>NC_081330.1:123413433-123721871 GCF_026419965.1 Kogia breviceps | reverse complement strand
GTCTTGTGTTTTTAAAGTAACTATCCTGCCTGAGATATGATATTGGCATTCAAAGGGCTGAATCCAGTATAATGACTGGACAGAATGTCTCAGCTGTCTTCGATCTTTTTTTTCCATCTGTAAGATCAGCGAGCGAACTCAGGGTTATATCCAATTTTCAGGTCAAAGCCTTATGTCCATTCCTTTCTTCCCTACTCAGAAAAACCATAATGGAATGTAAGAAATCAAGCATAACTTTATTGCAGAGGTAACTGTTCATTCTCTCTAATTTATAGCAGAGGGGAAAATCATTCCAAACTCTGGAGATACAATGGTGATCTAGACAGATGATATCCCTATTCTAAAGGAACTTGATGTCATTCACAGTGATAAAATACTTGCAAAATATCCACAGTTAATCAGGATAAACAGTGTATTCTGGCAGTAAACTAACAACTGCTAAACCAGAGCATGGCAGTAACACAGAGTGTAATCTAGATAGGGCTGGGTTTTGCTGTGGCAAAAATTATCCCCCAAATTCAGAGGCATGAAAACAACGAAGATTTGTTTCTTTCTTTTGCTGCATGTTTTTCAAGAATTGACTGGGAATTTTGCTCCACTTTACCCTAAACCTGGGAGCAATGTCAATCTGGAACACTGTATACCATCATGGCATAGGGATAGAAAAGATGACAAAATTTAAAGCTCCCACCTGAAAGTGACACATGTCATGGTGGCGCATATTTTGCTGGCCAAAGTTTGTCATGTGGCCACACCTAGCTTCAGGTGGGTAGTGAAGCTCAAAACTATCATGTAGAAGAAGAGAGAGCCAGACCACTGGGGAACAACCTTAATGACTACCATATGTTGTCAACATGCAGGTCTTAAAATAGCTTTCTTTCATTCTTGGTCACGGAATATACCTTGATCCCTACCCTTTCTACCCAAAATATATCTTGATAATCACAAGAAGGAATGACTGAGAACGTGAACGTGAATTAGCATAAATCTATCCTGGTATTATTCAGAAGATGTCAGAGCTGGAAGAGACCTTCTATAGCATTTTGTTCAAGTCCTTTATATTAAAGTTAGAGGAATATGGAACTCAGAGGTGACCTGTTTCAAGTCAAAGAGATTTTTGCAGTAAAACCAGAACTTGAACCATGTTTAATGCTTTTAATTCAAAGTGTCAGCTTTGTATGTAAAGGAGAGGAACTGCATATTGCAATAGTATCTGAAGCATTTATAATTTTGGCTGAATTACATTCAGTCTTTTTTCATTCAATAAATATTTATTTAGCACTTATAGGCAATGAACTATTGATAGATACTGTAGTAAATAAAAGATGAAATAGACACAGAATCTACTCTCAAAGAGACAGAGTCTGGTAGAATCAACCAAATAATGGGATAAGTATATTAAGTGTTACAAAGGAAATAGCAAAGGTCATTTTTGCCCTCTACAAGATTAACTGTTAATGATAGCTGGTCAAGAATTGATATGTAACAAACAGTCAACTGATCTTTGATGAGGGAGCCAAGAGCACACAATAAAAAAATGACATCCTCTTCAACAAATGGTGCTGGGAAAACTGGATATCCACATGCAAAAGAATGAAATTGGACCTTTATCTTACACTACACACAAGAACCAACTCAAAATAGATTAAAGACTTAAACATAAGACCTGAAAGGTAAAACTCCTAGAAGAAAATGTAGGGAAAAAGCTTCATGACATTGGTCTTGGAAATGATTTCATGGATATGACACCAAGAGCATAGGCAACAAAAATGAAAACAAACAAGTAGGACTACATCAAACTAAAAAACTTCTGCACGGCAAAGGAAATAATCAACAGAGTGAAAAGGCAACCTACAGAATGGGAGAAAATATTTATTTGCAAATCATATATTTGATAAGGGGTTAATCCTCAAAATATTAGGAATTCCTATAACTCAGTAGTAAAACAAACAAAAAAAAGCAACAACAACAAAAAAACCTACTGACTCAATTAAAAAATGAGCTAAGGAACTGAATAGATATTTCTCCAAAGAAGACACAAAAATGGCCAATATGTATATTTTAAAAAATGCTCAACTTCACTAATCATCAGGGAAATGCAAATCAAAATCACAATGAGATATCAACTCACACCTATTAAAATGGTTATCCGCACAGAAACAAAAGATAACATACTATGTACAGTGAGTTTGACAGTTTTCTCTTCTTATTGGTATCTGAAAAAATATATGTATATATATAAATGTTTGGAAAATTTTTCTGGGCCAGTCTGTTGACCAGAAAGCAGTCACTGTCCATATGTAATTGCAAGAGCACCTGGGTAACAGAGTTAGGCGTGTGCCCAGTAAGAAAAGAAGAACACTGATACTGATTAGCATTATTAGTCTGTTACAGTAATTTATAACATTTTAGAAAATTTCCATTGCACCTACATTTTTATATTTATTGGCAGAAATTTATTCATTGAATTCTTTATTATTTTTATAAATCTCCATTATCTTTGGTTTATGTAGTTATAATAGTGTTTATTGGCATATCCTCTCTTTATCCATATATCTGTCTTGCTAGAGGCTTATTATTAATTTATTTCATAAAGCAAGGTTTTTGTTTTGTTGACTCTATTATTTTCTATTTTCTGAATTCCTTTGCTATCTTTGCTGTGTTTTTCCTTTTATTTTCTTGAATTTACTCTGTTGTTTATTTTCTTGAGCTCTTCTGTTGATTTGGAATCCTTGATGTTGTTTCAAAAAGTTCTCTTTTCTTTCATAAACCCTGCCACACTCTTTCCCCCATTTGTACCACCAGTGGTACTAAAGACAGCTCCCAACCTGTTGTAACAGGGATTTTTCCCTGCCTAGCTAACACAAGGCAAATATACTAGGGGGTAATCTGTGGTAGCAATAATAGTGATACTGAGCAGGACCCTGTGGGGCTGCTGGGCACAAAAGCCTTTCTGTGTCCCCTATTTCTTGATTACAGGAAATAGGCTTCAATCAGCCTCCATGACCTTCCCTGAGTTCCTAAGGGCAGGTTCAAACAGATGCTAATTAGGGAAGGGAGGGGATGCGGAGACAAGGGAGAAGCAGTCAAAAGAAACAACAGTGCAGCCTTGGGGCAGGGTCCTGGTTCCCCTCAAGGGACACACATAACAATATCTTTGTGCTGTTTTGCAGATGCTGAAGCCCCACCAGGTGGGAGAAGTTAACTGCATGCTGCCCACAAGCATGGAGACCCCAGACCAGCTGGAACCAGAAGGTTGACGATGCTGACGCCCACTTACCTCCCCACCAGCCAATCAGAAGAATGTCCACGAGCTGATCACACCCTCTTTGAGCCATTACTATCAAACTCCTGACTACCTGCTCCAGGTCAGGACATACAGTTTTGAAGGCATTAGCCCCCCGTGGCCCCCTTTGCCTGGCAAAGCAATAGAGCTATTCTTTTCTACTTCACCTAAAACTCTGTCTCTGAGACTTAATTCAGTGTCAGGGTACAGAGGCCGGATTCGGCTTCAACATCACATGGCAATTTTGAGACACAAAGGCACTGATGTAAAACTTAGCCTCCCCAATAACTGTTAGCAAGAAAACATTCTTCATGGATTGGGGCTTGTGGAGTTTTCTCTGGGTGAGAGAGATGAATGCAGGAAAATGGGTGGAATCAGTAAAAGTCATTAGGAAAGTAATTTCCAGCGATCCTGTAACATTTAGAGTTCATTTCCTCAAGAGCAGCCTTGCCTCAATGCATCTTTACACGCTGCTCATTCAGGCAGATCGCCCTTTTGAAAGGCAGCGGAATTTGCCCTTCTTAACACAACCCTCAGCAGCTGGGGAAGTGGAGCTTATGGCTGAGGGCTCGCTGGAAGGTTTACATGCAACCCAGTGGCAGGAATGCCACTTGGAGGAAGGAGGACAGGAAGCTCAAGACCATAGCCAGTTAAAAATGCCACCTCATTAGTAGCAATTAGCACTCAGTCATGCCTGGGAGATTGTCCCCATAAAGCAGGTCAAATCAATTACTGCCTGCCTCTTAGACAAAGGTGGAGACCATTGCAGATCGCTATGGCTAGTTCTGAGCTTTTCTGTCTGAGACCAGGAGCAGATCTGATGACACTTTATAACCTTCTCCCCAGAGGAGGGCTTCCCTCTTTTCTTCTGTTCTATGTGCACAAAGAAATATAGCTGCTGTCAAAAAAGGCCCGTGAGTGTCTTCGAGGTTTTGGTTGCCGGAGAACTGGGGCCAACTTCAAGGATGCTGGAAATTTTGTGACTTTGTGAATGGATGCAGGGACCTGGAGGGGTTTGCTCACAGTGAGAGAGATGGAAAGGGAGGGAAATTCACACGTGATGTGGGTGCTAATTCCCTCCCTGACATAGATATAAACTAGCTCAAAAGAAAATCAAAGAATTGATCGTGTCCCTGCTAATGGCTGGGCTGGTGACAGTGCTTTTGTCTTTTTAGGAGGTGATGGAGAAGGGTCAGCCAAGGTGTTTTATGAGCTTCTGGGAAAAAAGAAATGTAAGTGCTGGCCAGGGCCCCGGTGTGGATTCTCATCAGCTGGTGAATGTGCCCAGAGGCAGTCTCCTACGTCTTGCACTGCTGGAGCCCAGACAATAGCAAAGCACACTCCTTGGGAAACGGCGGAGATCTCTGCTTTTTATGTAACATTTCGTGTCAGGAGCAGTTGCCCTCTGTCATCAATGTTCTGAGAAAACTCCCTGGGCCCCTCCCCAAAGTCCCCCTCAGCTGGAGTCAGAGGGGGAGGCTGCAGCGGGGGCGGGGGGGGAGGGTAAACTCAAGGGCAGGGCCACCCCGAGGTATGGCTGGGGTTCTGGATCTGCGTCCTCAGTCTCGTCACGTCAAACCTCCTCCAAGAAATATCCCATCTCTGAAAAAACCCAGTGTTCTTGCCATGCTCACTGAGTTTTCTGACAAGTCCCGTCTTCTGGGCTAGATTGCGGTCCCCATATCTCTTCAATACTGGAATTCACTGGCAAAAAGCTTGGAGTGGCATTTCTCAACATATCTGAGACTACCTACAGGACAATCACTGAGGTTGCTTGTTAAAATGCAGAGGGCTGCGTTCCTCCAATTCCTACCGAATGGGAATCGGAGGGTAAGGTATTCACATAATTCTAACATCCACCAGGGTCTGAGAAGTGCGTGTTTGATTTCCTAGTGGCGTGAAGTTTCCTTTATGGTTAGTGATACTGGGGCTAAGAGACTTGATAGGTGCTATGTGTGATCCCTTCAGTCATGGTTTTTCAAATCCTTACGATTCAACATGACACTGTTTCCGGAGAACCTTTTCTTTCTTTGGCCAGGGTTCCCAGGATGTTTGCAGGCCTAGGTCAGGGCCTGGGGCAGCCAAGAGACCGCAGGAGGAGTTCTTAAGGCTCTAATCACCGTAAGTCATGGCAATTTCCAGGGGAAAAACCGAAATTGAGACAGGCAAGGTATGGAGTAATGGGCTAAAAGGTGTGGTTAGGAATCCAATCAGCTAAGTCTAGACACCAACATTTGGAATGCACTGAGATGAAAACGATCGTGAGCTTTTCAGCAAGGCTCCCTAAATGCAGACTTCCCAACACGGACGGACATCAGTGACGTTTGCACAGGGCCCTGTGTCTGCGTCCTCCACTGTCCTGGCAACACCCTCGACAGTGTCAGTACCATCCTCGTTACCTGTTTATCCATGCAGGCTTTCATCCACTCACCCACCAGGTATTCTGATGATCCCACTGTGCTCCAGACGCAGAGCTTCGAGCAGAGGACTCAAAGATGAAGGCTTCCTGCACCGGAAGGACACTGGAAGAGAACAGATGGGTGTATGAGGAACCAAGCAAATGCGCAAGCTGCCCCTCCCAGCACCTTCACCTTCCTTCCGGCACAGCCATTCCCGAGTGTATTCCCAGCGTGAATCTCACCATCAATCAGAGCAGCCCATAGGCAGGACCTTGAAACCGCGCGTTACCTCTTTAGACCCTGAGATCTTTATCAGCCGTCTCGCTCTCCCACCGGTTCCCCCAGCCTCATGTTGGCATTTGTTCTCTTCCCTTTCTTTATTTTTCATGACAGGTTTGGACCTTGCTTGTCCTTTTACCCATTTGCACTCCGGGTGCACCCTTTCACCACTTCCTACGTGATCTTTAGAACTTTTTTTTCCTCCTTGAACTTATGCGGAGACGTTGTGAGGTCAATTCAAGCCGCCGAGTTCCGTTTTAACTTGCTTTCTCCATTCACACGCAGTGGTCATTGCTTGGGTGGAGAAAGTCATGAAAATGTACTGGCTGGGACTGTTCCAAATCTATCCTCTGTTTCCTCTACTTGGTCCTTTCAGTGGCTCTGCTGTTCGTTTATTTCCTTTCTAGCTTTTACAGCATCTTCTTTACCCCTTAAGGCCTTAGCATCACTCCCGCAGAATATCCAGAAGACTGAGCTGAACTTTCCAATTCCCCCTCCTCCTGGTCATTATATACTTCTCAATGCTCCAAATTTCTATTTCTCGTTAAGTCACCTCTTTTGTCTCAAGAACTCATTTCATCTTTTCAAGGCTAACTCTTGCATCTGGGTTCAATGAAAGAAAATGTCATATTCAAATAATTTTTGTAAGTGGAGTTTATTTTACCCCTCCTTTTGGGGGATTTACATGGCACATTAGCATATTAAAAGCTTTGAGAAGCTGTGTAGTAACAAAAAACTTTTAATTTTGTTTAAACTAATGTTTCTCATTAACTGTAGAACCCCTTCTTTAAGCAGAGCCTATTAAAACTCTGGACAACTCATTTTGGAAAACGTTACTTGAACATATAGAAGCTCGAGAACTTGTTTTAATAATCTTTTCATCCTATCTCCTAGTATAAACCCCTTTCCCTATGGCCTGGTTTCTTTATTCAAATAATCCATCTTCAATAAATGTTTGCTACATGAGGAAAGGAATGAGTTTATCCATTTAATAATGAGTATTTATTATGCAATTATTGTGTTCTAGACACTGGAGATACAATGATGAATGAGACACAGAATCTCTTGCCCCCATCAAGCTTCCTTTTTAGTGGAGGAGGGCGATTATTAAGAGATAGATGAACATAGACAGATGTCAGGTGATGATAGAATGCTTTGAAGAAAACTAAAGCAGAGAAATAGTGTAGAGAGGGACTTGGATAATATTTTAGATGGAACGAGGGGTCGAGAAAGACCTCTTTATAGTTGTGACATTTGAGCTAAGGCTTGAATGAAGTGGAGAAGTGAGATCTTTGAGCATTTATAGGAGGAATTCAGGTAGAGGGAAAAGCAGGTGTGTGGCAGTTTTAAAATATGTCCACAAATTCTTTCATATCCTCTCCTCAAGAGATGGAACTCACTTCCCATTCCCATGAGTATGAGCTGACCTAGTGACTTATTTCTTACAAAGTGTATATGGCAGAAGTGATGGTGTGTGCTTTCTGAGACTAGGTCTTAAGTGGCACTGCAGCTTCCTCCTTGACTTTTTACTTGGATCACTTGCCCTGGAGAAAGCTGACTGCCATGCTGTAAGGACACTCAAGCAGCCCAATGGTAATATTTCCTCCATTCTCATCTGGCTTGATTTATCTATGATCCTGAACAAACTGAGGTTATTCAGTCCTCCTAACTCCACTTGGCTGGCACAGTCTCTGCTGTTGAGCCTACTTCAGCTGTGAAATGAAATCACCCCAAATCCAAAGTCCTTTAAAAGCTAAGGAGATAAATCTGTGTGGTGTTGGCAGAATCTGAATTGAAGGGTAAGCAAATAGCGGCAAGGGATTATAAATGCCCGCTTGCTTCAACTATAAACCAATGTGTCCACAGTGAGAAAGCATTTAATAAAGGGTTTCATTGTACTGGAGGAAATGGAAAATTATGCTCCATGAGCGCATAGTCTGCCAGCAGCAGCCTGGAATCAGCAGTATGGGTGCCTTTTAATGGTTTTAAAAAAAAAAATCAATAACTTTAGTCTTTTTAATTAAATTGCTAAAAGTGGGAAGAACACTTAATTACAGCTTCTATTCCTTCACAAAATAGTGTCCATAAAGAACCAGAGTAATCAGATTTGGATTCTTCCCAGCCAACATACATATATATTTTTCATTGTGGTAGTGGGCTGAGTTCTGTGCTTTTGGTGACCTAGAAATAAAAATGAGAATAAAGGGGGAAAATAATAACAAAATGAAAGTCTACCTAGACAGCATCTGTGACCTCATAAATCCCAAGTTGGGTGCTAAAGAAAGGATGAAAAACAAATCGAGATTTCAAATAGCAGACACAGCACATCCTGTTCCTATTCTAAGCAAGAGCCGGAAAGAATTGGCCAATGTCCAATCTTGGGAAGGCACCTAGAGATTTTTAATATACTGGTGAGAGGAGTGGGCGTTTTCAGGAATAAAATGCTAGCACAGTGCTTCTAAAAATATCCTTAATGCAATGGAAGTCATCTCTTCAGTTACTCTATTTTAATTAGATCCTCTCCTCTGTTTGTATTTGTTCTGCTTTCTTTGTATCTTTTTTCATCCTCCTGCTGTCCTGGGGGCTCTTCCCCGTTAACACAGGCGGTGATGCTCAGTGGTACTGACAGGTTGCCAGGTCCATGCTGCTTCTCTCCCCTGCAGCCCAGCTTACACCGGCGCCCCTGCTCTGATTCATGATCTAGAAAATTCGTTCTGCTCAGGTAGGACAGAATTTACCCTGCACAGATGCTGGTCACAGCTTAAAGACCCCCTGCATTTCCTATTCCTCGTAAATCACTTTCTAAAGCGACAGACCTGAAGGTAAAGTAATATAAAACCTTCAAACTTAAAAAAAGAAACAACAAAAAAAGAACCCCTTCTTTATCTTACACAAGAGCAGGGTCAATGTCAAAGTCCCTCACCATGCTATTAGGCGAGGAAAGAGCATACATGGTGGGGAGGCATCCCTTTCTTTGATTGCTATGCAAAGTGATGGGACTCTGTGACTTGTGTGAGAAACCCAGGAAGCTAACACAGGTTCAACAAGCTCGGTAAGTAACTTTAGACACACACTAGCAGCTTTATATAAAAATCAAATAGTTGCGTAGATGAGCTGAGGAACGTAGATTGAATATCTATCTCGCTCTATATAAAGCAGCAGCAGCATCAACCAGAAATAGCACATAGGACATGGCAGCTAACCCCTGCCACTACCTCAGCTCTGTTCATTCCAGAAGAGGTGCTTCATCTCACAGAAGGCGGTGCCAATTCTCTCATCTTATTTTACTATTTAAGGGCCAGTCTTGCCAGCCTAAAAGCCCCTAAGTAGGCTCACAGGAAAAGCACTGAGATGAACCTGATCACAAAATGAGTCCTAGAAAGAATACACACAGAAAGGAAGACTCTAGCTTGGAAAAGAGCAAGCTTATACAGGAGGGCTGATTTTTCTCACTCCACAAGTATCAGAAGAAAGCTGTTTGAATGGTAGTGAAGGATTGGTTCGTGCCACGGAGACCTCCTCTGAGTGTATCTACACTTGGCGGGTGGGGGAGGGCCCTTTTTGCCAGCAAAGCTCACTTCTCAGCCAATGGTCAGAAGAGGTCTCACCTGGCTGACACTTCTTTCTGTCCTCAACCTCCGGCAGCCCCCATAGTTTTGCCATATTGGGGTTGAGTTGGGATCAGTCTCCTGCTTTGGTATATCCTTTGAAAGAATCATTATTTATAACATTAAAGAGGAGTATTTTTTGGTGATGAGATTTGGATTTTCTTTACTGGCATTTCTCTGTCAGTCTTTCCTAGAAAGAGAGAGGTCATGCACCCCTTACTTGGAGACTCCCCCAGAGACAGTGATCTGGGCGAGGAGTCACAATCATTACCTAACTGCCCTTGAAGTTGGTCAGAATCTGGATTAGACAGACTTGTAAAGGAGTGACATTGCAATCCCTCTGACTGAAATTTTGGCCAATATTGGCAACTATCAATTACCATTGACCTGATGGAACGGAAGGGGCTGATCTTCCCAAAGCACAGGTTCCTGGGAGGGAATCCAGTTGCTATGGAAGATTTCTTTTCAGGAACAAGATTTTCATTTAGGAACAAGATCATACTTGCAAAAGTCAGAAGAAGAAGGAAATAGGAAAAGTATTGGCCTTTCCAAGAAAGCGTACATGATAAAATTCAGAACATGCCATCTGACACAAATCTATTTTAGATACCTTCTGTGATTCTGTGGTAGGTAACTGGCTCTGTAGTCAACCTTGTCATGGCTAAAACACACGCACTGCCCCCCTCCCTTCATACCTCCATCAAACCCCATCAAACACACACTTCTTAGAACAGTGGTTAGGGTGACCTACTTGTCCTAGTCTGCCTGGGACTTTCCTGGCATTGGCACTGAAAGTCTCACATCCCAGGAAGCCCTTCAGTCCTGGGCAAACTGGGATGGTTTGTTCCCCTACTTGGCTATACAATAGAGTCATCTGGGGAGCTGTGAAAAATGATGCCACACTCCAGACCAACTCCATCAGAAGCTCTGGGGGTGGGACCCAGGTGACGCCAATGCACAGTCAAGGGTGAGGACCGGATGCTGAGAACTCATGTGCTAACTTTTTTTGTGCTGAAGCCAGAGCCTCCAAAGGTAAAACGACACAGATATATTTATCCTTCCTATCTTATTTGTGATAAATGGTGCCTGCATTTTAACTAGATTAAACTTATCAGGAGCGTTTCCTTAGTCCCCAAGATTGAAGACCATTTTGTCTGACAAAGCCATCCCTTGAAGAAACATTGTTTGATTGTAAAAATGGGGAGCACTCCAAGAGCTAGCAATATTTGTACAGAACTTTGGAACGTCTCCCTCCCTTCCCAGTCTTGTTTTCTTTCAGCTCGCTGAGATAAGAGACTCGTTTGGAGCTTCTCATTTCAAGTATTGGTCACCATTCAGGGGGATCTCAGCAGCTTGTTGCCTTTCACTGTCTGTGGGATTATCACGAGTGAAAAATGTCACTCGAGCTAGTTGGGTTACTTCATGTTTTTTAGAGGTTGTTCATCTATACTTATTCTGAAAAATCTCCAAAAGAAGATAATAGTATAATTTCTCTTAATAGCAAGGAGGAGGACAGGTTCTCAGCAACTCTACACCCCTTTCCTTTCCTGGCTTTTTTTTTTTTTTTTTAGTTATCTATTTTAAATATAGCAGTGTGTGCATGTCACTCCCAAACTCCCAGTTTATCCCTCCCTCCCCGATCCTTCCCCCTTGGTAACCATAAGTTCGTTCTCTAAGTCTGTGAGTCTGTTTCTGTTTTGTAAATAAGTTCATTTGTATCATTATTTTTAGATTCTGCATATAAGCAATATCATATGATTTTTGTCTTCCTCTAACTTACTTCACTTAGTATGATCATCTCCAGGTCCATCCATGTTGCTGCAAATGGCATTCTTTCTTTCTTTTTCATGGCTGAGTAATATCCCATTGTATATATGTACCACATCGTCTTTATCCATTCCTCTGTCAGTAGACATTTAGGTTGCTTCCATGTCTGGGTTATTGTAAATAGCACTGCAATGAACACTGGGGTGCGTGTATCCTTTCAAACCATGTTTTTCACTGGATATATGCCCACGATGGGATTGCTAGATCATACGGTAGCTCTATTTTTTTTTTTTTTTTTTTGTGTGTGTGTGTGTGCTCCTGTTGCGGAGCACAGGCTCCAGACATGCAGGCCCAGTGGCCATGGCTCACGGGCCCAGCCGCTCCGCGGCATGTGGGGTCCTCCCGGACCGGGGCACGAACCCGTGTCCCCTGCATCGGCAGGCGGATTCTCAACCACTGCGCCACCAGGGAAGCCCTATTTTTAGTTTTTTAAGGAATCTCCATGCTGTTCTCCATAGCGGCTCTTACCAATTTACATTCTCACCAACGGTACGTAGGAGAGCTCCCTTTTCTGCACATTCTTACCAGCATTTATTGTGTGTAGACCTTTTGATGATGGCCATTCTGGTTGGTGTGAGATGGTACCTCACTGTAGTTTTGATTTGCATTTCTCTAATAATTAGCGATGTTGAGCATCTTTTCATGTGCCTGTTGGCTATCTGTATGTCTTCTTTGGAGAAACGTCTATTTAGGTCTTCTGCCCATGTTTGGATTGGGTTGCTCATTTTTTTGATATGGAGCTGCATGAGCTGCTTGTAAATTTTGGAGATTAATCCTTTGTCAGTTGCTTCATTTGCAAATATTTTCTCCCATTCTGTGGGTTGTGATCAGATAAATCTTTTAGGAATAAAGTTAATCTGAAAAACTCACTCATCATGAAGGTCTAAGATTCTTGTGGATTGAGATCCCAAGGCCATTTGCCTGTAGAGGGTAATGCTTTCCATTCATTTATACACCAGATGGTTGAGTCTCTTTATGCCAGGCACTGTGACATTGACTGTGAATACACTGGTGAACAAGGCATTACATTGTCCCTGATTTCATGAAAGTGATGTTCTGATGGACCTCTTATTACCAAAAAAGGACTGAATTATCCATCTCACAATTTCAGGTGTTTAAAGAGAAATTTTTGAGTAATCTTGGATTTCCTCGTATCATTGCATATAGGATACCAAATACTCTGCTGACAGTATGGTTGGCCCTATAACTCTCTTTAACACAATCTAAGTGATATTTATATAAATACATCTGTATATATACACACACACATAACTGTGTTTGCATATTATTTAATTTGTAGGCTAAATATTTACTGAAAGCTTATTACAATCCAAGTCCTACTTGAACAGACACAGTGAAATGACTTTAAAAAAATTATTTATTTTTGACTGCGTTGGGTCTTCGTTGCTGCACGTGGGTTTTCTTTAGTTGCGGCGAGCGGGGGCTGCTCTTCGTTGCGGTGTGCAGGCTTCTCATTGTGGTGGCTTCTCTTGTCGTGGAGCACGGGCTCTAGGCACGTGGGCTCAGTAGTTGTGGCTTGCGGGCTCTAGAGCGCAGGCTCAGTAGTTGCGGCGCATGGGCTTAGTTGCTCTGCGGCACGTGGGATCTTCCCGGACCAGGGCTCAAACCCGTGTCCTCTGCCTTGGCAGGTGGATTCTTAACCACTGTGTCACCAGGGAAGCCCTGAGATGACTTTTAAGACAAAGAACATCTTATTTTAGAAAATGATTACCAATACCTTCACCTCTCATTCTCTTGTTTTTCTATCACTCTGGTGTTTACTTGAGCCTGTAGAAGAAAGAATCGCAGAGGTCCCTGCCTATATTTATTTTCACAAAAGCCTTAAGGCATTGAACCTATGGCAATCAGCACACTACAGGCAGTGTGACTCAAGAGATGGTTGATAAGCTTTTGAAGAAAACAAATCTTAGCGGGTTACAGAAGGGGGAAAACATGAAAGGCAACAAATGGAGCCTCAGTGGAGTGGCAGGGCACATCAAGGGTTGCTGGTCTCCATTGTCCTGGCGGCCCTCCAGTCGCATGGATTAATACTTTAAAGAGCCATTCATGTTTATCGTTTAGTTGGATTATTGCTTGGCATTTTAAGACTGTTTCTACTTAGAACATTGCATAAATTAGATACTTCCCTTCTTTCCTCTGTGTTGTTTGTTTTTTCTTAGTTTTCGAGAAGACGAAACTTTACTAAATACGTTTCTTGTATGTTGTGCTTGGTTTTAAATCTCAGCATGAATGGTATCTGAAATAATTGCACTTAAGATAGATTATAGTGCATTATTAAGGAGAAAATTCTTAATAAAACAGAAATCATTTGGGGGAAGAAACAGTCTTTGGCTGTTGTAGAACCTTAAAATTTTTTTCATCTGGCTATCTATCTATCATCTATCAGTCCAGTTTATTTCTTTTAGCACATATACCTTTATGCTTAATATAATCAGGAATTATGTAGGAATATGAGAGTTACAAAGATGAATAACCTTCTTCCCTATTCTTCATTTTTTATATGGCCCTGTCTTTTATCTAATAATTACAAGATCTATTTTGGTGACGGTGACTTGCAGGCAGTTCCCGATATATAGGATGCACACAACAGCAGGTGACAACAACTCAAATACTCTTTTCTAAGGTACACAAATGCACTGGGGCCTGAGACAGCTTTATGGTTCCCTCTGGATAGTGTTGATCAATGAAACCGTAATTACTAATTAGTGCTCTGTGCGAGGCCCTCGCCAAGTGTATTTTAAGAGATGGATGAATAATACTCCTTGCAATTTCTAAAAGATCCTATGAATTCAGCTGGAGACAAATGGATAGCAGAAGGGACAGGCATGACACCAAGCACAGTCAGGGAAGTTTGAATGACACAGAGAAATTATACACGGGATCTTAGAAGTTGAGTAGGGGATTGATAGGTGCAGAGGGGCTGGTAGGGCATTCAAATTTGAGCACATAGTTGCCAAGGAAAGCTTGAGAACCAGAGTTTCCCCTGGGCCCTGTGACTGACACCCTAATGACTGGCACATGCCACTGTAGTGCCAGACACTGACTCCTCCTGTCAGGGGTCAGCAAACTTCTGTAAAAGACCAGAGAGTTGACATTTATGGTTTGTGAGTCATGTAGTCCCAGATGCAACTACTCAGTTTTACTATTTTAGTGAAAGCAGCCATAGATAACAGTAAGCAAATGGGCTTGGCTGTCTTCCAATAAAACTTTATTTACAAAAAAAAGTGGCAAGCCAGATTTGGCCTGTGGACTGTCATTTGCTGACCCTTTATTCTACAAATCCAGTGTTTAATTGTCCCTTTTTTTCCCTCTGTAGTCAATGGTAATAAAGTAGCCATTTTCAAAAAGAAAACTGAGAAATGAAAATAAACTAGTCAATATGAATCAGCTTAAAAGATGAATGTTCGAGAACAAATCATGGACCAAACAGAAGCCACAGATGAGCTTGTCTCTACTTCACTTGTCCCTTTCTTGGCTCTGACACCATCTTAAGAAAGTCCTGTATTCAGCTTATTTACAAAGATGAAATGACCTATTACATTTTGGGTACAGTGAATGGATAGAAGTTATCTGATTTACCCATGTTCTGTCTGACCCTTATCTTTTAGGGTTGACTGGGCTGGGGTGGGATGTCCCCTAGAGTCATCAGATTGCATCTTTGCAGCATATACTATTGTAAACATGCAGTGAATTCGTATTCATTAATTTCCAACAAGAGTAAAAGGCATTTCCTCAGGAGTCACGATCCATATTATGCACAGTGACAAAGCCCATTCTTTTATGTAGTGCATAAATAAGACATTATTATTGAATATGTAGGTAGATTATATGAGAGAGAGCATAATATCTTCAAATTTAGCATTCCATTTCACACACAACAGTTTGAATCCATCAATCTTTACAGAATACAGGGTACAATGATTATTTATGATTACTACGGTAGGCAATAGCTCTCTCACACACAGGAGATAGAAACCACACCAGTAATATTAACGGAGAGAGTTTAATATAAATAATATTCTCAGGCATTGGAAAACTTAAAAGGCAAAAAGGAAACATATCATGGAGGTAGCAACTGTAGGAAGTACTATATTACCTCTACGGCTTGGAGGAGGAGTTGGAGGAGAAGAGGAAAGAGAAGAGGTTGGCTATATTAAAACTTAGAAGCTTGAAGGGGGGCCCCCAGAAGTGGGACTCGGGTCTCTGGGGAGACGGCAACGCTTGGCTGGCATTGGTGTCTTTTGAGCTTGGAGCGGGGGCACATGAGGCTGGGACCTAGAACTCTAAAAAAAGGACTTTGCCTGTGAGTGATGATATCTCCAGGGGTACACTGTGAGGCTAGTTCTGAGAGTGTCAGCAAAATTTCAAAGTGGAATCAACCTTTACTACTGGAGTGAACTGCCAAGGCTAGGATAAAACAGCATTGCTAGGATGATGCTGACAGAAATCAAAGCAAACAGGAAGGAGCAAATCCCTTCTTCCTCCTCCAAGCTTGAAATGTTCCTCTAGTGCTCCCTATTGGCAGAGCCTAATGCAGAGCCGCTGGCAAACTGAAATGTAGTTTGCAGAATGCCAGCTCCAGCATCACAGTGGTGGGCTTAAAGCTGACAGTCAAGGGCTTAACAATGGTGCCCCCTTTAAGAGTGTGTTTCTGAGAAGTTGCAGGTCTATAAAATTTTATTAAGTGGAATAAATTGTTTTCACCAACTGTCAGCATAATTTCAACAGCTGCTTTATCTACATATATTCCTGAAAAAATGCTGCAAACGATTGACTGATGGATATTTTGAGTTTTCCATGTCTCTCCTTTCTTCAGATCAGGGATTGCCAAACTTTTTCTGTAAAGAGCCAAATAGTAAATATTTTCAGCTCTGTTTCTGTAAAGAGCCAAATAGTAAATATTTTCAGCTCTGTGGGCCACATGGTCCCTGTCACACTACTCAACTACACAGTTGTTGCAGCTCACAACTCTGCCTTTGTTGTGTGAAACAAGCAATAGACAATATATACAGAAATGGCTGTGTTCCAATAAAACTTTATTAACAAAAACAAATGGCTGGTAGGCATTAGCCCACTCTTGCTTTAGTGCAGTGATTCTCAACCCCAGATTTACATTTAGATTAATCCTGGAAAGCTTTCAAAATACTGATGCCCAGTTGCAACTTCCAGAGATTGTTATTCAGTTGGTTTGAAATGTGGCCTGGGCATTAGCATGTCTTAAAGGTTCCTTAAGTGATTTGAATGCACAACCAGAGTTGAGAACTATATACTGCTTTAGACTCTGGGTAATCCTTTAATCAAGTGATCAATCACCAATAACTTTTTTTCTTTTAACGTCTTTGTTGGAGTATAATTGCTTTACAATGGTGTGTTAGTTTCTGCTTTATAACAAAGTGAATCAGCTATACATATACATATATCCCCACTACCACAATCTATTCTCAACACAGAAGCTAGATTCATCTTGTTAAAATGTAAGTCAAGTCAAAAAATAGAATTATCATGTGACCCAGCAATCCCACTACTGGGCATACACCCAGAGAAAACCATAAAGACACATGCACCCGAATGTTCATTGCAGCACTATTTACACCAGCCAGGTCATGGAAGCAACCTAAATGTCCATTGACAGATGAATGGATAAAGAAGATGTGGTACGTATATACAAGGAAATATTACTCAGCCATAAAAAGGAATGAAATTGGGTCTTTTGTAGAGAATGGATGGACCTAGAGACTGTCATACAGAGTGAAGTAAGTCAGAAAGAGAAAAACGAATATCGTATATTAATGCATATATGTGGAGTCTAGAAAAATAGTACAGATGAACTGGTTTGCAAGGTAGAAATAGAGACACAGATGTAGAGAACAAATATATGGACACCAAAGGGGGAAAGCAGGGGTGGGGGGGTGATGGTGGTGGGATGAATTGAGAGACTGCGATTAACATATATATACTAATATGTATAAAATAGATAAGTAATAAGAACCTGCTGTATAAAATTTTTTTTAAAATGTAAGTCAAGTCATATCACTTCCCTGTTAAAATCCTTCCACTGGCTTCCTTCCTATCATACTCGTAATAAAACCAAAGTCCTTATAATGGCATAAAAGCCCTACAGGATTGAACTTTCACTGTCTCTCTAACATTCTCTCCTACAGCTCTCCCCCTGGTTTCAAGTCCAGCCATATTGGTCTCCTTCCTATTCCTTGAACAAACCAGGCATCCTTCCAACTCAAGGCCTCGAGAGTGAAGCCTTGCTGTTAGCTTTGCCTGGAACATTCTTTTCCCCCAGATATCCACATGCTTTCTCCTTCATCTCCACCAGGAGTTTGCTGAAATGTTACTTATACAGTGAAATCTTTCCTGATCAACCTATTTAAAAATGTACCCTCAACCCAGCCCTCCCTATCTTCCTTACATTCTTTAAATTTCTCCATATCACTATTCACCATCTGACACATTTATACTTACTTGTTTACCATCTCTCTTCCACTAAAATATAAATTCTATGATTATTAAGATTTTTGTCTATTTTATTCACTATTTTATCACCAGCACTTAGAACAGTACAGAGCACAAATGGAGTGATAAATAAATAATTATTAAACAAATGAATGAGTGAAGGAAGGAAGAAATGAAGGAAAGGATTTTCCTCTAGGATTTAAGTGGTACTAGCCTTAAACTATTTCAGACAGATGCTTAAAATATTATCTTAGGGTGGCCACTCATTCAGTGGATTCCAATTAAATTATGTTACTGACTTACAGGATATAGATTGATGTTTAACAGCCTTGATTGTGTGAGAATTATTTCTATCTGACCTGCTGAAGTTAAAGAGATTTCTATTCCTTATCAGTGAAGATGGATAAACTGATTATAATGCTTCATATGACTGTATTATCCAGGGTTTAGTCAGAAAGATAAAAACCATAGTAAGTACTTCCACTGAAGAAATTTAATATAGGGTGATGGTCACACAGTCATTGGAGGTTAGAAAGATCGAAAAGGGAACACTGAGGTAATCTAGTGATTATAACTGCAGGAAGGAGTTGCTACTCCTGGGGTTGTGGGAATAACATAAAGAGGCAGAGATTATCAGAATTAGCAAGCTTGGAAAATATCATATGACCCAGTAACTCCATATATATATATATACTCAAGAGAGTATATATATATACTCAAGAGAATGGAAACATAGGTCTACATAAAACCTGTACATAAATGTTCGTGGTAGAAGTATTCATAATAGCTGAAAAAGTAGAAACAACCCAAATGTCCATCAGCTAATAAATGGCTAAACAAAATGTGGTATATCCATACAATGGAATACTATTCAGCCATAAGGAATGAAGTACATGCTACAACATGAATAAACTTTAAAAAAAAATTAAGTGAAAAAAGCCAGTCACAAAATGCCATAAGTTATATGATTTCATTTATAGGAAATGTCCAAAATAGGCAAATCCACAGAAATAATAGGTAGATTAATGGTGGCTTAGGGCTGGAGGAGGGTGGAAAGTGACTACTAATGGGTACTGGGTTTCTTTGGGGGATGGTGAAAACGTTCTAAAATTAGATTATTTTGATGGTTGCACAACTCCATGAACACACTAAAAATCACTGAACTGTACATTTTAAATGGGTGAATGTAATGGTATGTGAGTTATATCTCAATAAATCTGTTTAGAAAAAGAAGCTTGGAAGAGAAGCTCTGTGGATCTAGGGCTCAGACCACTGATGAGGTGCTCAATCTGACTGCTTCTGGTATCTCTGAAGTAATATGATACAGCTGGTTTTGGGATGGAAGAAAAAAGTTGGAAGCTGGAACCAACTGCACTGCTGGGATAAAGGTTTATTGCAGTTGGGATGACACAGAAACAGCAAGGAGAAAGGTGTTCTATTTCTCTCCCCCAGGCTTTTAATCTGTCTGGCTCCCCCTACCATCTGAACTTCACAGGAAGCCAGTTGACAAAGGAGAAATGTAGTTTGCTGAGCTCTAGTCCCAAAGCAGAGTCTATTAGAAGGGCGGATTTGAGTTATCATTGGCCTAATAACTGACAGAATCCAGACCTGTGGTACATCAGGATCCATGCACACTCTTTTCAATTTCATGCAACCAAATGAACAAATTTATTATTCTGCCTAACAAGATACAACTATCTTTTGCCTAAACAAAGATATTCTCCTCTTCTCTTCAAAAAAGGGGAAGGACAAAGCCCCAATGATCATAGTAGGCATCTCTGGTTGGCAGTCACTATTTCTCTTTCCAGAGAATTTTATCACTCCTTGAGTTTAGTCACAATCACACTTGAATATTCTGTAGGTGAAAGGCTAAATTATGACAAAATTTGCAATTTCTTGGTCAAAATTACTTCAAAGTAAAAAAAAAAAAAGGACTAAAATTTGAAGTTAACTACCACCAACAATACATACATAAAGTGAAAAAGGAAAAGGAAAAGAGAGATAAAAAGGAATTAGTATTATATATACCCACATACATGTATATACATAGTTATGGAGGCAAGGAAGAAAATGTAACTGAAGACCTATAACTGTTCACAATGCCATCACTGATATTTATTACTTCCATCTGCCAGTACCATTCCATATTCCTTTTTCCCTGAGTAAGCCAGTTGCTATTCTTTTACCTGGTTGGGTGGTTCTGCCTGGTTTTTTTGGGGGGGGGGCAAGGGCAGAGTACTGTTACCATTAAATTACTCTTGGACATAGAAAGCACCAGAGGATTCCCAGATAGTTAGTCCCATGGATTCCAGATGTAATCTATTCTGACCCCGTTGAGTAGCAGCAGATCAATCTCCCCTGAAAACTGGGTCATTCATCTCAACCAGGACAGTTCTTTACTTTTCTTTGCCTTTGGATTCAGGGTCATCAGGAGTCCAAAATGGTGGTGCCAGTCTCAACTTCCAGTTCAGTGAAATCATGGTTGTGTCTCCTGCTTGGAATTAAGTCCTCCAAACCAGCAGAACCCAAGTAATGGGTTTAAAATCAGATATTCTGTGAGTAGGATACTGGGTGTAATGGTGAGAGGAGCTATTCCCATTTCGACCCCTTGATTCCTGGGCCTATGATTTCTGCCTATGGGAGTTAGACATGGATGCTGGTTGCCGACTCAAAGCACATTGTACCTCCTGTGAGATAGTTCCCAATCTTTTCTTTATCTCCCAACTGGTCACAACTAAACCTTTAGTTGGGTTTTCCTTCCTTCTATTAGACCAGCTGCTTCTGGGTGATGGGGTATGTGGGAAGATCAGTAAATTCCATGGCCATGCACTCATTACCACACTTTTTCTTCTGTCAACTGAGCTTCTGGTCAGAAAGCAATGATTTTGTGGGACATCACGATGGTGAATAAAGCATTTTGTGTGGGCACAGATGGTGGTGCAGGCAGAAGTATTATTGGCAGGGAAGGCAAATCAATATCCAGAAAACATGTCTGCTCAAGTGAAGAGAGAACACTACTCCGTGGGTGACAGAAGGGATCCAGGGTAATTAACCTGCCTCCAGGTGGCTGTTTGGTCCCCTGGAAGACTGTTGCCATATTTGAGACCTAGTGTTGGCTTCTGCTGTTAGTAGTTTAGGCGCTCAGCAGTGGCCGTGGCTGGATCAGCTGGATCAGGAACAGCTAGCTTATAGGAAGAAGGCACTCCCTCTCCCCTCCTCCTGCCTACCAACCTTCCTCTAGTGGCCCCCGTTGGCAAACCCAAATAGGAAGCTAACTGGTAAAGGAGAAATGTAATTTAACTGAGTCCCTGCCATAGCCTCACGAAGCGGGATAGACGCTGGTGGATTTTATGGTGAGATGCAGTAGCTTAATCACCAGTTGTACTTGGTAAATGTAACTCTGCCCTTCCTGGGCAGGAGAAACTATGGGGAATAAAAACTATCTCAGAGAACTGTTGTGAAATTTACATGAAGTACACGAGGTAATATCTGTCAAAGCAGTTACTGCTCAAAAAATATTATTTCCTGGGCTTCCCTGGTGGCGCAGTGGTTGGGAGTCCACCTGCCGATGCAGGGGACACGGGTTCGTGCCCCGGTCTGGGAGGATCCCACATGCCACGGAGCGGCTGGGCCCGTGAGCCACGGCCGCTGAGCCTGCGCGTCCGGAGCCTGTGCTCCGCAACGGGAGAGGCCACAGCACTGAGAGGCCCGCGTACCGCAAAAAAAAAAAAAAAAAAAAAAAAAAAAAAAAGTTTCCTATCCTCCCAATACTTCCAGTTTGAATCTATGATCACTTATCTTGAGTATGGAATTACTCATTACCTTTTAGCAGCTGTTTTCAAGAGGACTGATTTCTGCCCCAAGATTCACTTGGAAATGTCTAGAGACATTTTTGGTTGTCACAGCTGGGGTGGAGGTGCTAATGGCATCGAGTGGGTAGAGGCCAGGGATGCTGCTCAACATCCTACAGTATACAGCCTCCCACAGCACCCACAATATCAGGCACCACAGACCAATAAGGCTGAGGTTGAGAAACCCTGCCCTATGATTACTTTTGTGAAAGCCACTCTCTCAGATGGGAAGGAAGTAACTGCAAAAGTGGTTGAACTGAGTTCACTGACTCCTTGCCACACTGCCTTGATTTAGCTCTAAACCTCGCTCCCAAATGGGTTCATAATGGTGCTTTCAGATCATATTGCAATGGAATAGCACCAGAGCACTTACAGAAGATAAACAGCTGCCAATCTGGCCAGAGAGCAGCCATCTTCCTTTCTAAATTTATAGCAGTCTAACATTTTGCCTCATAGAGCAGGGGATGAGCCAGCCACATATTCCCTTCCCCAGGTTAAACGACAGTGACGTCTAGGACAGCTTTAGCGGCAATGAGAAGAGCTAAAATGTATGGAGTGTTCATTGTGCATCAGGCACTCTGCTCAGCACTTTCCATGCATTATCTCATTTTGCTTTTCTTCAGGGGTTCCACTTTTTGTTTATGCTTTTACATTCAGATCGCATTGTTAACCCTTTAAATGGTACTGCAGGGACATTCACAGGGTACAGGCAGTGCCATGCAGGTATTATGCTTTTCATGTTCTCCTTCTCCGGAAAACAAATTATCTAAACAGAGAAATAAATCACTGACTTTCAGACAATTCGTTTGATGCAAGTATTGTCTACATACGACGGAGTGAAAAACAACATCTCACAGTTTTCAGTTTGGGAAATTATTTTGCACTTGTCTTTTGGCTTCTATGTTATAATAACTGAAAAGAAAATTAGATCACAAATCTTGGTGAGGAAAGATCAGAGGTGCTACGATGTTGTTAAGATGGAATTTTCCATAAATTTTGATCACTAAATATTTGACTTGGTTAATCAATAACTGAAAACTGTATCTCAAAATGTGACTCTACGCACTTCTACCTTGAGGAGAAGAAAACTGAGAATCAAACCCTAGAAGGGCAGCAACTCACACCTACATGGGCTTGGTTCACTGTTAATGGTTTCCCATATTGAAGAAATGCTTATCCTGTGCTGGGAAAGCCCTGGCTTTGGAGGCTGACGAATCTTTTATGACTTTGAGTGAGCTACATATTTTTAAAGAGACTCAATAAAATGGGGATAAAGAGACTTACTTTACAGCATCTTTATGAAGACTACAGAAAGAACGAAGGCAGTGTGCCTAGTATATAGTTGATGCCCTATCAACAGTATTTCCACTCTGCTGCAGCATTAAAATAGCATTTCCATGAGATCAAGGTCAACATCACAAGTGATAAGACACATCAACATCATGAGCCCCTTTATACGTAGCACTCTTGTCAAACATGCGAAACTTCAATCCCATTGTTAGAAACTCAGACAAACCCCAAATGAGAAACATTCTACAAAATAGCCAATCAGTACTTTTAAAAAGTTTCAACTCATGAAAGACAGGGAAAAACTAAAGAACTGTTACAGACTGGAGGAGGCCAAAGGGAAATTAGAACTACATACAAAGTGGAATCTTGGATAGATCCTGGAAGAGAGAAAGTACCTTAGGGGGAAAACTGGTAAAACTTGAATACATTCTGCAGTTTAGTTAATAATAGTCTAATATCAATTTCCTGGTCTTGATAATTGTGCTATGGTAAGATGCAAACAATAGGAAAATCGGAGAGGGATATAAGGAGATTCTATTTCTTTTGAAACTTTTTTATGCAAGCCTAAAATTAGTTTACAGTAAAAAAGGCAGATTCAGTAATTTGTAGGAGGTCAGTAAATACAGCTATGACTTGTGTTCAGTGTATTACATTAATTCTCCCAAAAAGGGAAGTTTCCCAAAAGAAATATTTTTCTTTTCTGGGAACTAAATACACTCTCTTTCACTCACATTAACACATATACAAACACACATACATCTGCAGGACAATCTAGAAATATATAGCAAATGTTTTAAAATATGCATACATTTTTTATATGAATATATTTTTAATAAACTAAGTCATCAATATAAGCTATTAACATTATCTACATCACTTTAGACTTTTTCTATAAGAAGGTATGCATGAAAAATATTATGAAATAAAGTATGTTGAAGAAATATCAAGTGATATAAAATTGTATAAATTAAAATGATATCACTTCCCACTGTTCCACTCACAAGTCCTCTTCCCCAGTGCCCACAGGCAACCACTGAGAATTTCTGAATTTGGTTTCTCAAGTGATTATCATTAATCTGACACTATACCTACACCTAAATTGATCAACTGTGATCATATCTTATTGACTCCTCATCATGAAGTATAAGAAATTTGGTATCTTTATTTTATATCCTGTACTCCTCTTCATTACATAATTTTTAATAATTATATTTTTAGTTTTACGGGTTTTTTTGTGGTTGTTTACCCGAACTTTCTTAAATCTATGTTTCTTGACTTAACAAATTTAGGCAGTATTTACTGACTCCTGTTCTTAAACAGGGAAATTAGCACATCTACCTTTCTTTCCACCTCTTCTGCTTCCCATTCTTGTTTCTGTTATATAATTATTTTTATATGGTCAAAGTTGAAGATAATGCATTCTGTTCTGTAACTCTAACTCATAATGCATTCCTTTGTCAATAGGCAGATCCTAAACACAGAAAACCCCAATACCTCCTTTACAATTTATCATTATATAAATATTATAACACTGTAGTAGAACAATTAGAGACAGATGTAAGAAAATAAATTCTTGTGCTATTACTTATTTTTCTTCAAAATAATATTCTAAGCATTGTTCTAATACAATCTGTTGACCAGGAAAAAAAAATCCCAAAGAAATGAAACTTTCTACAGTTCTTCAGTGTCAAATCGCCACTGATTCTTATGTCATACCGATTTCTAGGCTCCTTGTTCTTATTCTGGAACATATCTTTGAATAATTTATTTTATGAGGAAACTTAGGATTATTTTTGCAGGCCTGAAAATGTCCTCATGGATAATTTTAAAAAATACAACAGGTTCTTATTTTATACATATTGGTGTATCCATGTCAATCCCAGTCTCCCAATTCATCCACCTCCCCCCACCATGGCCATTTTCCCCCCTTGATGTCCATACGTTTGTTCTCTACATCTGTGTCTCAATTTCTGCCCTGCAAACTGGTTCATCTGTACCATTTTTCTAGATTCCTCATATATGCGTGAATACACGATATTTGTTTTTCTCTTTCTGACTTAACGTCACTCTGTATGACAGTCTCTAGGTCCATCCACCTCACTATAAATGACTCAATTTCGTTTCTTTTTATGGCTGAGTAATATTCCATTGTATATATGTGCCATATCTTCTTTATCCATTCGTCTGTCGATGGACACTTAGGTTGGTTCTGTGATGTGGCTATTGTAAATAGTGCTGCAACTAGCATCAGGGTGCATGTATCTTTTTGAATTATTCTATCCTCTGGGTATATGCCCAGTAGTGGGAATGCTGGGTCATATGGTAATTCTATTTTTAGTGTTTAAGGAACCTCCATACTGTTCTCCATAGTGGCTCTATCCATTTACATTCCCACCAACAGTGCAGGAGGGTTCCCTTTTCTCCACACCCTCTCCAGCATTTGTTGTTTGTAGATTTTCTGATGATGCCCATTCTGACTGGTGTGAGGTGACACCTCATTGTAGTTTTGATTTGCATTTCTCTTATAATTAGTGATGTTGAGCAGCTTTTCATGTCCTTCTTGGCCATCTGTATGTCTTCTTTGAAGAAATGTATATTTACGTCTTCTGCCCACTTGCTGAATGGGTTGTTTGGTTTTTTTTAAAATATTGAGCTGTATGAGCTGTTTATATATTTTGTTTATATCCTTTGTCCGTTGATTCCTTTGCAAATATTTTCTCCCATTCTAAGGGTTGTCTTTTTGTCTTGTTTATAGTTTCCTTTGCTGTGCAAAAGCTTTAAAGTTTCATTAGGTCCCATTTGTTTATTTTTTGTTCTTATTTCCATTTCTGGAGGAGGTGGGTCAAAAGAAATCTTGCTGTGATTTATGTCAAAGAATGTTCTTCCTATGTTTTCCTCTAAGAGTTTGATAGTGTCTGGTCTTACATTTAGGCATTTAATCCATTTTGAGCTTATTTTTTCTATGGTGTTAGGGAGTGTCCTAGTTTCATTCTTTTACATGTAGCTGTCCAGTTTTCCAAGCACCACTTATTGAAGAGACTGTCTTTTCTACATTGTATATCCTTGCCTCCTTTGTCATAGATTAGTTGATCATAGGTGCGTGGGTTTATCTCTGGGCTTTCTATCCTGTTCCATTGATCTATATTTCAGTTTTTGTGCCAGTACCATATTGTCTTGATTACTGTAGCTTTGTAGTATAGTCTGAAGTCAGGGAGTCTGATTTCTCCCGCTACTTTTTTTTCCCCTCAAGATTGCTTTGGCTATTTGGGGTCTTTTGTGTTTCCATACAAATTGTGAGATTTTTTGTTCTAGTTCTGTGAAATATGCCAGTGGTAGTTTGATAGGGATTGCATTGAATCTGTAGATTTCTTTGGGTAGTATAGTTACTTTCACAATACTGATTCTTCCAATCCAAGAACATGGTACATCTCTCCACCTGTTTGTATCATCTTTAATTTCTTTCCGCAGTGTCTTATAGTTTTCTGCAAACAGGTCTTTTGTCTCCCTAGGTAGGTTTATTCCTAGGTATTTTATTCTTTTTGTTGCAGTGGTAAATGGGAGTGTTTTCTTAATTTCTCTTTTAGATTTTTCATCATTCAGGTATAGGAATGCAAGAGATTTTTGTGCATTAATTTTGTATCCTGCAACTTTACCAAGTTCATTGATGGCCTCTAGTAGTTTTCTGGTGGCATCTTTAGGATTATCTATGTATAGTATCATGTCATCTGCAAATAGTGACAATTTTACTTCTTTTCCAGTCTGTATTCCTTTTATTTCTTTTTCTTCTCTGATTGCCATGGCTAGGACTTCCAAAACTGTGTTGAATAATAGTGGCAAGAGTGGACTTCCTTGTCTTGTTCCTGATCTTAGAGGAAATGCTTCTAGATTTTCACCACTGAGAATGATGCTTCCTGTGGGTTTGTCATATATGGCCTTTATTATGTTGAGGTACGTTCCCTCTATGCCCACTTTCTGGAGAGTCTTTATCATAAATGGGTGTTGAATTTTGTCAAAAGCTTTTTGTGCATCTATTGAGACGATCATATGGTTTTTGTTCTTCAGTTTGTTAATATGGTGTCTCACATTGATTGATTTGCATATATTGAAGAATCCTTACATCCCTGGGATAAATCCCACTACATCATGGTGTGTGATCCTTTTAATGTGCTGTTGGATTCTGTTTGCTAGTACTTTGTTGAGGATTTTTGCATCTATATTCATCAGTGATATTGGTCTGTCATTTTCTTTTTTTGTAGTATCTTTGTCTGGTTTTGGTATCATGGTGATGGTGGCCTTGTAGAATGAGTTAGGGAGTGTTCCTTCCTCTGCAATTTATTGGAAGAGTTTGAGAAGGATGGGTGTTAGCTCTTCTCGAAATGATAGAATTTACCTGTGAAGCCATCTGGTCCTGTACTTTTGTTTGTTGGAAGATTTTTAATCATAGTTTCAATTTCATTACTTCTGATGGGTTTGTTCATATTTTCTATTTCTTCTTGGTTCAGTCTTGGAAGGTTATACCTTTCTAAGAATTTGTTCATTTCTTCCAGGTTGTCCATTTTATTGGCATAGAGTTGCTTGTAGTAGTCTCTTAGGATGCTTTGTATTTCTGCAGTGTCTGTTGTAACTTCTCCTTGTTCATTTCTAATTTTATTGATTTGAGTCCTCTCCCTCTTTTTCTTGATGAGTCTGGCTAAAGGTTTATCAATTTTGTTTCTCTTCTCAAAGAACCAGCTTTTAGTTTTATTGATCTTTGCTATTGTTTTCTTTGTTTCATTTATTTCTGCTCTGATCTTTATGATTTCTTTCCTTCTACTAACATTGGGTTTTGTTTGTTCTTCTTTCTCTAGTTCCTTTAGGTGTAAGGTTAGATTGCTCATTTGAGATTTTTCTTGTTTCTTGAGGTAGGATTGTATTGCTATAAACTTACCTCTTAGGGACTTCTCTGGTGGTGCAGTGGTTAAGAATCTGCCTGTCAACGCAGGGGACATGGGTTCAATCCCTGGTCTGGGAAGATCCCAGATGTCATGGAGAAACTAAGCCCATGTGCCACAGCTACTGAGCCTACGCTCTGGAGCCTGTGAGCCACAACTACTGAGCCTGCATACCACAACCACTGAAGCCCGTGAGCCTAGAGCCCGTGCTCTGCAACAAAAGCCACCGCAATGAGATGCCCGCGTACCACAACGAAGAGTAGCCCATGCTTGCTGCAACTAGAGAAAACTCGTGCACAGCAATGAAGCCCCAATGCAGCCAAGAATGAATGAATGAATGAATAAATAAATAAATTTATTTATTTGTTTATTTAAAAAAACCTTTCCGCTTAGAACTGCTTTTGCTGCTTCCCATAGGTTTTGGATCATCGTGTTTTTGTTGTCATTTGTCTCTATGTATTTTTTGATTTCCTCTTTGATTTCTTCAGTGATCTCTTGGTTATTTAGCAACGTATGGTTTAGTTTCCACGTGTTTGTGTTTTTTACAATTTTTTCCCTGTAATTGATTTCTAATCTCATAGCGTTGTGGTCAGAAAAGATGCTTGATATGATTTCAATTTTCTTAAATTTCCTGAGGCTTGATTTGTAACCCAAGATGTGATCTATCCTAGAGAATGTTCTGTGTGCACTTGAGAAGAAAGTGTAATCTGCTGTTTTGGGATGGAATGTCCTATAAATATCAATTAAATTGTGTCATTTAAAGCTTGTGTTTCTGTATTAATTTTCTGTCTAGATGATCTGTCCATTGGTGTAAGTGAGGTGTTAAAGTCCCCCACTATTATTGTTATTGTCGATTTCCTCTTTTATAGCTGTTAGCATTTGCCTTATATGTTGAGGTGCTCCTATGCTGGGTGCATATATATTTATAATTGTTACATCTTCTTCTTGGATTGATCCCTTGATCATTATGTAGTCTTGTAACCTTCTTTATTTTAAAGTCTATTTTATCTGATATGAGTGTTACTACTCCAGCTTTCTTTTGATTCCCATTTGCATGGAATATCTTTTTCCATCCCCTCACTTTCAGTCTGTATGTGTCCCTAGGTGTGAAATGGGTCTCTTGTAGACAGCATATAGATGAGTCTTGTTTTTGTATCCATTCTGTGAGCCTGTGTCTTTTGGTTGGAGCATTTAATCCATTCACGTTTAAGGTAATTATCGAGATGTATGCTCCTATTCCCATTTTCTTAACTGTTGTGGGTTTGTTTTTTTAGGTCCTTTTCTTCTCTTGTGTTTCCCACTTAGAGAAGTTCCTTTATCATTTGTTGTAGAGCTGGTTTGGTGGTGCTGAATTCTCTTAGCTTTTTTTTTTTTTTTTGCGGGGGGGGGGGTATGCGGGCCTCTCACTGTTGTGGCCTCTCCCATTGTGGAGCACAGGCTCCGGATGCACCGGCTCAGTGGCCATGGCTCACGGGCCCAGCCGCTCCGCGGCATCTGGGATCTTCCCGGACCGGGGCATGAACCCATGTCCTCTGCATTGGCAGGCGGGTTCTCAACCACTGTGCCACCAGGGAAGCCCTCTCTTAGCTTTTGCTTGTCTGTAAAGCTTTTGATTTCTCCTTTGAATCTGAATGAGATCCTTGGCAGGTAGAGTATCTTGGCTGTAGGTTTTTCCCTTTCATCACTTTAAATATATCATGCCACTCCCTTCTGGCTTGCAGAGTTTCTGCTGAGAAATCAGCTGTTAACTTTACGGGAGTTCCCTTGTATATTATTTGTCGTTTTTCCCTTGTTGCTTTTAATAATTTTTCTTTGTCTTTAATTTTTGTCAATTTGATTACTATGTGTCTCGGTGTGTTTCTCCTTGGGTTTATCCTGCCTGGGATTCTCTGTGCTTCCTGGACTTGGGTGGCTATTTCCTTTCCCATGTTAGAGAAGTTTTCGACTACAATCTCTTCAAATATTTTCTTGGGTCCTTTCTCTCTCTCTTCACCTTCTTGGACCCCTATATAATGTGAATGTTGGTGCATTTGATATTGTCCCTGTAATGTGAATGTTGGTGCATTTAATGTTGTTCTAAGAGGTCTCTTAGGTTGTCTTCATTTCCTTTCATCCTTTTTTCTTTATTCTGTTCCACGGCAGTGAATTCCACCATTCTGTTCCAGGTCACTTATCCGTTCTTCTGCCTCAGTTATTCTGCTATTGATTCCTTCTAGTGTATTTTTCATTTCAGTTATTGTATTGTTCATCTCTCTTTGTGTGTTCTTTAATTCTTCTAGGTGTTTGTTCTTTAATTCTTTTAGGTCTTTGTCAAACATTTTTTGCATCTTCTCGATCTTTGACTCCATTCTTTTCCCGAGGTCCTAGATCATCTTCACTATCATTATTCTGAATTCTTTTTCTGGAAGGTTGCCTATCTCCACTTCATTTAGTTGTTTTTCTGGGGTTTTATCTTCTTCCTTCATCTGGTACATAGCCCTCTGCCTTTTCATCTTGTCTGTCTTTCTGTGAATGTGGTTGCTGTTCCACAGGCTTCAGGATTGTAGTTCTTCTTGCTTCTGCTGTCTGCCTTCTGGTGGATGAGGCTATCTAAGAGGCTTGTGCGAGTTTCCTGATGGGTGGGACTGGTGGTGGGTAGAGTTGGCTGTTGCTCTGGTGGGCAGAGCTCAGTAAAACTTTAATCTGCTTGACTGCTGATGGGTGGGGCTGCATTCCCTCCCTGTTGGCTGTTTGGCCTGAGGCGAACCAACACTGGAGCCTACCTGGCTCTTTGGTGGGGCTAATGGTGGACTCTGGGAGGGCTCACGCCAAGACATACTTCCCAGAACTGCTGCTGCCAGTGTCCTTGTCCTCACAGTGAGACACAGCCACCCCCCGCCTCTGCAGGAGACCCTCCAACACTAGCAGGTAGGTCTGGTTCAGTCTCCTATGGGGTCACTGCTCCTTCCCCCTGGGTCCTGATGCATACACTACTTTGTGTGTGCCCTCCAAAAGCGGAGTCTCTGTTGCCCCCAGTCCTGTCGAAATCCCACTAGCCTTCGAAGTCTGATTCTCTGGGAATTCCTCCTCCCATTTTCAGACCCCCAGGCTGGGAAGCCTGACGTGGGGCTCAGAACCTGCACTCCAGTGGGTGGACTTCTGTGGTATAATTGTTCTCCAGTTTGTGAGTCACCCACTCAGCAGTTATGGGATTTGACTGTATTGTGATTGTGCCCCTCCTACAGTCTCATTGTGGCTTCTCCTTTGTCTTTGGATGTGGAGTATCTTTTAAGGTGAGTTCCAATGTCTTCCTGTCGATGACTGTTCATCAGTTAGCTGTGATTTTGGTGCTCTCGCAAGAGGGAGTGAGCACATATCTTTCTACTCTGCCATCTTGAACCAATCTCTGTGCATACATTTTGACTCTGCTATTCCACATCTAGAAATTTCTCCCATGGAAATCACGGTACTCTTTTATAATAGGTGCTCAATAAATATTAGTTAAATAATTGAATGAGTTGAAGTGCATAAATAAAGGTGTATTTCACAGGATCGTTTATTATAATAGAAAGAAGAAACAGCTTCAATTTATGTCGAGAAAGAATTCATTAAATAATGGTAGGTTCCATATAATGGAATAGCTTTTAACTGTTAAAAATTTTGGTGTAGAGATTTATTGACATGGAATGATGCTCAGAATATATTGTTAATTGGAAAAATTTCAGGTTACAAAATAATCTCATTTTTGTTAAGAAATATATACTTTAAATATACGAAAGGATATACATCCAAATGTTTTCAGCGATTGTCTCTGGAAGATGGAATTTTGCATGTGTAACCATGTTAAGATTGAAGTTTCAGGCCAGACAAGAAATGACAACAGAGATGAAAGCCCCAAAATGAGTCAGCCAAATCATCATAAGTGATTTTAGAGGAACTGAGTCCAAGATTTTGTTCCAGGACTCCTGGACCCCTCAACCATATCTAGGCTATAAAAAGGCATCAGAGAAAGGACTTTGTAAAGGAGATCGTTGAAGCAATTTCTCTTCAACAAGAGGACTGCTGCAGAGCTGCACGTTCTTGCTCTCTTTAGAGGTGGGGTGGGAAGGGGCTACATTCTAGTCCCATCCTTGTTTGGGGGCCAGGAAGTAAAGCACTGATAGAGCTTGAGATGTGCCTCCTGCTGTTGGGAGATATGGGGACTAGTGTCTGACCCTTGACTGAGAAAGACTGAGGTCAGACTCCTGCCCAAGAAATGAAAAAGAGGGTTCAGGAAGAGCTGAGAAACTACTTTGTTCCCAGAGCCAAGAGAAGCCTTCTGTATTTGGATGGCCTGAATTTCAAGTTTGGGGCTGTATGACATACAAATTGGAGTGTTTCCTGTGGGTGGGGGGAGGTGGTCGGTGGCAGTGGGGAGAGGTTGGGGGAAGGGGAAGAGAGAAAGAGAAATATTGGGAGAGGGTGTACCAGGAAATGCCCAATGTCTAAGGGAGACATAAGATATATCCTCTGGTCAAGGGAAGTCAGTACAGAGTAGATCAGCTGGGAAACAATGAAGGGGACCTTACATGTCTCAGGAGGTAGGTAGCTTTGAACATCTTTGAAGCTCACCAAGCATAATGACAGCTTAAGGTATTATAAGACCAAATATAAGCATTCTTCCCCTCTCCTCTCTCTCCTCACATCCATCTAGTTCTAAAGGAGTCATAGGTTTGAATATAGCCCATGGTATTCTAATACGCATTTGTCTAAAGAGCAACAATAGGCCAAAGCTCTACCATGTGATCCAGCAATCCTACTCCTGGGCATATATCCGGAGAAAACCGTAATTCAAAAAGACACATGCACTCCAATGTTCATAGCAGCACTATTTACAATAGCCAGGACATGGAAGCAACCTAAATGTCCATTGACAGATGAGTGGATCAAGAAGATGTGGTATACATACACAATGGAATACTACTCAGCCATAAAAACGAATGAAATAATGCCATGTGCAGCAACATGGATGGACCTAGAGATGATCATACTAAGTGAAGTAAGCCAGACAAAGACAAATGTCATATGATATCACTTACATGTGGAATCTAATTAAAAAAAAGATACAAATGAACTTATTTACAAAACAGGAACAGGTTCACAGATCTCGAAATCAAACTTATGGTTACCAAAGGGGAAAGGTGGGGGATAGTGACAAATTAGGAGCTTGCGATTAACACAAACACACTACTATATATAAAATAGATAACTAAAAAGGACCTACTGTATAGCACAGGGAACTCTACTCAATATTCTGTAATAACCTATAGAGGAAAAGAATCTGAAAAAGAATGAATATATGTATATGCATAACTGATTTACTTTGCTGTACACCTGAAACTAACACAACACTGTAAATCAACTATACTCCAATAAAAGTCAAAACAAAAAAAAGAGAAAATCAGAATTTCTCAAAGGATCAAATCAGAATGGAGGTCCCAGTCAGAAGCTTGGGTGTTCAAGTGTTGGTCCTTTTCTTGTCAATGATCTCAGGTTACATTAGTACTAAGGATTGTATGAAAAAGGATGAACCCTCCAGGTGAGAATGGGCAGAGCATCCATCAGAGAGCAGTGGAGGTTCCATAGGAATGGATGACATATACTGAAATGGAGGCGAAAAGCCACTTGTATTTCATGAGAATAGAGTAAATAAGGATTAATTACAAAGGATGTTCGTATGCTCTTGGAGAGATCTAGGAAGACATGTACAAATAATTCAAATATAGCAATTTGTTTTTCACTAATACTGTGCTCACTGGAGAAGATAAAAGCATCGGAATTTAATTGCTAAAGAGATGACATGTTTATTTTGGGCAATGTGGCAATTCTTTTGGGGGGCGACCCTTGTTTCTCTTCTCTCCTCATTCCCTTTCGGCTCATTCCACTACATTTTGACTATGTTTTCGTGATGATTATGCTCTAATCAGCTTGACATTCCTTCAACAGCTGTACTAATTTCCATCCATAAAACTCACTCGCACTGCTATTCAAAGCAGAGAATACCCATGACTGTGGGAGAGAACCAATCCCTCCTGGGAAGATTCAATATGTTCCTTCTAGATCATGGGCTCACTTATTTGAATTGGTCTTTTATCTTTGTTGAGGAAGAAAATGATAAATATATTACCTTTGAGGGGAGGTAGGCATGCTCTTGCTTTCAACACTGGGAAATGCAATTCTACTAACTTCTCATTTTACTTGAGTCTAAATTGAACTAGGAACTTTAGTCAAAGTACTAAGGAAGGCCATCTGAAGTCTCATTGGCAGACTTCTGCTAAGATAAAAAGTCATGGCCTTATGCAGAAAGAATTGGTTAGTGCATATATATCGATGTGTTGTTATTCAAAGCAGTTTATTAAAAAAAGAATTATTCTTTTTATGATTCCTTACTTTAACTGACTTTTTCACTTTAACAACCAACTTCCAGTCCTGAATGAACTGAAGAGGACAAATTCTACCCCAAGAACTGGAGCTGGGGTTGGCAATCCCGTTTTCAGATGGCCCAGGAGCTAAGAATAATTTTACATTCCTAAATGGTTGAAAAATATTAAAAGAATAATATTTTGAGATAAATGAAAATGATATAAAATTCAAATTTCTGTGTCTATTTATAAAGTCTTAATGGAACATGACCACGCCCGTCCTTTTAAGTATCATCTAGGGTTGCTTTCAAGCTACTCTGGCAGAACTGAGTAGTTGCAACAGAGACGGCATAGCCCACAAAGCCAAAAATATTTACTATGTGGTGCTTTTACAAAAAAAGTTTGCTGACCTCTGTGCTAGAGCATTACTGAGAACTTTCTTACCTCCCATCTCTTTTCCTGTGGTTTGGTAGGAGGCATATAAGGCTACCTTCACCTGTCAAGGCTGTCTGGATTGATGTCGCCTTTCTGTGGGCTCGGATTCACACTAGGACAAACTGCTCTTGGCAATCAGACATTTTTCTGTCAGAACTGAGTGAAGAGAATCAAGAGTGACCTTTTAATGCACATTATTTACTTATTTAAGTCCAGGCAACTCTGAGTTCATCCTTTGCCTTCTGCATCCTTGGGGGCAGGTTGTCTGAAAGAACAAAGCAATTCTTTTGCTTTGTTTCTATTCTGAAGGAATGATGTAGGTGAACGACCTGCAGAAAATTGATTTTTTTTTTTCTGCCTGTGCATCTTGGTTTGATTTTCCTTTTGGAGTTGACAGATAATCCTCCTTTCTGATCTAGTGAAAAATACTGGTATTCAGAGTTAGAAATTGGAGAGCCAAATCTATGATTTAGGAAGGGAGAGAAAAGAAAAACCACATTAATCTCTCGCTTTTCTGGCAGGAAGCAATCAGAGACAGAAGAGAAGATAGGGAGAATCTAGAATTGCATGCTTTTTTATTGAGACAAAGCAATACCTTATTGAATATTAAAGTGTTCAGGGGGACGTCACTGTTCCGGTGGGTGAGGACTAGGATATTGTAGGATAATCAGCTTCTGGGGTAACAAGGTGTTAACTGAGAGCTTTGACTGGGGAACCAAGGTACAACATGTAGCTGTCTTTGGTGGCATTCTCTAGAAATAGAGCCCGAGACACGGATTTCTGTGTAAGTGATTAGAGGAAAAGTCTGTAAAGGAGTGGCGAAAGCTGGCCAGGGAAGGAGAGATGAAGCAAGGATGTGGTTTCTGGTGAAGTGTAGCCTTGGCTCGAAACTTTGGGGAGCTTTGGAGCATGACTAGCACCAGAGTCTGCCTCACCCTGAGGCAAGGAGGCAGGGCTTCGGTGCCCTCACATCACACAGACCTTTTTCGCCTTGGGTGAGGCCGTGAAACTCCCAGGCGCTTCTAGCCAGGCCACCCCTAATGCCAAGGGCAATCCTCCAGGGTGAATAAGGTGGCAGGGGAATGGGCGGTCGCCTTCACAGCAGCCGGCCAAGGGACCCGTGCGACCAATACCTTTGGCTATGGGATTAGATTCCAAATCAGGTTGCCAGACTGACCATCACCCAGAACTTGCGAAGGGTAAACTAGTCGTAAACTTCTCAGCATCACCAAGGGGACGAGTGCCTTGGGGCAAATCTTTGCCCGCAGGAGAGAGCCGGCGAGGCGTATTTTTCTATTTTGTTGTGCAACGCACCAGACCCAGGGGAAGGGAACAAGAACCTTCAAATGAAGACTGAAGGGTTCATTGTCTTATGGGACTGAACACATGTGGATTGGAGACTGTGTTCTGAGATTCACAGTTGCCACGGACTCCTTTGAATTACCTAAGAATAAGTAGAAAAGTATTTAATCCCGGGACAGGGGAAGAACTAGCCCCACTTGGGGGAACTGAAAGAGGACAAGGGGAAACTAGAATGTGCTTTGCTTGGTGACAGCATCTCACTAGTCTTGCTGAAGAGTGTCATCAGTCTGTGCAGAAGGCATTCCAATTACCTACTTAAAATTTGTGGCCCCTGTTTCTAGAATTCATCAGAACTGTTGAATGCACGGAGAGTCATTTTTCATGTTTATATTCTGAAGTTTGCGTCCTAGAGTCCTCTTTGGATTTTAAAGCCTCAGATTGCGGAGGACTTATGTAGAGACAGGTAGAAACAGGAATGCAGAGACCTGCCTGCGTTGCTGACACTTTTCCAGTTCCCAATTTTGATCTTCTGTGGGCTCCAAGAGATACACTAGCATCCTTCTAATGAACTTTTGGTTAGTTGGCTTGAATGGACTTGTGTGTCTTACAACCAAAGTCTTTTAAGTAAGACTCCTTCCGTGGAGGGTCTTGGAACCAGTGATCGAGTTCCATGTGGGACGGATGAAGGAAATGAGAAGGAAGAGTTTAAGGATTTAGCTTGAAGCTTTGTTTTCAGGGCAATCCCACTATTTTTACTTAGTTTATCTTTACCTGTGACGGTTTTGGGGATGGGTGCTTCATGGAAATTATGGAGGTCCTCAGAGCATCTCAAGCCAAACTCGGGAGGTTGCCATTGTAAGACAGTATCACTTCCCTCCTTTTCAGAGATGAGGAGAGAGAGACTGAGAGGTCCACGTAAATTGCCAAAGATTGCACGGTGGCCAAGTGGCAAAGCCTGGGAGCCTAGCCTATGGGCCTCCAGTGGCCTTGCTCCTTCAATCCCTCTCAGCCTGGTGGGAAAGACCCAGCTTTGGGGAGAAGGCCCCTTGAATGTGTCTGCTGGATGCATCATGGAACGAAGCTTTTGTTTGAAAAGATCTGAAAATCTTTGCAGGAAGGTTATTTGTTTCCATTCACGTAATGCAATTAGCCTGTTGAATGTGAGATGAGAATAAAATGTTTTTCTCTGCTCTGTCTCTCCATTTTTAAAAGCACACAGAGAACCAAGTGTACCAATGCTGACACTAATGTGCGTGGTAACACTCACCAGAAATGAAAACACTAATTTATCTCCGTCTAGTTATTACTTTGGCTCCTTCCTTCCCTCTTAGTGTAAATTGCTAACAATGTGAGACTATGTCCTGACTGCAGGTTTATCATTTTGCTTAATTAGATAACATTCTCCCTCCCTTTCTTATGCCCATTAGTTCAAATCCTCACATTTACTTCTAGAACATGATAGGTTTTTCTCCGTCTTACTGACGCTGCCAGCATGGTAGATATTTCTTGCTCTTTGATTTTCACTGTGTTGGAACAGATTTTCATTAAACTTTATGGCAATTACTTGTACCACATCACAGGACTCATCTTTTCTCGATAGATGGCAAGATTCTCATCTTCAGCAATATTCTCTGGAACAGATTTTGATCATGTAATTTAAAAATTCTATAAAATGAAGAGGGAGGAAAATATTATAAAGGTATTTTTTTTAAACTAAGCAGCTGGTTTCATTATCAATTTCTCCCCTTGAGTGTATATTGATGTACATAGTAAGCTTTTGCATTTAGGAAAATAATTGTTTTACATACAAGGTTCATCGGAAAAACAAAGCATAATAATATCACTATCATAGGCATATTCATCTATAAGTCCGGGAGGAGGGTAGAGGCTCCTAACTTACCCCGTAGAGATATTTTTTCCACTTGAGATAAATTCCTTGGGACAAATTCAAAATCAAAATCTTGGGCAATGAAATTTCTTCTATTAAGTTCCTTATGAAACAGCAAAGTTATCTTTTCAAGGTAGAAAGTACAAAAAAAAATACCCAATGAGAGTAGTAAATATTTGTGGCTGACCCAGTGCCTAGTGTTTTACAGGCACTTTTTATTGATTTTTTTGTTGTTGTTGTTTGTTTTTTTTGTGTGTGTGGTTCGCGGGCCTCTCACTGTTGTAGCCTCTCCCGTTGCGGAGCACAGGCTCCGGAAGCACAGGCTCAGCGGCCATGGCTCACGGGCCCAGCCGCTCCGCGGCACGTGGGATCTTCCCGGACCGGGGCACAAACCCGTGTCCACTGCATCGGCAGGTGGATTCTCAACCACTGCGCCACCAGGGAAGCCCTATTGATATTTTTTAAGCCACTTAATTGAGGTATGATTGACATGTCGAGAGCTGTACACTTTTTACGTATACAACTTGCTGAGTTTGGGGATAAGAATACATTTAGAAAACCATCATCATCGTCAAGGCCATAAACATATTCCTCACCTTCCAAAGTTTCCTCTCACTCTATTATTATTATTATTATTATTTCGACAAGCACTATTCTATTTAACAGTCCAACTTAATCTTTATAAAAATCCCTATGAGCTAGGTATTATTATTACTCTCACCATTTTAGACTTAAAGCAACTGAAGCTTGCAGATTGCCCAAAGTTCCATGCCTTTTATTAGGCAGATTTGGGATTTAAACCTTCACCTATTTGAGTTTAGACATTAATTTCTTTCTTACGCTACCTCTCACCACAGAATAAGAGAGGGGATTCTAGGGAGTCAGTTAAACTTGAGACCAGAAACCTTCACAGTCAGACCTTGTTTTATTCTGCTTTACCTTTATTGCTCTTTGCGGATACTGTGTTTTGCACAGACTGAAGGTCTGTGGCAGCTGTGCGTTGAGCAAGACTGTCAGTGCCATTTTCCCAACAGCATTGGCTCACTTCGTGTCTCCGTGTCACAATTTTTCATTATTTTATTTGTGAGGCTGATCTGTGATCAGTGGTCTTTGATGTTACTATTGTAATTGTTTTAGGGCTCCATGAACCACGCCTACATAGATGGTGAACTTGATAAATGTGCATGTTCTGACTGCTCCACTGACAGGCTGTTCCCCATCTCTCTCCCTCTCCTCAGGTCTCCCTGTTTCCCGAGACACAACAATACTGAAATTAGGCCAATTAGTAACCCTACAGTGGTCTCTAAGCATTCAAGTGGAAGGAAGAGTCACATGTCTCTCACTGTAAGTCAAAAACTAGCAATGATTAAGCTTAGTGAGGAAGGCATGTCGAAAGCCAAGATAGGCCCAAAGCTAGGCCTCCTGCACCAAGGAGTTGGCCAACTTGTGAGCACAAGGGAAAAGTTCTTGAAGGAAATTAAAAATGCAGTGAACACACAAATGATAAGAAAGCAAAACAGCCTTATTGCTGATGTGGAGAAAGTTTCAGTGGTCTGGATAGAAGATCAACCCAGCTACAACATTCCCGTAAGAGCCTAATCCAAGCAAAGCCCTGATTCTATTCAATGTTATGAAGGCTGAGAGAGGTCAGGAAGCTGAAGAAGAAAAGTCTGAAGCCAGCAGAGACTGGTTCATGAGGTTTGCGGAAAGAAGCGGTCTCCATAACATCAAAGTGCCAGGTGACGCAGCAAGTGCTGATGGAGAAGCTGCAGCAAGTTACCCAGAGGATCTAGCTAAGATAATTCATGAAGGTGGCTGCACTAAACAACAGATTTCCAATGTAGATGAAACAGCCTTCTATTGGAAGAAGATGCCACCTAGGACTTCCATAGCTAGAGAGGAGAAGTCCGTGCCTGGCCTCAAAGCTTCAAAGGACAGGCTGAGTCCCTTGTTAGGGGCTAATGCAGCTGGTAACTCAAAGTTGAAGCCAGTGCTCGTTTACCATTGTGAAAATCCCAGGGCCCTTAGAAATTACGCTAAATCTACTCTGAGTGTGCTCTATAAATGGAATAACAAAGCCTGGCTGACAGCACATCTGTTTACAACATGGTTCACTGGATATTTTAAGCCCACTGTTGAGACCTACTGCTCAGAAAAGATTCCTTTCAAAGTATTACTGCTCATTGAAAATGCACCTGGTCACCCAAGAGCTCTGAAGGAGATGGCAATGAGACTAATGTTGTCCTTATGCCTGCTGACACAACATCCATTCTGCAACCCAGGGATCAAGGATAAAACATTAACGGATGATGAGTTGTTTCTTATGGATGAGCCAAAAAAGTGGTTTCTTGAGATGGAATCTACGCCTGGTGAAGATGCTGCGAAGGTGGTCGAAATGACACCAGGGATTTAAAATATGACATAAACTTAGTTGAAAAAGCAGCAGCAGGGTTTGAGAGGATTGATTCCAATTTTGAGAGAAGTTCTGCTGTGGGCAAAATGCTATCAAACAGCATTGCATGTTACATACAGAGAAATCATTCATGAAAGGGAGTCACTTTTGTCTAATTTGAAGCAATTGCCACACCCACCCAGCCTTCAGCCACCACCCTGATCAGTCAGCAGCCATCAACGTCAAGGCAAGACCCTCCACTAACAGAAAGGTTACAATTCGCTGAAGGCTCAGATGACGGTTAGCATTTTTTAGCAATAAAGTGTTTTTTAATTAAGGTATGTACATTGTTTTTTTAAATAAATAAATTTATTTATTTATTTATTTTTGGCTGCGTTGGGTCTTCATTGCTGCATGTGGGCTTTCTCTAATAGCAGTGAGCAGGGGCTACTCCTCACTGAGGTGCGTGGGCCTCTTGCAGTGGCTTCTCTTGTTGAGGAGCACAGGCTCTAGGCATGCAGGCTCAGTAGTTGTGGCACGTGGGCTTCAGTAGTTGTGGCTCACAGGCTCTAGAGCTCAGGCTCAGTAGTTGTGGTGCACGAGCTTAGTTGCTCCGTGGCGTGTGGGATCTTCCCGGACCAGGGCTCGAATCCGTGTCCCCTGCATTGGCAGGTGGATTCTTAACCACTGCGCCACCAGGGAAGCCCCCTAACAGAGAATTAAATGTCTATATTTGACTCAAATGTCGAAGCCACCTTTCTCTTCCCGACTCTTATTAGAATGTTCTGGAATTTTTTTTTTTTTCTGAAGCCAGCAAGAGGCATATATGCTATGTCTTCCAAATGAATCTGAACCTTTTGGATCACTGCTGTGGGTGCAGGAGGGTGTGAAAATCATGGGTTCCATTCTGAGGATGCAGCAATCAAAAGAGTTTAGCCTTGTTTGTGGCTCTAAGCACACCTGAATGTTCCCATCTCTACCTGCTTGTGAGGACAAATGTGGTTTTATGAATACTGACTACAAATACGGATTTATTAATATTAATACTGGATTCCCCTTGGCACCCTGTTTCCATCTGCTTGTATGGAAATATCAGTGCCTTGCAAATTTCCCCTCCCCGGGCATTTTGGGGGTCCTCAGGGCTGCCTTGCAGGTGTCTGTTTATCTGACTCACTCCCAGCTTGCTGTGGCTGCCAGCCAAGTGGGGTCTCTGAATGTGCAGGTCCTAAATCTCCTAGGAGGGCTGTGCAGTGGTGTCATTACACCAGCTATAGCTGCCTCTGTCACCTCAGTGTGGCTGAGCCAGAGATTTGCTGCCTCTGTGGAGCTTTCCATGACCCTGCTGGCCCTGACAGCCCTGCAGAGGTATGTCACTTCTGCTCCCATGAGACAGAGTTGTAGCTGCTGCTTCCAAAACCTCATTCTCGTGGCTCACTTAATATCAGCATCCATACAGCCCCCCTTCAAAGTGAAAGGAAGACTCAGTTTGTTCCACAGCACGGCTGCTTGGGAACTAAAGTGCCACGAGGTTGAAGGAACCAGCAGTTTCCACTCTCACTCATGGCTCTTCTGCCTTGCTGGGTTCATCATACCACAAGGGGGTTACGTTCACAGAAAAGCTAAAACTACTATCTCCTCCCACCCTCAGGCCATGTTCCTGAGTCTGGCTGGTTATTCTGGAGATCATCTCCCCCATCATAAATTCAGGCCCAGGGCACCGGTCAGCCCTCCCTGAAATCCAGCTTTCTTTTCGGCCTCACCAGCGTATTGAACTTGTTTATACATATCTGAACTCAAGTTGTGGTCAGGGTTAAATATACCTCACCCCCACCTCCCAGTCCCCAAGTAAATATGTAGATATAAACAAATAAATGTGTGTGTGCGCACGCGTGTGCACGTGTGTGTATCTGATCTATCAAACTTTGAAATCTGGCCCAGCCAGGGACCCCTGTTACAGAAAATCAAAAGACTTTTCTGTTAATGGAAGGCTTGATTATGGTCTACTATGAAGAAAATTAGATATGAGAGAAAACTATATATTATGAGAAAATATATATTTTACATTAGTGTTTTATTTTGAGAAAAATTATATGGCTAATAATGGCTTTTATGATGATTTTAATAAATGTACCATAAATACTTTTTAAATGAATGAATAAAAATTAAAATATACCTTATCCAATACAGCATTTTTCATCCATTCAGAAGCATCTATTAAAATCATCATTGAAAAAACATTCGTTGTGCATCTATTATCTGCCAGGCATTGGGGATATTGTGGAGATATGAGAGGTCCCTACCCTGATGGATCTCATATTCTATTGGGAGAGTAATAAACAAGTAAAGAAATACATATATAACTTTTGAGCTGTGACAATTTTCATAAAGCAAATGAAAGCAGAGCAAGGGGATACAGAGTGACAGCTAGGGAATGCTACTGTAGAGAGACAGAATGGAGACAGAAGGCCTCTCTAAGGATGTAACTTTGGAGGGAAGACTTGAAGGAAGCAAGAGAATGAGGCTTGCACCAGTCTTGGAGGAGACAGGCAGAAGGAAAGCACGTGCAAAGGCCCTGGGGGTAGGTGAGGACAGAGGATGGATGGAGCTTCTAGGCTAGCATGGATGGGCATTCCTTTAGGGCAACTTTCAACCTGAATCATACTCTCCTCCCTCTTTCCCTTTCAGAAAGTTTAAGCATGCTTCCTGAAACAAGTCCATTAAACACCGCCACCCCCAATAACAACAAAAATCACCATTTATGAAGATCTACCACGTTCCAGAGATTTTTACATAAGTCACTGACAATATTTAAAATAAACCAGGGAGGTAGGCATTGTAATCCTCATTTTAGATTCATCATGGGATCTGCCCATGACCACACAGCTGGTAAGTGACTGAACTCAAATCTACTGAGCTCCAGAGCCCAGTCTATTGCCATCATTTACAAAGTTTGCAGTCTTCTCCAACTTCAGCCTCTTTCTTCATATTAACTATCCTGTACTAGGTGGGTTCTGAGGCTCAAATGAAGACCCATTGGGCAAGAATAAGGAGAATAGGAAAGGAAGGTGGCTGTGCAGGAAGCTGGGTAGGTCCCAGTCGATTATACTGTTTTCATCGACTTTTGGAGGCCTCCACTGAGGCCCTGAGAGCGACCCCACAGTGGGAAGCCTTTCAGGAAGAAGTCGGGGAAGCTCGTCTGCTTCACTGGCCTGTGGGTATTCGGGAGTTTAGGGCCTGGAGACTGGGCATCCCATGGCCTATGAAGAGGATTTCCCTGGAGAGGGCAAGTTATGATAGAGGAGGGCCTGCCCACTTATAGATCCTACAGGTCTTCAGCCTCTACAGATCAGGCTCACCATGTCATTTGTTCTGTCCCCCCACTCTGAGTGTCTATGGTGGTCAGTAGCTGAGAGCTTTCCATCTCCTGTGGGGAGTCCACTAGGACCAGTGAACTCCGTGTCCTGAGCTTGGGCCAGAAGCTCTTCTCTGCAGGCAGAGGGGTGGTTCTCCCCCACAAAGCGCCCTAGACCAGCTGGAGGAGGGGTCTTTTTCTTCTGGATTCTCTGCAGGTAGATTTTACGGTTGTGCAGGTCAGGACCCCTCAGGGATTGTTGGATGGAACTCAGTATTCTCTCTTGTAAATCCAGCTTAGACAGGTAGGGGGCATTCTCTCTAGTACCTTCCTGAGGACAGGAATCTGTTTTATGTTTCTGAAATCCCAACCATGCTCTTGAAGTCTCTCAAGTCCTCTGCCTCCAAATGGGAATCCTAATTAGTTAAGTACTCATTATTCAAAGAATGTAATTGTTCACAAACCCAATCGTATATTCATTACTCCTTGCGTTCTTTTGCCCTTTGGGACATCCCATTCAATTATCTAATACACAGAATGTAATTGAACAGTTCTCAGCATCTGCACCTGGCTGTTCAGTACTATTTGAAACAAAATCACACACTTGTAAAGATGAGTACAAGGATAGAGTAACTGCTATGAAGAACTACTCTCAAATTTTATGAGAGTAACATAGCAAAAACGAAGGTCTCACTTACATAAGAGGGTACCATGTATATTCTCACTCTGATGACTCTCCTGAGATCCTCCTTTCAAATTGCTGGCTCAGGAACCCAGGCTCCTGCCATGTTGTGGCTCCATCTTCCTCTAAGTCCTTGGAGTTCTCTCTATTCAATCATCTAGTGGAGAAAGAAAGGAAAGGCCACATATGTGAGGACTGTGGAGAGTCATGAAGGGGGCTTATATCCCTCTGTCTCATATTCTTTTGGTTCAGACTCAATGATTTGGCTGCATCGTAGGCTGGAAAATGCAGCTTAGCTGGCTACCCTAGAGGAAAAAGAAGTGATTTGGTGAACAGTTGGCTATCCACTGTAAATTCATGGTCACTAAAATCAACTGGGATGCTGCCTGCCCAGCATCCTCTGTTGCCCTAATCAGCTCTTTCTCTTCTATCAGTTATTTCAAATCTTAGTGTTTCCCAAATTTTGGACTCTACCATAATTCCCATTATTCTTTTTTTCAAAATAAAATATTTCTGACATATGCAAAAGTATAAAGAATGAAGCTCACCTGTATATCTACCACCCACTCAGGAAATAAAATATTGCAAAGACAGCTGAAGCTTTCTGTATATGTATCCCTGATTCTTTCTTAGCAGGTGATGTTGGCTCCTATTTAACAAAGAAAATAAAAGCCCACCATATTGTAACTCCCTCAATGTTCTGCCATCAATAATACAAATATCCTTGCTTCCATCACCACCATTTCCTCCTGTTTTCGGTGGCTCCAGGAGAGCAATATCTCCCCTCTCCTTAGCCCACCCCTTCCACTTGCTCTTTTTCTTCCTCATTATCAGAGAACTCTTTTTTTTTTTTTTTTTTTTTTTTTTTTTTTTTTTTGTGGTACGCGGGCCTCTCACCGCTGTGGCCTCTCCCGCTGCGGAGCACAGGCTCCGGACGCGCAGGCTCAGCGGCCATGGCCCACGGGCCCAGCCACACCGTGGCACGCGGGATCCTCCCCGACAGGGGCACGAACCCGTGTTCCCCGCATTGGCAGGCGGACTCTCAACCACTGCGCCACCAGGGAAGCCACTCATTCTTTTTTTATCCTCAATCTCTGTGTATTCAGTCTCTTCCTTGTCATCAACACTGAATTATCTTCAAGTCTCTTCCAACTTACTTACAAATACCAAAGCAACCCATCAAGGCTCTATGTAACTTCTTGCCCATCTCCAGGCTCACTCTCCTCTTCATGAAAATTCTCTGTGAAATGTCTGTCCACGCATACTTCAATCCACTGTATTATGGACTCATTCCAGTGCTCCAAGTAACCAATTCTATCCTAGGTTTTTAGGACCACTGACTCAAGCCAGCAGACATTACTCAGACCTTATCATCTTTGACCTCTTAGCACATTTGACCCCATGGATCTCCCTCTCCTTCTTGAAATAGTCTTTTTCCATGGCTTCCCTGGAAATATGTTCTGCTTTTTCTCCTATCACTGTTCAGATCTTACTACATTTATCCTCTACATTCCCTTAAATGTTGGTATTTTTTTTTTCATAACTACAATAAGTTTATTGGTGCATATCTTTCCATACTTTTTCCTGTGTACATATTTTTAATTTTAAAAAACAAAACTGGGATAATATTCTACATATTATTTTGGTTAAACAGATGATAGTTATCCATACAATGGAATATCCCAGCCATCTTTGTACATCATTAAATATTCTTCAACATTATTTTTAACGGCAGCATAATATTCCATTTTAATGATAACCATCAAAATGATGATATTTCTTAAATGTTTTTTCCCTTCTCCCTTTATACATTTTTCTTAAGTGATCTCATCTACTTCTTTGGATTCTCCACTTTTTCTTCCATATGTCATTTTCTTCTGAATTCTTGTCAGCCCCAAGCCCAAATCTCTCTCACCAAAACCAAACAAAAAATGAACAACATCATCAACAACAGAAATCTGTCTTTCAACCTTTGCTATGCCATCCACGTACTTTGCTATTCCTTCTTAGCCAAAATTCCTGATAATTACCTACAAATGTCCCTCCACTTCCTCACCACCCTCTTTCTCTTCAGCCCATTCTAACATACTGGCTTCCACTCTCATCACTCCACCATGATGACTCTTGAGAAGGTCATTGGTAACCTTCACATTGCTAAACCCAGTGGACATTTTTATCCATCTTTCCCCTGACCTCTTAGTAGCCTAAAGCCTGTGGAGTGAGTGCTTGTTAAAATAGCCTTGGATTCTCTGACATCACACTTTCCTTCCCCTTTTCTGACTACTCCCTCTATGCCACTCTGTGGGCTCATCTCAAAATATCTATCTTTCAAATATTGAGCTTTTCAAGGTTTGATCCTAAGAACCCTTTTTTTTTTTTTAAAGTTCTCCAAGTCTCCCTGCCTTTGACTTCAGTTACCATTTAAATCCTGATGATCCACAAGTTTATCAAATGTCTGATCAGATCTCCCTTCTGAACTCCAAACCTGCATATCCAATTTTCCCCTCAGCTTTGCCACTTGGATATTTTAAAGGCTTCTCCAATTCAATATTTCCCAAACTGATATCTTGCATTTTCTCTCTACATTTAGATCTCGTTCCCCAGTGTTTTCTGTTTCGATGAATGACACCATCATCCATTCAGATACACAAACCAACACCCCCCGCCCCAAATTATACTTAATAATTTCTCCTCCCTCTCCCTCTAATTCCTCTTGTTGTGTTGTCAGTTTTGCCTCTTAAATATCTTGCAAACTTGTCCATTTCTTTCCATATCTATCAACACTCCTCTCTACATATCTTGTACCAATTTTCCTTCCTCCCCACCCCCCCAAGATCCTGCCATACTGACTTTAGAGGCCTTTAAACTAGGTTCACTGCTCCTGTCCTGTTGCGTGGAACATTCTCTTTTTCTACTCCATGTTTCCCTATGACCTTGGAAACCCCTCTCATAATTCTGATCCCAGCTTATGCACTTTTTTTTCCCCCAGGGAATTATTCCTTGATTCCTCAGACTGGATCAAGTTTCTTTGTTATATACTCATGGTTTACTGTATCTTTCTTTCAGTACCTAAAACAGTATATTTATATTTGTGTGATTATCTGATCAATGTTGAACCTTCTCCACTAGATTATATAGCCTAGTCTGTATTGCTAACCTCCCTATTCCTGGCACAGAGTTCAGGACATGACACATATCAGGTGCTCAGTAAATGTTTAAGTGGTTTCAAGTACCAACTGTAGGCTGACAACTGCTAAACTATCTCCAACCCAAGTTGCTCTTCTGAGCTTCAGATCTTTATAACCCACTGTTTGCTGGGCATCTCTCATTGGGTATCTCACTGGCATCTCAATCTTAACAAATCACAAACTATATTTCTTATCTCCTCCACTCCCATCCAAACCTCAATCTCTCCCTGAGTTTCTGTCTTAAAGAATGATTCCCTGCAACCTTTTATTTGCCCAAATTAGATACCAGGCATCAGCTTTGAAGTTTCTCTCTCCTTCAACTCTCACATCTGATAAAGCACCAAGTCCTACTAATTCTACCCCTCAATTATGTTTCCAATCTGTCTGTTTCTATTCTACCTCATGGTCCCTATTCCAGTTCAGATTATGATCATCTCTAGCCTAGATCACTACAAATGGCGATCCCTTTACTGGCCTCCCTCTCCCTAGCTTTGTGTTCCTTGTAGTCAGTCATTAACCTTTACAAGCAGTAATATGTCAAAAATGAAATGCTGATCATACATATTCTTCAAACCCCTAGAGAGTTTCCCATCACTTAACTCTGAAGGATCCAGTTCTTGCTTGGCTCTCCATCATCATCTTTCATCCTTTTCCCTCCATACTCCTTTCTCTATCCATCCTAGATTACTTCTAGTTTATTGAATGGGCCCTGCTCTCTTATACCTTCAGATTTTCTGCATTTAAGTTACTGTTGCATAACAAACCATTCCAAAACTTAGTGTCTTATAACAACAATCATTTATTGTTTCCCATGGACCTCCGGGTTAGCTAGGTAACCAAACCCTTCTGTTTGGGCCAGATTCGTCTGATCTCCAGTGGACTAGCTCATTTGTCTTTACTCATTTAGCAGGCCAGGTGGGCACTGGCTGGTCTAGAATGATCTGGCATGGCCTCATCTGGTTCCCCTCCACATAGTTCCCCACCTCCAATAGGGAAGCTCTGGTTTATTCTCATGGTGGTGGCAGAATTGAAAAGAAAGAAAAAAAAAAGAGAGAGAGAGCAGAAACATGCAAGGCCTCGTGATGCCTAGGCGTGAAACTGACATAATGATTTCTGTTGCATTCTATTAGTCAAAGCAAGTCACAAGGTCATCCCAGAATCAACGGGTTGGAAACAGACTCCACCACATGATGGTAGGAGCTGAAAACCCACATTGCAAAAAGATGGGTACATAAATGGGTGGAGAATCTGGGCCATTTTTGCAATCAGTCTACCACATCGACTTTATTTTCCTTTTGCAGAGAATACCTTTACCCCAGCCCTTCTCTTTAATAACTCATAATTATCTCTGGTCTCAATTCAGGTGTCACTTCTGAGAAGCTTTCCTAGATTCCTCAAGATGTCTTTCCTCCGGACCTCATCATTATAGCACGTATATTAAATATCTGACTACTTATCTAACCCTCCATAAGCTTTTGAGGACAGTGTCTTATTTGGTCGCTTCCTAGTACAATGCCTGGCAACAACAGCAGGGACTGTGATAGGTAAATTTAAATTTAAAATGTGCAATAAAAATCAATCAAGCTAGGTCTCAATAAGCAAATTTAAATGTAAAACACACAATAAAATCAATCAATATCAGCATGTGCTTCCCCTGCCACTCAAATCTCTGATTATGGATAAAACAGCATCAAATATTTTCCCCAACGCACCTTTACTCCTTTCTTTTTTTCTTCCTCAGTAGAAGCAAAAGAGCAGGATTTGAACTTTACTGTGTGATTCTACTCATGCAGGGTAGTCACAAACACAAGAATAATGGGCATGAATCTACCTTATTTTCTTAGTGGGCCAGGAGTATTCATTTCAAGCCCCTTTTTTTACTGCACTGTTCTCATCACCCATCTGATAAGAAGTAATGCACTGTTTTATCTATAAATTACTTTTTCTCAGGGCTCAGTAATTTTCATCACTAGTCTCATGTCTTCTGTGAATCCTTGATGTCTCACAACAGAGCTAAATCTGGTATTCATGGTGCAATCTCTAGAGCAGTGAGGCATAAGATGACTCCAACTTCCTTCAGTCGGCTGGCTTCTTTTTGCCATCTTATCACATTCATTTCCAAGTTGTTGTTACTGACTTTTCTTAATCGCCTCTCTCTCTGTAATTACTTTCCTCTTGCTGTAGCTGCTTCCTCAACCACACACCTCACCTCACCCCATACACAGATTTCATGTGCTGCTGTTTCTTCCTCTTAGGACATGGGAGTTGACAATTTTCTAGTCACTTTCCTGTCCACCTATTTTCTTTTGCTTTCCCATCCACAAATTTTTTTCTCTCAAAAGTTATTATTATTTTAAGTATCTGATCCAACCGGAAATGGTAATCCCCCATCCCTATATAATTCATTTTAATAGCAAGTTGCGATGAAATGGGCAGCTATCGCTCTTACATCTTTAAGCCCACCAAGGCTTAGACTGTCCTCTCCTCACATGGATACACTCTCATGGTTCCCATCATTCCCATTGCAGCCCATCTTCTTGACCTTTCACCAACTGCTCCTAAGGTCAACTACCATTTATCACAAAAGAGAAGATAAGCAATAAGAACAACCCATGCAAAAAGTATTTCTCAGAAACTCCCCACAATGACGATAAGAGTTAGTCAACTAGGACTCTGATTCAGCAAGATAACCCTTAGATTCTCAAAGTAACGAGATGAATGCTAAGTGAGCCACTATTCCCAGCCAGTAGAAGGTTCAGTATTCATAAATAATGCCGAAGTAGGTCAATTTACCTCTTAGACAAATTTACTGGGTTAGTCTTCAGTAAAATACTTGGCAAAGTTTCCTGGGTAGTCTTGAGAACCATGAGGGAGAATATAGATAGCATGATCCTAAGGTTGCATAACTATGTGGATGGCTAATTATTCCTACACATAGAAAGTTGATCAGTGGGGTTGGAAATGTTTTTTTTTTTTCGTTTGTTTGTTTTTAATAAAGGGCCAGGTAGTAATTATTTTAGGCTTTGTAGGCTGAACTACTCAAGTCTACTATGGCAGCCCAAGAGCAGCCCTAGATAATACATAAAAGAAAGAGCATGGGGCTTCCCTGGTGGCGCAGTGGTTGAGAGTCTGCCTGCCGATGCAGGGGACACGGGTTCGAGCCCTGGTCTGGGAAGATCCCACATGCCGCGGAGCAGCTGGGCCCGTGAGCCACAACTACTGAGCCTGCGCGTCTGGAGCCTGTGCTCCGCAACAAGAGAGGCTGTGACAGTGAGAGGCCCGCGCATTGCGATGAAGAGTGGCCCCCACTCGCCGCAACTAGAGAAAGCCCTCGCACAGAAACGAAGACCCAACGCAGCCAAAATTAAATAAATAAAATTTAAAAAAAAAGAAAAAAGAAAGAGCATGGTTGTTTTCCAATAAAATGTAATTTACAAAACAAGCATGGGCTGAATTTGGTCTGTGGGCATAATTTGTTGACTCGTGTCTTAGGGTCTAAGCTACCAGGGGACATGACTATCTCTTGCAAGTTTTAGTGACCCATACAGCATAGAATTCCAAACCTTCAATCTGCAACTGGACTGTCGTCTTCAATTACTGGACCTCACAGCACTGTATTAGCGTTCTCACTTGCTGACGCACACATGTTCACGCACAGATGCTCAGTTACCATAGAGAGGTTTTCTTTTATTCAGGTTAGTACCATCTATCCTTAGAAAAGAAACATTGAGCCCTTTTTAAACAGAAATCAGTGCAGATTAACAATTAATCTACACATAGATGAGCTCATAAAAAAACATAAGACAACATTAGCAGTTAATTAGAAATTAATGCTAAATGAAGTTCTTAGATTAAAGCAACTACATCACACTTGAATTGTTAATATGGCAATTAGCTTAGTCACCTACAAAGTACTTGTTAATAAATACTTCATAAAGACTTCTGTTAAATGAGAGTACAGCAGGTTTAGAAAATGTATGTTTATATGGTCTTTAAAAATGTACTCAATATGCTTGCTTTTTAAAAAGTCTAGTCATGGTACCTTCTTGAAAGAATTCATGCCGCAGCTAAATGTGAAATATTTTCTTCCTTTCTGAAACTAAAGCCAATACTTTACAATAGTGGTTCTCAAAGTATGGTCTGCAGACCAGCAGCATCAGCATCGCCAGGGAACTTGTTAGAGATGTCAACTCTTGGGCTTCACCCCAGACTTACTGAATCACACACTGTGGGGTGGAGCCCAGAAATCTGTGCTTTAACAAGCCTTTCCAGTGATTCTGATACAGTTCAAGCTTGGGAACTACTGCTTCACAACCCCGAGGATTAACTGCGAGTAAGGTTCAGCTGCGTGTGTCCTAGACTGTGTGCAGGGGGCAGTGGGTCCTACTATGTCAGCTCGTACTACGTCACCGTGTTGGAATCACCCAGGGTACGTCATAAATACTGATGCCTGTGTCCTATGCAGAGATTACGTTTAATTGGTCTGATGTATGGCCTGGGCTTCGAAATGTTAAAAAACTTCCCAGATGATTCTAACCTGCAGACATGGTTAGTAAACATTGGAGTTGAAACCATACTCCAACCCAAACATGGCAGAAAAAGCTATTTTTGATGGTATGGAAGATGACTGTCTGCTTCTTAGTTCCCTCCCAGGTTAGATTTAGCTGTGTTTTTGTTGAAAGATGGTTTATTTTCTGTATCTGTCTTTGGGAAAATCCTAGGTTCTTAACAGCATCAGCTTAGACAGGCTCTTTGTGAGGCTGTAAAGAGTGGTATATAATTGTATGGTTACATACATGTACTCTTGTTTTGCATACATTAAAATATAGTTTCTTTTATCCTTAAAACATACACACACACACACACACACACACACACACACACACACACTTATCTGTTATGCTGTAAGTCCACAGTGGCATGCACACCATGCCTTTTTGTTAATCTGACATATAGGAGACAACGAATATTGTTTCCAGATTACCAGCCATTTACTAGACAAGCAAAAATGAAACAAATGAATCCAGCAGTCAACTCAAGAAGCAAATAAGAAGAAATATAAACCAAAGGAAAGCAGAAGAAATTCATTCATAAATATAGAAAGACATCAGTAAATGAAAATGCAGAAAAAATTGCCATGTTTTCCTTAAAAATGAGAAAAAATAGATGAACCATTAACTGGTCTAATTAAGAAAAAGAGATGAAACTCAGCAAACAAAATTAGGAATACAATAGGAGCATCATATATACAGAGGAACAGAAAAGAATTATACAAATATTCTACATACTTCTATGCTAATAATTTTTAAAATCTGGATAAAAAGGAAAAATTTCTAGGACTGCACAGTTGTAAAAAGATGATGCAGAAAGAAGGAAAATGTTTAAACAGCTCGGTAACTATAGGAGACAGTGAAAAAAAAAAGTTTTCACAGGTACATTTTTTCAAATCTTAAGTTTCAAATATTCCTAAACCATTGAGACAGTTCCAGGGAATAGTGAAAAAAAGGAACATTTCATCTTTTTACAAAGCCAGAAGCTAGAGTGATGCTGACAAGCACACCTGACATTCAAAAAGATTTTCACAGGCTGGAGAGAGCAAAGGAGCAGGGGAGGGAGAGAGCGAAACTGGTGATTTCACAAGGACTTCACAAAATGGATCTAAGGAAAACGAAATTTTATTAGCCCAAGTGGGAGGCCAGGAAAAGGCCTTCTGGAGCTCCCATTGTTGAGGGACGAATGGCCTGGGGGATCCAAGTATTTCCTTGATTCTAAATCTCCACTGACTGTAAAACCATCAATTTAATTATAGATATTTTAGGGATAAAACAAACTACATTGAATGAACCCCAAATTAGAAAACACGCATTCATATACTAATATACCACTCTTTCAATATCACCAGATTGCATCTAAGCCTTCTTCACACTGCAGAGTCTAAAACTTCCTGGGACTCATTTTCAGCGGCTGTAGTGATGAACAGCACACAGTGATGGACTGCTTTCAACATCTGAGCTGCTGGACTTGACCTCCCCACCAGCTTTAGGATGACAGTAAGTTTGGAGAACTATCTAAGAATACCAAGGCTGTGCCTGCATTTCTTATTTGGTTAAACTCTGGTTTCATTCTTTCATTTAATCAAATCCCATATTCACTGGAAGAGATTCAGGTTCCTTTGAAAGTCAGACAGAAGCTTTAGACTAATAGCTCTTTGGTGCCTGGGTAATAGTCCCTTGTTACATGTGTAGGAGCCACACCAACCACTCTTGGCTTTCAGAATCCTATGGTCTCTTCTGAGATTTTTTATTTCTACTGCCTTTGTTGTCCTGGTATTTTCACAAGAAATCTTCTATTTGCACAGTTATGTCTCTTTCCAATGCAGCATGAGTGGAATATTTTTTAAAGTCATTTTAAAAGACGATTAAAGTAACTACTGCCCAAATCTTTGTAATCCCATTCTCCAATAAAAGGAACTAGGGCTCTTTGGACAAATAGTTGATTCTAGGGCTGGGGCAGGAAATACACAAGTCTGGAGCATCTTGCAGAGGTAGAAATAAAGGAAATGCTTAAAAAAAAAAAACCCCACCATGATGGGAGTATGTTGAGGGATGCAAGAGTCAACTGAAGGAACTCCCAATGGACAAAGCTGGAAAAATTTGAGCAACAAAATAAAGCAGTATAGGATTATTATCCAAAGTATAGAATAAACATCCATGAGTCCATATGGATAGAAATAAATGGTTGGATGACTAAGTAACTAACTGAGTAACTAACTAGAGGAAAAGCAGCAAAGCTCCCCAGGCAGAAGAATTTCAAATAATTTATGTAGATACTCTGCCCTCAAGGAGGTGGAACATTATTCCCCACTTCTTAAATTTGGGCTACACAAAGTGACATCATGAGACAAACATCAGACAAATTTCACTAGAGAGAAGTTTTACAAAACACTTGACCAAGTCCTCCTCAAAATTGTCAAGATCATCAAAAACAAGGAAATTCTGAGAAACTGAGAAGCGTCTAAGAAGATACGACAAATAAATGTAATGTGGTATCCTGGATGGGATTCTGGAAAAGAAAAAGGACATTAGGGAAAAAGTAGGGAAATGTGATATGGACTTTAGTTAGTAATAATGTATCACTATTGTTGCATTAGTTGTGACAAATGTACCATACCAATTAGAGAAACTAATAATAGGGGAAAGTGGTTATGGGGTATGTGGGACACTGTATTATATTCCAACTTTTCTGTAAGTATAAAACTATTCTAAAATAAAAAGTTTATTTAAAAAAACAAGGATGTAAATATAAATTAAAATTCAACTATGTGTACCACTTTCAAAGCAAATATCTCAATGGAAGGGCCAATCAGATGAACGGATTCCTTTCATACATGGCTAAATTCAAACATTCAGGCTAACAACGCAGATTTTCTTCCTCTTCTGACATCATGTTTTAGAATGCATACTAATTTCATAAATATTAAAATCTAACAAAAGATCACTTAGTATTAAGCATAATTAATTTTAGCATTTATTAAGTGCTAACGGAAGAATATTTATTTTTGTGCTGTGAACGCCTTAAGAGTAGGACTGGGTTCCATTCATCTCTGTCTGCTCTGCACCCGACAACATGGGTGGCTCAACTGTATTTGAAGTATATGAGGCTGAATGCATAATGGCATAAATTTACTGAATGATTAATAAGGGTGCCTGGCTCTGCCCGAAACAGGGAAGAGCTAAATCGGACTCCATGTTCGATCTGCTTGGTTGACTCTAGCCTTTGCTTTTCGTTGCTTGTGTTATTATAATCATACGTAATGGCCTGCCTCAGGGAACCCTGCTCCTCTGCCCGAATGTTAAACGAAAGTGCCTTCGTTCAGCTCACAGGGAGACAGTCTGACTCCTTCCACCTGTCATGTCTCCAAGAAGGAAGAAATTAACACATCCCCTCCCCGAGGCTGGCCATTTCCGCGGATATTTGCAAAACTTAAGGCATTTTTACTTTACGTCCTCATTTCCTCCTGCTCTCTGTGCTATAAAAGAAACTGGCATCCAAACCCTGATAAGATGGTTTTTCGGAGACTAGTCTGCCATCTTCTCGGGCTGCCGGCTTTTCGGATAAAGTCGTCTTCCTTGTCTCAGCACCTCGTCTCCGATTCACTGGCCTGTCAGTGGCGAGCTGAGCGAGCTTGGACTCGGTAACATGCCCACCAGGGTGGTTACAGAAATGGAGAAGTGAAACCGAGCAGGACCCTATGGGGCTCCTGGGCACAAAAGCCTTTCTGTGTCCCCCATGGTTTTTTGTGCAGCTTGCGGTAGTTTCCCCACCTGGGACCGAACCTGATGCTGAAAGCTCAGCCTCTGTGCACCGGTGCCGAATCGAATCTCGAAGTCAGAGTTCTGGGTGAAGTAGAAAAGGATAGCTTTATTGCTTTGCCAGGCACAGTGGGACACAGCAGGCTCTTGCCTGGAAAAACTGTGTCCCAACCCAGGGGAGTTTGGTGAAGAGTTTTATAGCAACGATTCAAGGGCGGAGTTGCTGACAAGATTAGGGTCTCAGGTGGTGGGTCTCCTAATCTTGATGAGCGGCTCTGGTCCCTTTAATCTCGCCTCAGGTGGTTTCTTGGCTGCTCCTCCCCTGATTAGCAACTGTTCACATCTGCCCTTTGGAACTCAGGGAAGGTCATGGAGGCTGGAGTCTTGCCTACAAGAAACAGGGGACAAAAAGGGACTCTGTGCCCAGGAGCCCCACAGGGCCGCACTGGGTTTCAAACACTTGCCCTCAGCAGTGAAAGCCTGGAGTCCTAACCACTGGACCACCATGGAATTCCCCCGCCCCCAGTTTCTTGATTACAGGCAATAGACTTCATTCAGCCCCCCTGACCTTCCCCAAGTTCCAACAGGTCGGTGCTAATTAGGGAAGGGAGGGGATGCGGAGACAAGGGAGGAACAGTCAAGAGAAACAACAGTGCAGCCTTGGGGCAGGGTCCTGGTTCCCCTCAAGGGACACACATAACAATACCTTTGAGCTGTTTAGCAGATGCTGAAGCCCCCTCCAGGTGGGAGAAGTTAACTGCATGCTGCCCACAAGCATGGAGACCCCAGACCAGCTGGAACCAGAAGGTTGACGATACTGACGCCCACTTACCTCCCCACCAGCCAATCAGAAGAATGTTCACGAGCTGATCACGGCCCTCTGTGAACCATTGCTATAAAACTCCTCACTACCCGCCTCCAGGTCGGGACACACAGTTTTGAGGGCATGAGCCCACTGTGGCCCCTTTTGCCTGGCAAAGCAATAAAGCTCTTCTTTTCTACTTCACCCAAAACTCTGTCTCCGAGAATTAATTGGGTGTCTGGGGTGCAGAGGTCTGATATTGCTTCAGAAGGAGTAATAAAAGGAACACAGGTAAACTCATACACATACAGCAGCAGAAATTCTGCTTTGACACTATTTTCTTAGGGTCCTTTGTTTACGTAAGTGATTTTGGTCTAATTTTACAGGTGTGCTCTTTCAGATGTCAAATTGATTTTCTTATGATTGTTCTTCTGAGTTATTTTTTACGCTCAACAAAATGGTAATTTAGAACTATTTCACCAAAAGCATTTGTAAGATATATTTAAATAAAACAAATATGGGAAAAAACAACAAAAACCCCAGAAGCTTCAAATTTTCTTGAGGACATTTGAAGCACTGTCCCCCAATATCTGCCAGGCATGCTGGAGGGACTGTGGTTTCTGGGGATGATGATTCTAAATGAGATGAGTCAAAGAAGAGTTGAAAGTTTTGTGGCAAACTGAGTGTTGTTAAATTGTTAAAGAAGACTTGAATCTTTTTTTGCAGATCTTCTTCCCTGATCGCATTCCCAGAAACCCACTTTCTTTCTCCCAGTGAACCCTTTCAGAAGCCCATGGTCCATCTGGACCCTTCCTTCTCCACATTTCAACAGCAAATTAATCACAATATCTTGTACTTTCTAAGCACAAAGCTTCTCTTGAATTTGCCCACTTCTAAAGGTGGTTCCTCCTTTTGTCTGAGTGACCACTGTTCACTAACGGATTGCTTTTCCTTGATTCTTGTCCTTTCTGATCCACTGCCACACAGGAGCCAAAGGGATTGTTAGCAAATGCAAATTTTATGATGTCATTCTGAATGACGTCCTGTTGTTCTTGGCGGAAAGCTTAAAACCTTTCCGTAGCCTCTCCCTCCTCTGTAGTGGACATCACAGGGCAGGGCCCGGACCCCCTCCCTTCAGGATCTAGGCATTCATCTCCCACTTGATGATGCAGGGCTCACAGCTGTCTCTCCCTGGGAATCACGCTCAGTTGGGATTATCATCCAATGACTGGTCAATGGTGGGATGTGCAAAGGTCTGTCCCCCTTGCCTCAGTGTGGGACAACCCTGAAGGGTGAACCCAGCTCCGCATGTTATCAGCTGAGTCCTCTTTTGCAAAAATGTTGAAGTCCAAATTCTCTCTCTGCTCCATCCTGCTTCTCCCGACCTCCTTTAGAGGCTGTTCCCGTGAACCCGGTTCAAGACACCACCAACTCTCTTGCCTCACCCCTCCCTCTCTGCATGCAATGCATCCTCTGCCCCATCTCTGTGGTGACTTGGATTCCAGTCCTGCGTCTGCACCAGCTGATGGAGCCGAGGCTCATCATTTGACATTTACTCTTCTGTAACAGAAGGCATTTTAGGTGAGACAGTCTTAAACTTTCACATACCTATGAATCACACCGGCCTTGCTAAAATGCACGTGTGGGTTTTCTGAGATCCTGCATTTCTAATAGTAGCTCCGAGGTGATGCTGATGTTCCTGGTCTATAGACCACACTCTAGTATTAAGATTCTAGAAATTCTCTTAGATTTGTTGTAGCTGTACTAGTTTGACAGGTAGCAGCACAGAATTCTGGATCAAAAATTCTGCAGTAACAGAGAATTGGTTTCAGACCCCGGCTCTGCCCCCTGCCAGCTATGGGGCCTTGAGCCGGGTATTCAGTCCAAGCCTCAGTTGCCTCATTCACAAAATGGGAGGAAATGGTGCCAACTCTTGGGTACCGGTGGAGACTGAATGATATAATACAGGCAGCACACTTGGCACAGTGCCTGGCACATGGCCCTCTAAAATCATCAGCTTCATACTGTTAACCACACATCAGCATTCCAGGCCAGAACGTGCAGACGGTTTTTATGGATCAGTCCCTTGAGCCGCAGCCAGACATTCAGATGGGCACTGCTGGTAGCATCATCTCTGAACTCGAAGTGGTACAGAGCTGCAGAGAGGAAGCCAGAACAAAACTGACACCTTTGGGTGCAGAGAGGTGAAGAGGGGCCCTATCCAACAGAAGAGCAAAAGCTACGAAGGGAGATAGCACTGCTTTCTGGAATTTTCCATGTCATGTCACAAGTAAAGAAAGGCACATAAGTCTCAGCTCCTGGTTGTTCTGTGTTCTGTGGGTCAGATGACCTAGGAAGTGGGGAATGGACTCCTTGCAGAAGCAGAAGAGAACCCATCATATAAAACAGATAATCAATGAGGACCTACTGTATAGCACAGGGAACTCTACTCAATATTCTGTAATAACCTATATGGGAAAAGAATCTGAAAAAAAAAAAGATATATACATATGTATAACTGAATCACTTTGCTGTACACCTGAAACTAACACAACATTGTTAATCAAATATAATATAAAAAAATTAAATTAAAAAAAAGCGAACTCATCACATTATTCGTCTTTTCTGCCCTTTGTGCTTTGTAGCCCCTCCCAGAATATACCCTTAAGACTCATGCTGCATTTAATCCTAGCAAGTGTATGTATGATCAGAAAACCAATAGCCCCCAGACACAGCATTAAATAGGACTCTGTGGCCTTAACATCTTTTCTTTGATTCAGAGCAAAGGAGCTCTATCAACAGGAAGCACAGTTGTTTTCTCTCAGTAGGGATGGCTGAGAGCAGCAGCTGTTGTATGAGCCAGCATAACGACAAAGGGACAAAGGGACACATCCTGGAGCTGTGTGAGACAAACAGGCAAACAGCGAATGCCATTAATTCCATTTCAGCCAAGATCAAGTGCAGGTGGGCTGGAGAGGCAAGGCCACACTCAAGGCAGCAAAGTTGGGGGTTGGGGGGTGGCATTCGGGGCTGGGGTGGGTAGGAAGCTGCCCAGCAAAACTGCTATGCCTCTAAGTCCTTGGTAGTCCCTAACCTGAGCAAACACACTGTCAGAGGAAGGGCAAAGGTAAGGCACGCCTGAGTGAAATAATTCTGTTTTTAACTGGTGAAAGGAAATTGACATAGAGGAGGACACATTTTGCAAAAGACCTACAACACCTCTGGAAACACAAAGAAAGGGGAAAAGGGAACATGAAATTTACCTGAGCTGTTTATAACAGTCCTGCTTGCTTTTTAACAAGTTCAGTTGATGTTAATGTTTTAGTCATCTACTAAGAGCAATGTGTTCACTGTTCTCAATGAATGAAATTTTCCTATACTCACAACTGATTCATTCATTCATTCAACTTCATTTCTAGCTTCCTCTACTGTTACATGTGGCCAAAGGATGGGGGCCTCACCAATGGAACACGAGCGGAAGGGATACACTCCAAGCCTGGCCCATACAACCTTCTCTCCCACAATCCTTACTCTCTTCTTCATTTGAGTGCAGAATAGAGAAGATCTGAAGAATCTTCTGGAAGACTGAGCCACAAGACAGGAGACTGAGTCATTAAGTGATTGAATGGAGTAGAGTTCAAACGCTCAACTGATATGCGTGCGAAAGAAACATTTATTGTGCTAAGCCATTTAAACTTGAGTGCTGTACGCTGGGTAAAACCACGAAATCGAATGGGTTATTTGGGAAATTCTGTTTTCATATGGTTGGAATGTTAGATGGCAGGTGAGACTCGAGAGGCAGCAGACAACTGAGGGGCAGGGGTGGGCAAACTATGGCTTGTGGGTCAGTTCTGACCCGCTACTTGTTTTTGTATAACCTGTGAACTCATAATGGTTTTTGTATTTTTAAATGGTTGGAAAAAGTGAAAAGAAGAAGAATATTTTGTGACATATGAAAATGATATGAAATTCAAATTTCAGTGTCAATAACTTAAGTTTTATTGGAATACATCCATGCTCATTCATTTATATATCGTCTATGGCTGCTTTGGCACTACGATGGCAAATGGCAGAGATGAATAGTTGTGACAGAGACCATATGGCCCACAAAACCTAAAATATTCACTATCTGCGTTTTTACAGAAAAAGTTTGCCAACCTCTGCTTTAGAGTCTGGACTCGATCATGTGTGATAGACCACATTATTGTTCCCATTCTTCACTTCTCCTTGAATCCCTACTCTTGTCATGTGACTTTGAACTTCATGCCACTGGGTGGAGTATGCTTTTCTGCTTCACTGATGTTGGGCTTGGGCCATGTGACTTGCTTCAGTCTATGGAACATGAGAGATAGTGCACTTGTTCCAAGCCTTGGCAATAATAGAAATTACATGTTTTTGCTTTTCCTTCTTGTATTTCTGTCATTGTCACTAGAAGGACACATCCCTCATAGCATAAGAATAAAAGGAATGTGGAGCAGAGCCACTGGAACTGAACTTCAGACACAGAATCTGAAACAGAGCCATTCCAGCCAATTCTCAGACCTATCAGAGTGTGAACAAATGTTTATTGTTATATGCCAATGAGCTCTGGAATTGTTTGTTAAGCAGTAGAAGCCGATTGATATATCATGGAGCTGCCGAGGAGAGAAAATACTAGGTGCAAGCCAAGGCACACTTCCTTATAACCAAATGTTAAAGAACATTAGCAAGTTAAGGTTGCTGAGCCCTAATGCTAACAGCATTTTATATTACTCATATGGAAGCCTGGTATGAAAGCACAATCACTGTGAATTTAGGCAGAAAACATTTGACTCTTTCTCCTTTTCTTGAGATCTGAATAAGGCCTCTGACATTCCTTCCCTAAAGTTAAGTGGTCCTATATTTGCATAGAAATGGTCTTTTTCTTCCTTTTATTGCAACTAATATTTGTTTTGGCGTACCACTGCTACGTCTTCAATGGCTCTCTAATAGGGATATGTCCCTTCCCACAATCTGACCTGTCATAGTTTTGGAGCTTGAGAATCTCTAATTCATCTATCCCAGGAAATTCTCAAATATGAATCATTCTCTGAACCGTCTAAGAAAGGAGATGAGGTGAAACACTAAAAGTGTCCCTGCCGGGTTTCTTGGCTAATACCTATGTGGGCTGTCTTGGTGACTGGAGAAGAGATGGAGAACAGAGAAGGGACTAGAGAAGATATTGTCATACTGGGACCTATAAAACCTTTGTGAACATTTGCTTCTCGGAAATTAACTCAGGAAATGGCATCATTCACTGACTTGGTTTTCTGGGTATCACAAGGTTAATGAAATCCCCTCAAGATTCTATGAACTGGGATTATTCCTTTTTTCCTCTTATCCCAGAGTCCTAGGGGTCATGGCTAGAAGAAGCATCCTGGGCATGGTAATATTAAAATTTAAAATTTGATATGTGCTTAGTTATTTGTTATATCAAAATTTCCCAGTTCTTTTCAGTTGCCACCTGCCCTCTCACCACCAAAATTAAGCAAATAAGACAGGCAGACACATAAAACCACAATCATACTCAAAACAGTTAAATCACAATCTCTGGGGGATGAGACACAGGCATCAGTATCTTTTGAAACTCCTGGGTGATTCCAGTGTGCAGTTAAGTTTGAAAACCAGTGTTTTGAGCCTGTTCTTGGTAAAGCAGTATTCTCCTCATCATAGGGGCACAAAGAGACTATCACGCCATTGTAAGAGCTGGGGACATTTAGTCCAGATCAAGACATGTATCAGCTAAGATATTTTCAGTTTCAAAGTAACAGAGATCCTGATTCACACCAGTTCACATAAGACCATTTGCAGTGTCACACACATGGTGAGTTCAATGGCAGCATGCTTTCTGTCTTTCCATGCTGCCACCCATGGTGTCATCGCTGGTGGTTCTACGAGAGCATTCCATAAGCATCTGGGGCTATACGCTTTCCTTTCAGGTTCAGTCCTAGAGAGAAAGCTTTCTTTCCTTCAACGACTGGACAGTGTCCTGCCTTTGCTTTGACTGGATCAACTTGGGTGTGTGCCACCCTCATCCACATAGTAACCAATCACGAGCTGTCTTAGTTCCGGCTGCCATAACAAAATACTACAGACTGGGTGGCTTAAGCAGCAGAGATTTATTTCTCACAGTTCTGGAGGCTGGGAAGCCCAAGATCAAGGTGCCAACAGATTCAGTGTTTGGTGAGAGTCCATTTCCTGGGTTGTAGATGGCTGCCTTCTCACTGTGTGCTAACATGGCCTTTCTCTGGTGTATGCATGTGGAGACAGAGGGCTCTTATACCTCCTCCTCTACTTATAAGGCCACCTCATGATGGCATGAGGGCATCACCCTCATGACCTACTTTAAACCTAATCACCTCACAAAGGCCCACCTCCAAATACCATCACATTGGGGGTCAGGACTTCAATATATGAATTTGGGGGGCACACAAAACATTCAGATCATAACACTAGCTAACTGGCCAGGAAGGTCTTTACAGATTGGCTTAGAGCTAGGTTACAGCTCATCCCTGAACCAATTACTGGGACAAATGTTTGGTTTAGGCCAATTAGGCCTCACCGTTAGAGCTGGTGCAGAGAATAATTCCATTCAGAAATCCCAGCTGCTCCATAGTAGGATAGGACTGGGTCCTGTTAAGAAGGGAAAAGTACGGAATAGCTGCTGGTTAGGCAAAAACCAAATATCCACTGAAGAGTAGAGACAAAGCAGAAGATGCTTTAGGTGCTTCATTGGGTCCTCTCTGGCAGCAGAATAGCATTGGATTTCTCCTGAGAAGAGGAGGCCCTTCCGCACATTCTTTTCCAAGTTGTGAGCCATGCTGACAGATGATAAGCATCACCAAAGTCTGATTATTCCTGACGTTTTGGATTTCTTCTGTCTTCTTAACCATTCTAGGAAGAGGGGAGCAACATAGGTATTTGCCACCCAGGCGGCCAGAATGTACCAAGGAGTCAGGAACTCCTCATTCATGGGCCCAAGAAAGCTGACTGCTTCCTTATGATAAAAGCAATGGTGATTCTCTACCCCATTGGAAAGATATCAAGGCACCCTCTGAATATCCTCAGCAATCCCTCAGCCTCCGTAGAAGATGGCAGCAACTCTCCTTGTTTGATTGGAGTAGCCCTCTGAAGAGTGGGAAGTTCAAAACCACTAGAGATTAGCCTCTTGGGTGAGGTAGTTCCCCAGTCAAGATGGAAACACTCTTTGGATTTATCAAGTAAGTCATTAACATCTATAAACCTTTTAGTGTGGATCACAGAGAATCAATCTTATGTCTCCTAAGAGAGTTAAAGAGCAGGACTAGTGGACAAGTTCTCAACTTGAGCCGCACATAAGAATGTCCAGCAGATTAATTAAATCAGAGACTCTGAGGGTGAGACTCTGGTATCAATCCTTTCAAGCTTTAATGGAGATTCCACTGTACAGCTTAGATGGAGACCTGGTCTTGGTGAGGGCTTTTGGGACACCTTGGATGGATGAAGCACATGGAAGGCTTTGGAAGCTGGACAGTAAAGTAGGTGGGGTGGGATTGGGATAGAACCACGGGGAGAGACAGTGGCGGAAAAGGATTTTGGGTACCAGAAACGATCTGCACCAAAAGAATACATATCTCTATCTTCACACTCCAGCCTTGGTCTATTCATAGTCTGTATCTGATGAAATGATGTGTCGAATCCTCTGGTATGCTCTTCTCAAACGTTAATGTTCTACACATCCCTGAGGACATGTAAAAATTCAGATTCTGATTCAGTAGGTCAAGAATCAGTCCTGAGATTTCTGCATTTCTAACAATCGCTGAGGTGCTGTTGCTGCTGTTTTGTAGAGGAAATTTGAGTAGCAGTTACGCAGTATATTACAGGAGGGAACCATTTTGCCTGCTTTAGGGTACCAGCGCTCTTTCCCCCTATAAACTTATAAATCAAAAAAGATATTGAAATTGGACACATTTCCTGTTTATTAAAGATTGAACATGACCAGATAACACATCTCCCTTGTAGGGGAGGAAAAATATCTTTCCTCTACCTCTCTTAGGTTCTCAGCTACATCTCCATAACAACATAAAGATTAAACAAGAGACAAGCATACAAATTTATTTAATGTATTTTTTACATGACTTGGGAACCTTAAGAAAGGAAATGAAGACCTGAAGAAAGTTACACTTGAGTGTTTCTATATTAGGCTTGGTGATGAGTGGAAAGTCGTGGAAAAATATGATAGGACAAAAGGGTATATGAGCTATGGGTAGTTATCTTTGGGGAACTTAGCAAGGCCTGTCGGTTCAGATTCCTCTCGGTGTCCCTCCATCTGTGGACATCAGGAGGCTCCTTTCCTCCAAGTATCGGGAGGGTACTTCTCACTTGAAGATCTTATGATCTGTTTCACGGGAAAGTCAGAGAATCCTTCCAGCACCTGCCATTTCTCAAATTCCTTCAGTTTAAAATATTCCATATGTAAAGGTGCCATATTTTGGGGTAGTGTGTCCCACTTCTTGTCCCACTGTCTGGCCTACAATAAAATCTCAGAGTTTCATTTGCACCATCTAAGCAATACTTCGCTGTTAACCTGGCTTTTCCGATTTAGTCCTGCGGAGTTTCTGAGGGTTCATATGTACTGAGACTGAAGCTCTGAAGTTGACAAAGAATAGTCAGGGACACAATAAAAGAAAGAAACGTTTTCAGAAGGCTGTCCCATGTCCCCTTGGAACCAATGATGCATGCAATAAAAAGAAATGGGGTGTGGGTGGGATAGATCGAAGTCAAGTACCTTAAAGGCTCCAATGAAAGGAAAATACATTGTAGAAAGTTGAATTACTCAAAAAGCTAACAGCAGGATTTCTCATTTGCCTAGCAAAATGGACATTCTGAATTAAACATTAACATCAAATTGAACCAGTGCTGGTGATGTAATGCTCAAATAAATGAGTTTTATAAAAATCATATCTTCTTCTTTAGAATGTCAGCTTCCTACCGCAATAGGCATTTTAGTCCAACTGTCCTCTCTCTGGATCAAAAGGAACATTCAAATTTTTGAGGTAATGCAACAGAAGCTTCAGATTTCTCCAAGGGCCATTTATAACAATAAGCATAGGCTAGAAACGCCTTCTTATCCAGGAGACCATAATCTGAATTTGAATTGAAATTCAATAAAGTAGCATTTGGAATGCAAATAGGAAAGTAATTAAGGTAACAAAAAAGGATGTAAAAGTATATGATTCTCGGAATGCATCCTAAAATCTCTTTGGTTTGAAGAGCCCCTCTAGCTGGAGCCTGTGCAGAATAAGTTGTGCTAATACAGAAGCAAGAAAGCAACAAGATTTAAAAAAAAATTTCACTTCTTTCAAATTAGCATGCTGATAATGCACAAATCTTTGCAATTAAATGGAAGGATAAAAGCAGTGCACACATACTTATTCTAGAGAAACTTCTCCTGGATGAATTAGCTCTCTTAGTCAATAAGCATGGATTGTGATGACACCATAGATAGTTAGATGTGGGGTAGCTGATAACAGAATTTGGCCTTGCAATCATTTAAACACATAAAGAAGAGGCTGAAGCTGTTCACAACTATTCATTCTCTTGCCTCCTTCTCAGAGGACCTTTCTGCCCCATTGATTCTAGACCTGGCTACATAACTTATGTTTGGACAATGAAATAGGAGGTCATGTGATATAGATCAAGTTCAAACAAAAGCTTTGAGTATGGTTGTGTGGTGTGGCTTAGCCTTTTGCACATCCTCTTGGCCAGAAATGGGCAGACCGCCTCAAGAGCTCCTTGAGCCTGCACGTTAGAATGAGGAAGACAAGTGAAGCAAAGCAGAGCCAATCAGAGCTGAGCAAAGCCACAGTCCATGCAACTGACCCACAGCTAAGGTGTCACTGCCGACACGCAACGTGTGTGAGAAATAAATGTTTATGACTGTAAGCCATTAAGTTTTGGGGGACTGTTTGTCACTGCAAGCAAAAGTGACTAATACAGAAATTGGTATACAGAAATGACAAGCTGCCATAGCATTCTCTCCCTCCTGTCTCTCTGTTTCTCTCTGTCTCTGTCTCTCTCCCCCTCTCTTTTTTTCTCTCTCTCTACACACACACACAAACACATACATGCATATGTATGGGAGTGCATGTATGGTGTGAATGTGTGTGTGTGTGTTGTTTTAATTTTCTTGGTTTTACTGTTTTGTTCACATGCAATTTTAAACTATGTTTTCTTGTTATCTTTGTTTCAAAGAAATAAACATTTAGGAGGAGAATACTGGTTAAGGTCATGGATCTGCAACGATGGTGCCTATGTTTGAAAACTGGCTTTAGAAAATAGATAATAACAATTTTGACATCGTAGGATTTTTGTGCAGACAAAACAAGCTTAGTCACTGAAGTCCTTACAAGAATTCCTGGTTCTTAGAAGGCACTCAACACTGGAGACCTATTCATATATTATGTTTGTACATACTATATAACATTATGATTAAAAACAATGTAAGTTGAAACTGGAAGTCTGTAAAAAGAGTTTTCCCTTTAATACAGGTTGGACACCTCTCCAGCTAAAAACTCTTAAATTTGTCCTCCAGCAGCTGACTGAATTTAGCTCGTGGGCGATGGTGATTTTAGGGCCTGAGGGATGACAGTGCTCTCTGCAGTGCTGCAGAGAGTGTTAGAATAGTTCACGTGTGGATGTGGATGTGTGTGTATGTGCGTGTGTATGTGTGAGAGAGAGAGATTATTTTATTTTAATTTTGAAAAAAAGTTTCTATTGAAATAGAGTGGCTTTATAATGCTGTGTTAGTTTCAGATGTACAGCAAAGTGATTCAGTTATACATACAATATATAAATACATGTATTTTTTTCTACATTCTCTTCCATTATGGGTTATTACAAGATATTGAGTATAGTTCTCTGTTATACAGTAGGTCCTTGTTGGTTATGTATTTTATATGTAGTAGTGTGTATCTGTTCATCCCCAATTCCTAATTTAACCCTCTACCCATTCCCCGTTGGTAACCATAAGTTTGTTTTCTATGTCTGTGAGTCTATTTCTGCTTTGTAAATAAGTTCACTTGCATCATTTTTTTTTTTTTTAGATTCCACATATAAGTGGTATCATATGATACTTGTCTTTCTCTGTCTGACTTACTTCACTTAGTATGATAATCTCTAGGTCCATCCATGTTGCTGCAAATGGCATTATTTCATTCTTTTTATGGCTGAGTAATATTCCGTTGTATATATGTACCACATCTTTTTTATCCATTCATCTATTGATGGACACTTAGGTTGCTTCCATGTCTTGCCTATTATAAATAGTGCTGCTATGAACATAGGAGTGCACGTATCTTTTCGAATTATGGTTTTCTCTGGATATATGCCCAGGAGTGGGATTGCTGGATCACGTGGTCATTTTAGATTTATCTTCATTCCATAAAAAGAGCAGGCATACACACTATTAAAAAGGACTGGTGGAGGAATAGGAGATGGCAGGGGGCGGCCTGCTTTGGTCAAAGACCAAGAGTATCTGCCTCTGTCTTCTCCCTCCTTCCCTATTTTCCTCTCCCACTCTCAGGGACTCGTCATAAGAAGTTTGCTAAATCAGTGTTTATACTTACAGATTTTACCCAGGATTCTCCCTTTGGACTCACAAAGAGATGGATAAAAATGGCAATCCAGCCTTTTACACACTTTTTTAAAACCCTCTGTACATTTGTAATAAGAGATTCTTGGGTGGAGAAATGTATTATCCTAATTTTGAAAGTTCTGGAGTCAGAGAATGGGCAGCCTTTCCTTAGGTTTTTTTGTTCCCATCAGGACATAGTCACTCTTGAAGCTACTCAGAGAAAGAATGTCAGGAGAAACATTACTGAGGAAAATTATCCTGTCTAGTGTCCCTGGAAAGTATTTACTGAGAGGAGCTTCTTAAATAGAAAAATCTGATGGCCTAACTCATGTGTGGAGCTAGTTAGCAGAGCACAAGTGACATAGGAGCACGATGTAGGAAAGTGACAGGGGTGATAACTGCGGGTCAAATGTCATGCGAAGACAGCATGGAGACATTATGAGGGGCAGGGTAGGATGAACGCCTGGAAAAATCATTTAACTGTGCCCTGGAGAATCATGCTAACTGTTGACATGGATGCAACTTCCATGATATGGGCTAAAGTTTAGACACACTGTTACTTACAAGTGCAAAGAAAATATAGCTTTATTTTTTTCTTATTAATATTTGTTTAAAAGTATTTATGCATATGTCACATATATGTCATATATATATAATTTTACATAGATGCATGAAGGTGAATATGTACATGCTCTTTGTAGACCAGGGGTCAGCACACTTTTTCTGTAGAGGGCCAGAGAGTAAATGTTTCCAGCTTATGGACCCTGTGGTCTCTGTTGCAACTACTTAACTGTGCCCTTGTAGGCGAGAGCAGCCACAGACAATACATAAATGAATGAGCATGGCTGTGTTTCAATAAAACTTTATTTACAAAAACAGATGGTGGACTGGATTTGGCCCACAGGTGGTAGTTTGTCAACCCCATTTTAGATCTTTTTTTCCTTTTCTTTCACTGTTTACCTCTCTCTCTCTTCCCCACACACGTGCCAATTACCTCAAATTTCACCCTGTACATACAACCCATGTGAATTAGCATGCATGTCCTTCCATATTTTCCTTCATAAAATAGCTTTATATTTTCTTCCTAGAACTCATTAGGTCTTTGATCCACAGGGAAGTAGGGAGATTAAAAACTTAAGTTGTAAATTAATGATTTCTTTATTAGTTAGGGTAAAAAAAAATCCTAGCTGCTGTAACAAACTCCCTAATCTTAGCAGCCTTACCCAATAAAATGTTTAGTTCTCATTCATACAAAGTACAATCAGGTGTGTATGACTAGTGGGCACCCTTCCATGGGGGTAACTCAGAGATCCAGTTTCTCTCCATCTTGTGGCTTTGTTACCCCTCATGTCCTAAAGGTCCTAAACTCTGCTGGATCTTCTGCACATCACTGATAGAAGAGATAATGCAGAGGATCACACAGGAAATTTTTAGGGGCAGGGCTTAGAAACAGAAAGCATCTCTGTCCACATTCAATTGGTCAGAAGTTAGTCATGTGGCTACTTGTAACTGCAAGGGATTCTGGGAAATATAATCACGCTGTGTGCCCAGAGACACATTCCCCAGCCCTTAATACACTTAGTTTGGCAGACTTCTTTCCCTTCTAGTTTGAGAAATAATTTGAGTGCTGGAACTCACTCTTTGAGTGCTGATATGTAACTCCTTCATGTCTTACTCATTCTTAGACCCAGTTCAAATGTCATCTCCTCTCTGTACCCTCCCCACATACCCCATGCAGAATTTATAGTGTCATTAATTCCTTGTAGTATTAATAGTTTCTTCATTTTTAGTCCTAAAGATCTTTATATATGTCCCTTTATTTTTGACCTGGTCACAATATTTTCATCATGTGGTTCAACTTGTAAGTTCAGATCCACGCTAACCTTGAGGTCAAGGTTAGTGATTTTGTTAAAATAATTTTGTTGGCCCTAGTCCTAACATACTGCCTCATACAAAGCTTGGACTTCGAAGCCAACTCTTCTGGTTGAATTTCTGACTATCCTTATGAAAGTTGCTTACACTCTTTGTTCCTCAGTTTCCTAAACTATAAAATGGAGATAATAAAAATAGTACCTACCTCATAGAGTTGTAAGGATCAAATCAGATGATATTTATAAAGTTCTTAGGCATGGAGTATAGTAAGCACTATATAAGTGCTTAATAAAAATAAATGTTTGTGCTGGAGAGGGTGTGGAGAAAAGGGAACCCTCTTACACTGTTGGTGGGAATGTAATTGGTGCAGCCACTGTGGAAAACAGTATGGAGCTTCCTCAAAAAACTAAAAATAGAACTACCATATGATCCAGCAATCCCACTCCTGGGCATATATGCAGACAAAAAACTATAATTCAAAAAGATGCATGCACCCCTATGTTCATAGCAGTACTATTCACAATAGCCAAGACATGGAAACAACCTAAATGTCCATTGACAAATGAATGGATAAAGAAGATGTGGCATATATATATACAATGGACTGCTACTCAGCCATAAAAAGAATGAAATAATGCCATTTGCAGCAACATGGATGGACCTGGAGATGATCATACTAAGTAAAATCAGACACAGAAAGACAAATATCATATGATATTGCTTACGTGCGCAATTTAAAACATGATACAAATGAACTTATCTATGAAACAGAAACAGACTCACAGACACAGAGAAAACACTTGTGGTTGCCAATGGGGAGGGAGGGTGGGGGAGGAACAGATTGGGAGTTTGGGGTTAGCAGATGCAAACTAATATATAGAGAATGGATAAACAATGAGTTCCTACTGTATAGCACAGGGAACTGTGCTATATTCATTATCATGTGATAAACCATAATGGAAAAGAATATGAAAAAGAATGTATGCAAATGTATAACTGAATCACTCTGCTGTAAAGCAGATATTAACACAACATTGTAAATCAACTATACTTCAATAAAATAAATTAAAAATGAATAAATAAATATTTGTAATAAGTGTATTCTACCTGGTCAGCTGAAGCCAATCAGGATTCTTCCCTTTCTAGTAGTAATCATGTCATTATGTGGATCTGACCTCGAGAGAAGGCTTTCCCATCTGCATTGCCCCAAATTCCGGTCACTGCTGAATTGTTTCCTGAAGATCTAGTGCTACATATGGTGCCATATAAGCCACCATATCCTTGTGAAGCTTTCTAAAAGGCAAATAGCATATGAATTAAATATCCTCTTGACTCTAAGAAGAACAAATACTTACAGTAAAAACTAGTCCTGCATAGATAAGCTGATATGGTCATACTGGTTGTCATAAGAACTATTTCAGATGTTTAGATGTATAAGAGTGATTAAAATTTGCTGTGTGTGTATGGAAGATAAGTTGTAAGTGTGTGCCCATTGAGGACATGTGACTGGATGGTCAGATAGTATAGATACTAATGCAAAGGCCAAGGCAAGAGGAGGACTTGCTAGCAGGATAGTGCCAGCAGGAAGGCAGAACAAACAGCTCAGAAACAAAAGAGTAGGAATTCCCTGGTGGTGCAGTGGTTAAGAATCGGCCTGCCAATTCAGGGGACACAGGTTCAATCCCTGGGCTGGGAAGATCCCACATGCCATGGAGCAACTAAGCCCTTGTGCCACAACTGCTGAGCCTGTGCTCTAGAGCCCGTGAGACACAACTACTGAGCCTGGGAGCCTAGAGCCCGTGCTCCACAACAAGAGAAACCACCACAAGGAGAAGCCTATGCACCGCAACAAAGAGTAGCCCTCGCTCACTGCAACTAGAGAAAGCCCGCATGCAGCAACGGAGACCCAACACAGCCAAAAATTTTAAAAAAAAGAAAAAAAGAAACAAAACGGTGCCTGGCATAAAAATGGGACTCGCTAATGCAAGACCTCTTTCCTACATTACTTCATTACCTACCTCCTCCAACTAAACCCCTCACTCCTAGTCAATTGACCGTGGCCTGCCCTTGGGTTTACTCTCAACAACCAGGTAACTCATGGTCATATGACTTCAACTGCAAGCATATTTATCCCCCATTACACTGAGATGTCAGGTTTATGTGGTGAGTTTGACATAAACTCACCCCAACACCAGAATTCATGTTACTCTTCTAGAAATCTTTCATAAAGATGTAATAGATGACCAATATTCTGATTTATTTACAAAAACATGAACTGCAGCCTTACTTATAGTTGCAGAACAAAGGAAACACTTTAACAATGGAGAAAGGGTTAACTAAGTTATGAAGCATGCATATTCTGGGATATTATGCAGCCATTTACATTCCTGTATTTAAAGTCCATAAAGACAAAGAAATATATGATTACAATATACATTAGGTTTTTCTAATAATTATAATAGAGATTTATTTAAATTAATACATTTACAGCCCAGATAGTTCTACATTGTACATTTTAGGTTTAACCAGCTTCATAAAAATACTTTAGGATAGCCACATCCAGATTTAGACTACATGACTATTTCTTTGCCCATTCTCTCTCTTTTCTTTCCTGAATAACCTCTTTCAGATATGGTTCAAGGTAGAATTTATCCTCCTCATATTTTGTCCACTGCTCTTTAGGCAAGATCTGTTGCCTCATGGTCAGGTCCAGTGCTCTCTTAATGTGAAACACCCTGTCATTATAAAGGTTCTCAGGAAGCCTTCTTATGGCTTCTTTTACATCATCATTCTCATATATTATATCATCTCGCATTAAGCCCAGTTTATTGAACCCGGCAGCATTGTAATACCATTTTCGAATACCCTTCAGCCACTTGCTTGACGCTGCAACAGCAGGCCTACTCACCATTTTAACCCGAGACAGAAGCGTTGCCTGCTGGGTAAGCCTTATACATTAGGTTTTGTTATAAGATTACAGAATGACTTGCACAACATAATTCTGATTTTATTAAAACTTACATATATATGCATTGACACAAAGGTGAAAACTAAAAGGAAAAATATCAAAAAATTAATATTAATCATATCTAGCTATTGGATTTATGGGTCACTTGCATTATATTCTTATTTCTTTTATGGATTCCAGATGTTCTTTCCTAAGCACATATTGCCTTTATAAGCAGAACAAATATATTGTAATTAAAACAATTTTAATTTTTATTGACAATTCATGTGAGAAACTGTTAGGTTAGGAAGTAGTGCTTTGGGACATCATTTCACAGGGAGAGTTCCAGGGTATAGTTGCAAAAGCTGCAGAGTTGATCAGATCTACAGCAGTCATGGCCAACCCATAGCTAATGACTTGTGAGCAAGAAAAAAATGTTTATTCCTATGAATTACTGTAAATGAGGGTTGTTTGTTATTGCAAGAAAGCTAAGTCAGAAGATAAGGTTTGAAAGTTTCATGATCCTGTTAGTTGTTCTCTTTACTATGAATCTTCTCCTAATAAAATTCATATAATGCTAGATTGGAACACTTTGGGGTTTGTTTTCCTTTCTAATTTTTCAGATGAGTAAGCTGAGGCTCAAACATGTAAAATAACTAACCTAAAGGCACAGTGATTTAATTACAAAACCAGAATTGGAGTTTTCTTTGTCTAGAGTCTCTTCACTATTTTTCTAGTGGATGGGGCAACTGAGAGATTATTGGGGAGATCTTGTATGCTGGTGCCCCAAGTACCATCCACCTAGGTCCAGTTTTTTTTTAAACCATAGTATTACTGAACAGTTCAATTTCTGTCCTCTCTGTTGTAGATTACAGACCTGGAATCAGAAGCATGTAATAAAAGCTGGGCAGAATCTATATATGAAAAAATTTAGGAACTTATTAAAAGTCACTAAAGACACCAAACAATTGTTTACAGTTAGAAAATCAAAACAATGTAGATATACCACTTCTCTTCCAAGTGGTCTATAGAAATCAATGGAAGTTCAATGAAAATCACAACAGATTCTAATTCAAAAATTTATATGGAAGAGAAAGGAGTTTCTTTCTCCTTTCTGTATGTACATTCATGAAGAAAAATAGGGTAAGCTTATTTACTATGGGAGATATTTCTATATAATAAAGTGAAAGGGTATGGTAATTAGGACAGTGAAGAATTCATACAGGGATAGAAAAAAATAGACCAATGATACAGGAATGCCCAGAAACAGATACAAGGAGAGCATTTCAGATCAGTGGAGAATGGATGGGCTTCTCAATAAACAGTGGTCTGACTAATTAATTAATTAATCTATAAAGAAAAAAATGGATCCTAATTACAGATCATCCACACAATTAGTTCCAGGTAGTTTAAAAACTTAAGTGAGGAAAGCAAAACTTTATAATTTCTACAAGAAAAATAGGAGACTATCTTTATGAGCTTTGGGTAGAAAGGAGTTTTATAAACTACATATAAAAGTATAAGCTATTAATGAAACAAAACAATTGATAAATGATGATTACATTAAAACAATAAAGAACTTTTGGACTTCCCTGGTGGCTCAGTGGATAAGAATCTACCTGCCAATGCAGGGGACATGGGTTCAAGCCCTGGTCCAGGAAGATCCCACATGCCACGGCACAACGAAGCCCATGCACTACAACTACTGAGCCTGCGCTCTAGAGCCCGCGACTCACAACTACTGAGCCCGCGTGCCACAACAACTGAAGCCCGCGTGCCTAGAGCCCATGCTCCACAACAAGAGAAGCCACCGCAATGAGAAGCCCACACACCACAACAAAGAGTAGCCCCCACTCGCCGCAACTAGAGAAAGCCCACCTGCAGCGACGAAGACCCAACGCAGCCAAAAATATATAAATAAAATAATAAATTTATTTAAAAAAATTAAGAACTTTTGGTGATCAAAATATGCTATAAAGAAATTGAAAATATAAGCCACAAACTAGGAGGAAATATTTGCAACTTATATCATCAACAATTTTTATCCAAAATACATTAAGAAATTATAAAAAATTCATTTAAAGATCCATATAAAGATACAAAAATCTGTATAAGTCCATATAAAGATAAGCAAACTAAGGAAAAATGATCAAAGGACATTTAAAGAAAGAGGAAATCTCAATGACCAATAAACTTAGAAAAACATGCTTGATCTCATTACACGTTGGGGCAATTTTAAGGAAAACTACAATGAGATGTCTTTGCAGTCCACCAGTGCTATGGACTGAACTGTGTCTCCCCCAAAATGTATATGTTGATGTCACCCAATGTGACTGTATTTGGAGTAAGGAATTAATTAACATTAAATGACATCATTAGGGTGGGACCCTAATCCCATAGGATTAGTGTTCTTATAAGAAAAGACACAGAGAGAGCTCTCTCTCTCTCTCTCTCCCCTCCATCCCTCTCTGCCAAGTGAGGACAGAGTGAGAAGATGGCCATCTGCAAGCCAGGAAGAGAGCCCTCATTAGAACCCAACTTGGCTGGTAACCTGACCTTAGACTTTCAGGCTCTAGAATTGTGAGAAAATAAGTTTTTCTTGCTTAAGCCACCCAGGCTATGGTATTTTGTTATGGTAGCCCAAGCTTACTAAGACAATCAGATAGGCAAAACGTTTTAAAGCCTGACAATACCAAGTGGTATGCATATGAGTGAGGAGAAATCTTATAGATTCCTAGTGGAATTATAAATAAGTACTTTCAAAAAATTTGGCAATATTCATTAATTTTTAAAATAGTGTAACCTCCAACCCAGATATTCTACTTCCTGCTATTACCCTAGAGAATCTCTTCTAGGTGCACATAGGAAACATAAACAAAAATGTTTTTAGCCACATTTTTATAACAGAAAAAAGCACAAACAAAACAAAAGCCAAGAACAGCAATAACACTAAAAATAATATAAATGCCTGTTTTAGGAGAAAGGTTAAGAACATTCTGGAATAATAATAAAATGGAACACTCCACAGTAGAGAAAATTAACAACCTAGTGCTAAATTCATCAACATGGGTTAACCATAGAAACATAACACTGAATAAAAAAGCAAATGGTAGAGGAATACCATTTATAAGAATTTTTAAAAACAGTTTAACTAAACTATTTGCATTTTAAGAATGCATGTGTATATCCACATGTACCACAGAAATCTTAAAGAGAATCACTATAATAATACAAATGCTAAATGTGGATAATGACTACCCTGGAGGAATAAGAGAGGGTCAAGAAAGGACAAACAGAGGGCTTCAAATTTTGGATATGTTACATTTCTTAGCTTGGTGATTGGTACATGGGAGCTTATTTTATTAATATTTTATAGGATACACATACTTATTTGTATTTACCACATCTTTTATAATAAATGACAAAATTAAAATTATTGAGAAGTGTATTCTGGCAATTAATGTGATTTTCTAAGTTAATGGGTACATATCCTAAAGTTCTAGATTGTACTGGAGAAATATAACTAAAGAAACAAGATGCATGACTCATGACAGGATTTAAATCTGACTAATTGGAACTAATTGCTGAGAGGCACACTGTGATTTGCTCAATTTTAACATTAAGTTCAGGGAACGAGAAACCACCATGAAAAATCAATGAAACATCATCTCAAAATGTACCTTGCCTGATTATGCGATGATTATGTTTAGCTTCAATTAATTATGACAATTAAGTAGTTCTTACTCTAGTGGTAGCATTAACTCATTACATTAATTTGTTAGCAGAAGAATTAGCTTGTGACCTGAAAGGGGAATGGTTTTTTCTGATACATTGGCATTTGAAAAAAATGATAAATATGCCTCTTTTGAAGGGACATATATGTAGACTCTTTTTGTGAAACATTTTTTATTAAGTGAGTTTTACTTTCATATCAGCTAATATTACACACTATTAAATATTATATAATATAAAATATATTAACCCTGGAGGGAAAAAAGTAATGATGAATTCTGTTTCAGAATTCTATACTGAACACATAGCCTCCCCCTCCTTAATAAAATCCTTAGAAATGAGAGCAAAGATAGGATAAATTAATGATTGCATCAACAATTACAAAAACAAAGAGAAGAACGTTGACAAACCAGAAACTCTGAGAAACTTCTGAAAGGTAGAAAACCAAGAGAACTGTACTGAAAAAGGAGATGGCAGACCCAAATGTTTGGAAGTGAGGTCCATATCAAAAGGAGAGAACAACACTAAGAACTCTTCCCTCCTGGGTGTCCATGATCCCAGGAGTAGAAAGGGGCTGGCTCCTGCATGTTGGTTAGTGTAGGGCAGCAGCAAGAGTAGTCAGGGATATTCCTGCATGAACTGAGCCATACACTAGCAAAGGGGAATGCCTATCAGTCTCTTGTGGGATCTTGAATCAAAGAATAAAGTCATATCCCTGAGAGGGACAGGGAAACCAATCATAGAGGATAAGCTGCTAAGGTTCAATGCCTGGCAGTTCAGCTGTCCATCCACTAGTCTTACTTCAAATGCAGTGAAAATAGAAATCACTGTAGCATCTCTTGTCTATCCAGAGATTTTGATTACAAAGTTGAGTATACAAGCCCAAATTTCTACACATTTAACGAAAGCCGATTATGAAGGGGAGACAAGAGACCCAGCAAACGAAAGAATTTCCAACCAAGGAAACAGGATAAGAGGAGCGAATGGGACAGGGTTTTAAAATAAGCTTAATTTGTATCCTTAGAGAGTAAAAGGGATTTGTACTTATGAAGAGAAACAAGTGTTGTCAATTATAGTCTTAGATATTAAAAATAATAATTAGAAAATAAAAAGCTCAACAGGATAACTGCATAGAAGATTCAGAAATTCCAATATCCTTAAATATTTCTGGAAAAAGAAAATAGAGATAATGGAAGTACAACTCAATATGTTAGGATTTCCCAATGGTAAATAAAGAATAGTCAATAGAAAGAATAAAGACTGACCCAACCACTTGCTGAGCAAAATAAATTGAACAATACTCGGTGCCACACACACAGACACAGACACAGAAACACATACACACACACTTGTTTGGCTTCATTGTGCGTGGGGCACACGAACTTGGGTTCAACAAGAGAAGGAGACAGTGGGGTTCAGGAAGCAACGCTGGGGTCTCCCTGGTGGCGCAGTGGTTAGGAATCCGCCTGCCAATGCAGGGTACACGGGTTCGAGCCCTTGTCTGGGAAGATTCCACATGCCGTGGAGCAACTAAGCCCGTGTGCCACAACTACTGAGCCTGCGCTCTAGAGCCCATGAGCCACAACTACTGAGCCCGCGTGCCACAACTACTGAAGTCCGCATGCCTAGAGGCCGAGCTCCGCAACAAGAGAAGCCACTGCAATGAGAAGCCAGCACACTACAACGAAGAGTAGCCCCCGCTCGCCGCAACTACAGAAAGCCCGCGTGCAGCAATAAAGACTCAGCACAGCCAAAAACAATAAATAAATAAAATAAAGTAAATAAATTTATTTAAAAAAAGCAGGAACGCTAAGCAGAGAAATTATAAGACTTCTTGTTAAATCAAAATTAGCACTAATTATAAATTTTAAAAACATGTCCCATAATACATCTCCACATCAAGGGGATGACAGAGACAGAAGGTAAATCTAAGCATGCTAATTATTTTGCTTTACTCGGAGAAGGATCTGTACACTGATTTACTTTAGTTTGGAGGAGGGCAAACCATCAAAGAGCCAGAAGGAAAAAAAAGAGCAGCAAAAAAGTAGCTACAGTGCGAAAAGAAAGAGATGCCTATAGTACATAATAGACTAAATATATGAGTATTAAAAATAAATAAATGAGTCTATAAACTACAATCCAGATAAATAAACACATGAATAAAATATATCAAGCAAAATGTCACAAAATGAAAGGATTCAAAAAAAAAAAACACAGTGAAGAGTTCTGTTCAGGCAATGGCCGAGTCACTTGTATGCAACTATCAATCCCACAGATAACAATTAAAAACTGGAAATACAATTTTAAGATAAACTACTTTAAAAGTGTGGTGAATGAATAAAGCTGGAAGAAATGAGACAGAAGTTGACCCTTGAAAGAAAACTGCACTGGGTTAAATTTACATTTATAGGACTTTTTGCCTGAGGGCACTCCAGCCAGCCCAACAAGGGGCTGCTAAAACTCCAGCAGAAAGCCAGTCTTAACTGCTTGAGGAATTCAAAGATAGAGTTCTGAACTACTAGAGCAGTGGGAAAGTAAGTAGGCTTACCCTAAAGGAGGGAGCCATAGAAGGGGAGACTGGAAATCTGATATTAACTCCACCCAAATACTGTGTAAGTAAGATTCCAAGAGTCCTAGGGAAAGCCAACATCTGCAAAGCTAAAAGAACTGAGTGGGTTCAGCTGCCGCCTACTGCCAAAAAGAGTTTTGAATTTGAATCCAGCCAAACTGTTAAAGCAAGTTCCTGTGCCCGACACATAGTCAGGCCAAACAAACGGAAACGTCCGAGTTTGGAGCAGAGAAAGGCCATGCAAGGAGAGGGGTGGCTCATGCCCTAAAATGCCCCGAGCTTCCCAATGGCTTTCGGCAAAGCACTTTTAAAAGCCAGGTTGGTCTGGGTCTTTATTTCTGTCCTGCCCCTAGGTTCATCAGAACCAATTTTTTTTTTTTTTTAGATTCCATATATATTTATTAGCATACGGTATTTGTTTTTCTCTTTCTGACTTACTTCACTCTGTATGACAGACTCCAGGTCCATCCACCTCACTACAAATAACTCAGTTTCGTTCCTTTTTATGGCTGAGTAATATTCCATTGTATATATGTGCCACATCTTCTTTATCCATTCCTCTGTCAATGGACACTTCAGTTGCTTCCATGTCCTGGCTATTGTAAATAGTGTTTCAATGAACATTGTGATACATGACTCTTTTTTTTTTTAAACATCTTTATTGGAGTATAATTGCTTTACAATGGTGTGTTAGTTTCTGCTTTACAACAAAGTTAATCAGTTATACATATACACATGTTCCCATATCTCTTCCCTCTTGCGTCTCCCTCCCTCCCACCCTCCCTATCCCACCCCTCTAGGTGGTCACAAACCACCTAGCTGATCTCCCTGTGCTATGTGGCTGCTTCCCACTAGCTATCCACCCTACGTTTGGTAGTGTATATATGTCCATGCCACTCTCTCACTTTGTCCCAGCTTACCCTTCCCCCTCTCTGTGGCCTCGAGTCCATTCTCTACATCTGGTTCTTTATTCCTGTCCTGCCTCTAGGTTCTTCAGAACCATTTTTTTTTTATTCCATATATATGTGTTAGCATACAGTATTTGTTTTTCTCTTTCTGACTTACTTCACTCTGTAGTACAGACTCCAGGTCCATCCACCTCACTACAAATAACTCAATTTCGTTTCTTTTTATGGCTGAGTAATATCCCATTGTATATATGTGCCACATCTTCTTTATCCATTCATCTGTTGATGGACACTTAGGTTGCTTCCATGTCCTGGCTATTGTAAATAGAGCTGCAATGAACGTTTTGGTACATGACTCTTTTTGAATTAAGGTTTTCTCAGGGTATATGACCAATAGTGGGATTGCTGGGTCATATGGTAGCTTTATTTTTAGTTTTTAAAGGTACCTCCATACTGTTCTCCATAGGGGAAGGACAGGAATAAAGACACAGACGTGGAGAATGGACTTGAGGACATGGGGAGGGGGAAGGGTAAGCTGGAATGAAGTGAGAGAGTGGTGTGGACATATATACACTACCAAGTGTAAAATAGATAGCTAGTAGGAAGCAGCCGCATAGAACAGGGAGATCAGCTCTGTGACCACCTAGGGGGGTGGGACAGGGAGGGTGAGAGGGAGATGCAAGAGGGAGGGGATATGGGGATATAAGTATATATATAGCTGATTCACTTTGTTATACAGCAGAAACTAACACAACAATGTAAAGCAATTATACTCCAATAAAGATGTTAAAAATATTAATCTCAAACCAGCAAAATAATATGTAGTGGGTCAAACTTGATCTCTGACATCCAAATAAATCTTGCATGGACCCCATATTTAAAAAAAAAAAACCAGGCTGGCGAGGGTGGTGTCGCAGGGTCTGTGATCAGCTTGTGCACAATTCTCTGATTGGCTGATGGTGCAGTAGCGGGGCGGTGTCACAGGGGTTCACATTATCAGTCCTTAGGCTCCAGGAGGCCTGGGGATATGTGCTCATGGTCATCAAGTAGTTAACATCTTCCATTTGTTGGAGAGGGGGGATTTTTACATCTGCAAAAACTCAGGAAATGTGCATCAAATACTATTATCTAGGTACCTCAGAGAAGAGCTAAAGCAGAGGATATGGGGGAAGGCCTGTTCCAGGAAGGCCCCCATGGGGTCTTGCTCGGTTACAAAATTAATTGCCTACTAGAATAAAAATCATCCCTTTTCAATGGAAGGTGATGTAATCTAAAAGCTCTACAATATTTTTTCCTAAATTTGGTGACATATTTAAACTCATGCATCTGAGCTTCTCAGATACATGAGTGAACCCTACACAGGATAAATACAAAGAAAACCATACCTAGGAGCATCAGCGTCAAACTGCTGAAAACCAAAGATAAAAAGAAAATCTTGAAGGCAGCCAATGAGAAACAGTACATTTAACACATTGCAATGATTCAATTAATGACTGATCTTATATCAGAAACAATGGAGGCTAGAAGACATAGAATGGAAACCTCTAAAGCCATAAAAGAAAAAAGTAAATCAATGCAGAATTCTATTTAAACATCCACTAAAAATGAAGGCTATTTTCCCTCCTTTCTTCCTTCCTTCCTTCCTTAATAATTCAGTCCAAAAGCCAAGCAATGTAATTGCCTGCAAGGGTGGCGCTGGAACCCTGTAGGGGTGAGAAGGACAGTTATACAGAGGAGGAGTGGTAGCTCAGATTGCCCATGTCAGACCTCAAGTAAGTTAAGAAAGGTGTCTGGATGGGAGTAGATGTTTTGATGGGAAGATTGGTTACATACTAGAAAATTGATCTTATAAGTAAATATACTGAAGATAATTGGAGTCAGGTTTCTCACTGCTGGATAGAAGAGGTATTAATATATAGCGAGAAATTTAGAATATACTTTATTGTATTATGTTGGAATCAGAGGTATCAGTGTGAATTCAAAAATCTATATAATTAGTAGAAATAAGCATGTATAGTACCTAGATCTTGGTTTTTAAATACTATTTTCCAATAAAATGAACCAGAACTCCTTAGAGAAAAGGCCAATTCAAGGTCAGGACAGGGAAATACAAGATTAGCTTGAAATATCTCACTCACCAGAAAGTAACAACTACTCAAAAAAATTAACCGGATATTCCAAAACGATACAGGTAGCTGTTTGAGGAGGCTCATATTAGAAAAATCTAGAGCAATTTGATCATGAAAATAAAGAGATTAATGGATAACTTAATAAACTAAGAGTCTGTGAGTCTATACTAATGAAAAAAACAGATAAATAAATTAATGATGGGGAAGAAAAAAACCCTTCCTTACAGAAAAACGCCAACCAATAAACAGAGAATGATGGAATTAGAAAACCACCAATGGATGCTTAAACTAATGGGTAAACATCTGATGAGGAAGAGTACTGACCCCATATTTACTCATTGACTACAGTGGGGAGAAGCATAACTGCACAGTGGAAAGCCTGGAAGACTCCACCTTAATCAAGTGATCAAAGTTAACGCTACCTATACTGGGGCAAACCAACCTCATGTGGTTTCTGATATCATACACTGAGAAGGACACAATATCACCTCTGTGCTGTTCCTGCCAATAATGAATAATCTGGAATTTAGTCATGAGGAAACATGGTGAGGAGCATCCTCCATGGTTGTTGGCCTGTCTCTTCAACAATGTCAAGATTAAAAAGAGCAAAGAGTCTCAGGGATATAGAGATCTGGAAAGAATCGCTTTCACTCTTTTTAAAAATGACAAAAGGATGGGAAAACTGTGAATTCATGAGTTTCATGAACCATAGGGCAGCTGTTTTCATAACAACGTTGACCCAATATCCATGAGAAGCAAGCCCTGATCTATCTGGGGTAGACCCAACTGCACACCACTAATAAGAATGCAACCAGGGTAGTTTGCAGATTTGCAGAGGGTGAGACTGAACCCTCTTCAAAGGTTTTCTCCACACTCACCACCAGGTGCATACAAAACAGGTTAAAGAAAGTATTAAGAAAATGTCCTTGGGACTTTGCTGGTGGTGCAGTGGTTGGGAATCCGCCTGCCAATGCAGGGGACACGGGGTCGATCCCTGGTCTGGGAAGATCCCACATGCCGTGGAGCTACTAAGCCCGTGCACCACAACTACTGAGCCTGCGCTCTAGAGCCCGCGAGCCACAACTACTGAGCCCGTGTGCCACAACTACTGAAGCCCGCACGCCTAGAGCCCGTGCTCCACAACAAGAGAAGCCACCACAGTGAGAAGCCTGTGCACCACAGTGAAGAGTAGCCCCAGCTCACCGCAACAAGAGAAAGCCCGTGCACCCAACACAGCCAAAAATAAATAAATTTATAAAAAAAAAAAAAAAGAAAATGTTCTTTGTGGAGTAGATAAGGGGATGGAACAGCCAAAGCTGAGGGGGGCACAGACTCTTCTCCTCTATCTTCTCTATAGAATGAAATCCTGTCATAAAAGTTATAGAACTGCCATAAAAGTTCAGTTAGTTTTTTTAAAGTGAAATTTGTATTGAAATATAATGTTATCTTTATCCATTCACTTATTGATGGACATTTTTGGTTGCTTCCGTGTTTTGGCTATTGTAAATAGTGCTGCAATGAACATTGGGGTGCATATATCTTTTCCAATTATAGTTTTCTCTGGATATATGCCCAGGAGTGGGAATTGCAGGAGCATATGGTAACTCTATTTTTAGTTTTTGAAGGAATGGATAAAGAAGATGTGGTACATATATACAATGGAATATTACTCAGCCATAAAAGAGAATGAAATAATGCCATTTGCACCAACATGGATGGCCCTAGAGTTATCATACTAAGTGAAGTAAGCCAGACAAAAACAAATATCATATGATATTGTTCATATGTAGAATCTAAAAAAAGAAAAAAGATACAAATGAATTTATCTATAAAACAGAAATAGACCCACAGACATAGAAAACAAACTTATGTTTACCAAAAGGGAAAGGGAGGGGAGGGATAAATGAGTCGGTTAGGATTAACATACACACACCACTATATATAAAATAGATAACTGACAAGGATCTACACAGGGAACCATACTCAATATTTTGTAATAACCTACAAGGGAAAAGAATCTGAAAAAGAATATGTATATATATATAGCTGAATCACTGTGCTGTACACCTGAAAGTAACGTGATGTTGTAGACCAACTATATTTCAATTTAAAAAAAGTCATACAGAAAAGTACATGAATAAGAGTACAACTTAATGCATTTTAATAAGACAAAAGCACCTGTGTAACCAGCATCCATATAAAAAACCCCCACAAAAACAAAAACAGAACATTATTAACCACCCCCCAGAATCCTGCACCCCCATGCATTGTCCCAGTCACCTCTCCCCCAAAAACAACAACTACCCTGACTTCTAGCACCATATATACTTTCTGCTCAATTTTGACCTTTCAATAAATGGAATTACGTAGTTTGGATGTACAGTTAGTTTTAACATGCCAAGAAAATAAAGAGAATAGACCATAAAATAAGCTTCAAATGCCAAATCCTTATTAACAATGTCTCTTGGATGGGGTAGTATTAGACAATCAGCCTAAGACGACCAGTGATTACCAGAAAAGTGGGTCATATCTGTGTTGACAGCCCTGTTTTCAATCTTAATGACTTAAGTTTATAGCTAGACTCCTCATTAGAAAGTATACACCCATAAAAAAGAAACTTGAAAAGCTTGGAAAAGTTATGATACGCATTGCTAATGTTTAGCTGTCATAAATGTCGAAGGGGAAGCTGGGGACTTACTGAAAAGGCACAGAAAAGAAGGTGGTAAGTGCAAAGTTCCAGCACAGGAGTGCCGAAACCTCTCAGGGTGGGAAGAGTGCTCCTTCAGAGCAGCGTTTTCTCAGCCTATGAAGTTTTCCATTTGTTTTCTTTGTGGTAGTTACCAGGATTGTTTAGGAATATGAGAGGGCTGCACTTTCCTGCCTCCTTGAAGCAGCCATGTAACTTGGTTCAGCCAATAAAGTGACAGCAGAAGTAACCTGTGCCATTTCCAGTTGTCAGCCTTAAAAGCCAGTGATTGGCCACAGTCCTATCCCTCTGCTGTAGTGATTACAAAGCAAGTGCTGAGTGAACACCACGAGCAGAAACCCCGTAAGTGAGAAATAATTTTTATGTTCACGAAGCCACTGAGAGTTTGGGGCTGTTTGTTACTGCAGCATATCAATACCCATACAGCATTGGTTTCCCTCTCTTTCTTGAAATGATTGAAAGATGAAATCATTATATGAATACTTTTCCTTTGAAAGAGAAGTATTTGAGGTTATCTTGAGTTCACAGTGATATTTGCATATGATATCTGTCTGTATGACAAGTAGTGGAAATCAGATGAGCACACTCAATAGTGACTCCAAGCATCACTTATGTACAAAGCTCCCAAGGAGCTTATCAGTATCATCATAAAGTTTCAAACTGGTTCCATTCTGAGTCAAATATTATTGTATTCAATTTAATGTAATAATGAACTGATGGGTAAGGCAGGACTTATAAAGCACACTGACGTTGAAACACTGGTTAGTGAAGAGCATAGGAAGGATAACAGTTCTGTGGGTGAGCCTAAAGATGACCTCCATCAGAGCCATGAGCTGCATGATCCAAATTCTCAATACGCACATGAAGATTACTCTAGGATTCCCAAAGACAGTGTGAAAGATTAAGTGGTGAAAATTACATAACTGTCACTTTTCATTCATTGAAAATGAAGACCCTCCACACCTGCCGGGTATTGTTTGCACACTTACAATTGCAAAGAGCAGTGGCTACCTCTACTTGATGTCACTTAGCAACAAACCTCCAAATTATACAAATAAGCCAAGTGGGTGCTTAAATAAAAAATGCAAGAATTCTAAATATCATGCCATCCAAATGATTCTTGCCAATTTTAAATACCACAACACATTGTTCAATATTAAGCCATGGTTTGTCTATTCAATTGCCAAATTAAATATTTATATAAATTTTGAATTTAATTTGTTAATAAATTATACATTTTTGTTTAAAAGCTTACTTAAAATAAATCAAGTGCTCGTATCACCCTGAAATGGGAAAAAGTAAAATTTGTCTTTATGAATTATGATTATTATATTTCAATTAAACTTTCTATTAAATTATTTAACAGTATAATGATCTTAAGTAAAGTATATGTGCACATTTTTCCTTAAAACTATTTATTTACCTCTTACCAGGAAAAGAGCTTAAGTGATTTTTAAAATGTCCAAAGGAGGTTTACAGGATTATTATATATTTTTATGAAAGAGGACGAGAAGTCAAGTAAGGTTTATAAACAGTATTTTAAGAAAGCATTATTATAGTTATAAATATATTTCTAGAGTTGAAAATTCTATTAAATCAATGGTTATATCATATTAATCCTTACTAACAATTAGAGAGCCATTTGTTGGTAAACAAATCACTTTTACATACTTTCCCATTTTATTCCTCTCTATAATTATCCATTTTTTATTCAATAGATAAGAGGGTTAAAGAGTAAAAGAGACTTGCTTAAAGTTTACACTCTATTTAGTGGGGGATCCAGGAGGAATCTTCTATAAACTACTCACTTCTGCTATACCAGGATCAGGAGCCAGTATACCTTCAAATATTAACCAGGATGTAAACTGTATGAGAAAAATTAAAGAAGCCAAACATGTTTGGTCTGAAGAGAAAAGAAGGAAAAAGTAGACTAAAGACTGCAGGATGTAGGATGATTACTGTATTATCTTCTAGTATTTTAAGGGGTGAATGAAGATTCTTTTTATAAATCCTTTTCTTCCACAGAGGAAAAGAATCATAACTTCCATTTACTGGACATCTTATATATGCCAGGAGCCACAAATACATCAACTCATTTCTATTTTACAGTAGTTCTCAAATTGGGGTTTAGCATCTCTGTTTTTGTTTGTTTGTTTGACCACACCATGTGCCTTGTGGGATCTTAGTTCCCTGACCGGGGATTGAAGCCCGGGGCCTCAGCTGTGAAAGTGCCGAGTCCTAACCACCAGACTGCCAGGGAACTCCCATCATCTCTGTTTTAAAGATAGACAAACTATGATTTGGACGGAGGGAGGGAGGGAGAGAGAGAGAGAGAGAAAGAGAGCGCCAGTAAATGCAGGAGCCAGGATGCAAAATTGTTCCGTATATCTCTACCCAAAGCCCAACACTTAGCCACTATGATCTACCAGATGCATGAAAATAAGTTAAATTGCAACAAGACACAGAAGATTAAGGGTCCTGTTGCTGCTGCAGTTCTTGTTTTGTTTTCTTTCTTTTTAAATTTCTGAGCTTCCAGAAGAAACTTTCTGGTTTGGGTGTGCTCAGACTAGAGGCAGGCTTGGAATTTTTTTTTTTAAACTTTGAGTCTAGTTGATTTAGAATGTTGTGTTAATTTCAGGTGTACAGCAAAGTGAATCAGCTATACATATATATATATATATCCATTGTTTTTTAGATTTTTTTTCCCATACAGGCCATTACAGAGTATTGAGTAGAGTTCCCTGTGCTATACAGTAGGTCCTTATCAGTTATCTATTTTACGTATAGCACTGTGTATATGTCAGTCCCAATCTTCCAATTATCCCCCCACCTCATTTATGTGGGAAGACTCAACCATGTCATGGAACACTTTGAGACCAAGTGCCTCGGTAGTTTGCATTTCACCTGTCTCTGGAGACCCGGTTTCCTCTAGCCTGAGCTGGCTCTTCCCTTCACTGAGCTGACACCACACTGGGAAAGGAGCCTTCCTGAGAATGCACGGCTTGCATTTCAGATAGCAGCGTCATTTTGAAGCCAAAACATGGGGAACATTTTTTTTCTCTGCTTCGGGCATTAAAAATGTTACCACTCACTCAGTCAATCACGTAACAATGTAAATGTGCACACTGATAAAGTTTCCCAGCCCTCAAAAGAGCCCCATATGCATTAGTACTCAGCTGTATATTTTCCACACATATATCGGTACATTTTTACTTTATTATTATGAATATATGTTCAAACTCACCATACAACATTCCCTAGTCTGCAAATGCTATAATCATGGTTCCCTAAAGCAGTGGTTCCTAAACAATTTGAAGTTGCAAAGTATTAATACAGTTTGATTTGGTGACACCATTCTTCTCCCCTGAAAACGCCCTATGATTTTATATAATAAAGCTAACATTCGTTTGTAGATTCCTTGTTTCTCCTCAAGATAACTGGAGGCACCTTGTGGCACTATAAAGGCAGGGTGGTAAGCACAGAAGAAGCTGCAAAAATTAAGTTCTAGGAAGCACTCAGTTAACTCTAGGAGTTGAATCTCAGGTTTGTTTTACCTCCTGGAGGTGGTGGTGGGATGGGCAGTAAGCCATGTTTACCAATTAATTTTAGTGGACCAGGTCACACGTAAGCATTCGTTATGCAATATGCTGCGGATTAAAACCAGAACATTAGTCACATATGGTGAGGTAAATCATCCTGTAGGTTATTTATGAGGAAGAGCATATTTTAACTCTTAATTTGTTAGATTTCACATCAGTCATTTTTAGAAGTTTGCTTCCCATGACTTAACTTGTACAGTCTGAAGCCATAACGAGCACAAATTTACCGACAATGTATTTGGTCGCAAATACTCTCTACTCAGGATCTCTCCCATTTTTCAAGCTCATTTTCGAGCTTGTTTTATTCTATATACAGAACACTAGAGTGGGCTAGTCACAGTTTTGCTGCTAAGTGGCTATGTGCCTTTGGACAAACACCTGTTCTTTCTGCCTCAGTTGCCTCAGTTGTGTAGCTGGACAACTGCAGTGATTCTCCCATTTCCTCTGTCCTAGTTGTGTCCTTCATTATTACATTCCTCACAGACACACCCCAACCCCCCCTCCTCTCTCTCTCTCTCTCTCTCACACACACACAGTTATTTAAAACTTGTTTATATTTTAGATTTACATAAGAGTTGTAAGCTAGGACAGAGGGTTCCTGTATACCCTTCACCCAGCTTCCCCTAATGTTAACATCTTACAGAACCATGGCGCACTTCTAAAATGGAAGAAACGCTCGATTCATTTGAAAAATCACTTTGGCTTCTTCCACCTCCAAAATTTTACTCCTCTCGTATCTCCTTCGTGGAATACCTCTGCACTGTGTTAAGGCATCCATCTTTATACAGGAACTCATCCCAGACCACTCCAAACCTTGGACCTGCTTCTTCCATTGCAACCTCCCAGACCCCAACATCACGTGGCAGCTTATATATATATATATTGGACATTATTTATTGTTATGCCTCATTTTTCTTATGACATTGGAAGCTCCCAGCAAGAAAGAACTACATCTTGGCTCCCAGAATGACTGAGTGGACACAGAGCCTTCCCATGTGCTCCCCATCCTCCCTTGCCCCCGTTGACCATCCTGGACTGTTATGTAAACAAATAAACGGTTTAAACCTCGGAGATGTTCGTTTGTTAGAGTATTTAACACTAAATGAAGTATCGTGGAACAAATTGGGTAGAAGAATTACTGTGAAAAAGTACATATTAGTTCTCCCCAAAAAGGACACCTCAATAGACTGTTAAGTTGATGGTAAATCAATAGATAATTATTTCAGATGTTTGGTCACTATTAGAAGGACAAGTCACATGAATTGTCTTCTGAAGGATGGTTGGTGTGCACCAATGTTTTTCACTCGAGAAGTGAAAAACAGGAGGAATCTATGGCTGTGTTGGAGATCAAAACTCTATGACCTACGCTGAGGCTGTGCCTGGGCATCAACCTTGTTACGCTTATGCTGGAGCTAGCTTTCTGCTATTACTACACCCTCAATCTTATGAGGACTTTTGTGGCCTCTTTGCCATTTGATTCCCATAATCCTAGGAGGTTGACAGGATGAGAAGTGTTAATCCCACTTTTCAGATGAATAAACCAGAGCTCATAGATGTTACCTGAATTGCCCAAGGTGACATAAGAGGTGGTAACAGTCTTTCTTGTCTTAAATCTCTAAATCCTCTAATCCTCTGCCTTGCAATTTTGGGCTGCAGCAACACCAAACAATTTCGATTTTCTTCAACGTAAAATACAGTTGCTCGTCTTCAGGGTTTGATTCGTGCTATTCCGACTCTAATGCCACTGCTTTTCTTTTTGGTCACTGTTATGTCCCTGATATAAGTATTTCTCTCCCTCCATTTCTCCTTCTCTTATGCATGTACACATACCTACATACTGTCTTACCTGGCTATGGGAATGTAAAATGCTGCAGCTGCAGGGCAAACAGTTTGGCAGTTTTCTTGAAATGCTAAATGTAGAGTTGCCATATAGACCCAACGATTCTACTCCTAAGAAGATATTCAAGAAAATAAAAAACATGTATTCACACAAATCCTCGTACACAAATGTTTGCAGTAACATTATTCATAATCATCAAAAAGTGGAAACAATCCAAATGTCTATCAACTGAGGAATGGTTAAACGAAATGTGGCATTTCCATGCAATGGAATAAAAAGGAATGAAGTACTGATATGTTCTACAACATGGATCAATCTTGAAGCATTATGCTAAGTGAAAGAAGTCTGATACAAAAGGCCATAAATTATATGATTCATTTGTATTAAATGTTCAGAATTAGCAATCCATAGAGACAGAAACTAGATTAGTGGTTGCCCAGGGTTGGAGGGAGACAGGGAATGGAGAGTGATGGCTAATGGGTACGGAGTTGCTCTTTGGAGTTCTGGAATTAGATAATGGTGAGAATTGCATAACCTTGTGAATATGCTAAAACCTATTAAGTTGTACAATTTCAATGGGTGAATTTCTTTTTTTAACATCTTTATTGGCGTATACTTGCTTTAAAATGGTGTGTTAGTTTCTGCTGTATAACAAAGTGAATCAGCTATATGTATACATATATCCCCATATCTCCTCCCTCTTGCGTCTCCCTCCCTCCCACCCTCCCTATCCCACCCCTCTAGGTGGTCACAGAGCACCGAGCTGAACTCCCTGTGCTATGCGGCTGCTTCCCACTAGCTATCTATTTTATATCTGGTAGTATATATTAGTCCATGCCACTCTCTCACTTTGTCCCAGCTTACCCTTCCCCGCTCCGTGGCCTCAAGTCCATTCTCTACATCTGGGTCTTTATTCCTGTCCTGCCTCTAGGTTTTTCAGAACCATTTTTTTTTATTCCATATATATGTGTTAGCTTACCGTATTTGTTTTTCTCTTTCTGACTTACTTCACTCTGTATGACAGACTCTAGGTCCATCCACCTCACTACAAATAACTCAGTTTCGTTCCTTTTTATGGCTGAGTAATATTCCATTGTATATATGTGCCACATCTTCTGTATCCATTCATCTGTCGATGGACACTTAGGTTGCTTCCATGTCCTGGCTATTGTAAACAGAGCTGCAATGAACATTTTGGAGCATGACTCTTTTTGAATTATGGTTTTCTCAGGGTATATGCCTAGTAGTGGGATTGCTGAATCATATGGTAGTTCTATTTTTAGTTTTTTAAGGAACCTCCATACTGTTCTCCATAGTGGCTGTATCCATTTACATTCCCACCAACAGTGGAAGAGGGTTCCTTTTTCTCCACACCCTCTCCAGAATTTATTGTTTGTAGATTTTTTGATGATGGCCCTTCTGACTGGCGTGAGGTGATACCTCGTAGTTTTGATTTGCATTTCTCTAATGATCAGTGATGTTGAGCATTCTTTCTTGTGTTTGTTGGCTATCTGTATACCTTCTTTGGAGAACTAATGGGTGAATTTTATAGTATGTAAATTATGTCACAATTTTTTAAAAGGCAAAAAAAAAGTCTTACCTGGCTAACAGCTATTTGCAATTTACCACACCACACATATATCAACTCCTTCAGAAAGTTTTCCCTTGAATTGCTATCATATCCTTGCTTTTGTTTTTAATCAATTAAAGAGCAATACAATTTTCTCTCTGAATATTGTCTGTCCCTCATTCTCTGTGTATTACTTCAGGAATTCCTACTGAGCATGTTGATCTTACCTATTGTATCTTCTATTTTTCTCAACTTTTCTTTTGTGATAATCATTTCTGTAGCTTTCTATGCTGCATTCTGGGTAACTTTCTCAGATCCAAATTGTAGTTAATTTTCTCTTTAGCTATTTCTAACAGAATTTTTAACCTGTCCACTGACTTAATTTAAGTGACTATGTCTTTCATTTCTAGAAGTTCTTTTAGCCCCTTATTTTCTGTATCATCTTTATTAGCATCTGTTTCTTAGAGTCTGTTCCTTCTTTTTAGCTGTTTATACCTACTAATTTCATATTCCCTTCCAGAATGTCATTTCATTTTCCTGAATTCTTTCCAGTTTGAATATGTGGATTGTTATCTCCGATTCTCATCCATTATAAACTATTTCCTTCTAAAAATATCAAATTTTGTTCTTGAAACCATTCTTAGCAGACATTTGTATTGTTTTGTTTTTCCATGAATATTGTTTGTGGTATGGATTATGGGAAGATTTCTCCAGAAGAATTTTGTGTTTGGTTTCCTGGGTGTTCTTGGTCCAAGTTGGTAGTATAAATATGAACCCCAAATCTGTGTGAGGTGAAGGCCCAGGAGCTAAAACTCTCAGATGAGAGCACCCTTTCTCAAGGCCATCTTAAGAAAGACAGGAGCTCAAAGTTTCATCCTATGTCTCTCTGCTGATGGGTGGACTTTTATCTATTTCATGCTTTTATTGAGGGTGCAGCCCTTTGAGATCTTAGTTCCAACTTCTCACCTCAATCAGGCTCAAGACAACACCTTTGTCCCTTCCTGGGTATTAAAACCTAAGCTTGCAAATGACCGGGTAGTGTCAACTCTCCCAGACAGCCAGTGCTGGCTCACTTGCTGGCTTCTCTGGTATTTCAGCTCCTTCATTTCTGTCATCTATATTTCTTATGACCACACACACTTACTTAAACTATTTTTTCTTTTCAGAAGGTCTAGCTATTTACAGCAAGAATATTTTTTCTGATATCTTAGGCTACAATGTTTCTGGAACCAGAGGTTTGTAATAACTTCATAACTGGATTCCTTGCATCCAATCTCACAATTCTCAGATCTAGTTTTACAATTACAGGCAGAGAGATCATTTCAAAATGCAAATGTTACTCCCCAACTTAAAAATCTGTCATGGCCCTAAGGAAAAAGACCTCCTCTTTGGCATGACTCCAAGGTGCCCTGTGAGATGAATCACACCTATCTCTAAAATCTCATCCTTGCACTCCTGACCTCATTGTCCATGTGTTGGCAATAAAGAACTGTTTTTCTGTAAATGGGTCATATTCTCTTTCACCTCAGAGTATTCATATAAGTTGTACTTTCTGCATAAGCCCTCCCCAGTCTTAGCATTTGCCATTCTTACTGATCCTTCTGGTTTCTGCTTAAATGCCTTCTTCCAAAAGGCCTTTACTATGTATGCCCTGATGGTACATGCACTTCTCACCTTAAAACATCCTTATAGTTACCAAAGGGGAAAAGGAGGGGAGAGGTAAATTAGGAGTTTGGGTTTAACAGATACATACTACTATATATAAAATAGATAACCAAGGTCCTACTGTACAGCACAGGGAACTGTATTCAATATCTTGTAATAACCTGCACGTTTACTGCAGAAAGAAATGTTCACAGATTCATATAACTGTGCTAGAGGCAATGCTAGTCTAAGCTGAAAAAACAGGAGAGTGTTCAAGGCTAGAAAGTGAGGTCTGTGGGGGAAGGGCAACCTAGGGACGGAATTGGCATCGCCATCCTTTCGGGAAAAGAGGTGGTTAGAAGAGGGGAAGGTGATAGATAACTAACAATAACCTGTTGTATAGCACAGGGAATACTCAGTACTCTGTAATGGCCTACATGGGAAAATAATCTTAAAAAAAAAAAGAGTGGATATATGTATATGTATAACCGATTCACTTTGCTGTACACCTGAAACTGACACAGCAATGTAAGTCAACTACACTTCAGTTTAAGAACGAAAAAAAAGAAAGAAAGAAAATAACATCCTCAATCTTGTAATTATCGTTCAGCTCTGTCTTTCTGCCTCAGTGCTAAGCTTCCTAAGATGTGAGATGGTCTCTCTTGCTCCCTGCTTTCTGTCTGGCAATTAATCTAGTACTTGGCATATAGTAGGGGCCTAATAAATCTTTGTGAACAGATTAATGAACAAATTAAGCACCCCATTCGTGAATGGAATTCCCTGACTGAAGCTTTGCTTAACATCAGATTGTTGCCATCAGTTTTAAGAACAGAACAACTCCTGAAGGACGTTTCTCTTTAAAAAAATAAATGTTGTGTTGGGAAAATTCTGATCCTTGAGAAGTGAAGACGAAAGTGAAGTAGAAACCCAAATTTCTGTTTCAATTCAGCCTCGTTCAAAGAAGGGTCTGAGCCGAACAGACCAGAAGAGAGGAAGACAGACATGGCTTATGAGACTTCAGTGCAGGCATAGTAATGAGATTCAATCAATGAGAATGCTTGGATGAAACAAAGGAATCTTTAAAAGATGAGCAAGAATCATTTTCTATTTCTTCTGGATCAGTGACCTCCAGCAGGACTTAGAAAAGGCTTAGGACACATGTCACCATTTTGTCAAAGAGCAGGTTGTCTCGTCATCAAGTACAACATAAGCATGGACTCACTGGACTATGAATCACTAATACAACTTAGATATCATAACCATTGTGTCAAGATACTCCTTACTTTGCTATCTCTAAAACCATTTATTTCAAGAATCAGGTATTCATTGACTAGAAGACCAGATTTGTAATTGTGTCCAATACATTTTTATGATCACATGAAACTTGATTTTATTTCCTTTTAACTTTAAGGTTAATCTTTCACTGCTTTTGCAGATAACATCCTTTCATGCTAATATTCATTTTTACTGCAAGACACAGAGGCAAGCCTCTTTTTAAAGCTTTCCTTCTATGTCAAGATCTTGGATGAATAATTACTTCCGATATGTGGGTTGTCTTCGCTTCTTTTCTTTCATCCTCCCCTTCCCATTTTTTTCTTTATTTATTGTTGGAGTCAGAATGAGACGGAGCATAAAGGATGAAGTGTTTTCTTTTCAGAGCCTATGAATTATCCTTTCTCATCAACTCCATCAGGAATATAAAAAACAAAGCCCAAAAGACTAATTTCAAAAGATAAAAATAAAACACAAACGTTTCAAAAGTGATTATTTTTATCTTCTGAACGAAGCCCTGTATACCAGTCTTTGATATAAAAATATGACCATGATGATTTAAAAAGCCCTCTCTAGATATATTTATTACTATTATGGAAAGTAGATATTATTGGAGAAATCTGAATGTCTCTATTATTGGCAGAGAATAGATCGTTCCAAATATCTCACCAAATATTAAATGAATTTTCTACTTACTTAATGTGCCTGAAATACTGATACTGAGAATTCAATTAGCTTATCAAAGCTACTTTTTAAGAATTCAAATTCCTTTGGAAGGAATAAGAAACCATTTTCATGTTAGTGTGAATTAGTTCAATTAGCCTGCTTTAATATTATCTCAATTTCACTGAATGACTTAGAGATTCAGAGCTTTAACCGGGAAGGGATGGAGGATTTGGCACAGCATGAAAATACAGATATTCTTGAGAGGGGCAAAAAAGGCAATATAAGACTCAGAAAGAGAGACGGGAAAGTATTAAAGTTAAAGGGCATTTTCTTCTTCCTCCTCACATCTGAAGTTATCTAGTGTTCAGGCACATACTATTAATATAGGGGTCTGGCTAAATCATGGTTTATATAGTCTTTTAGAACTACCTATATGACCTACCTGCCATTTAAATATATTTTATTTATTGGAAAAGATATTCTGAGATTGTTAGGATATACTGAGATTTAAACCCGGATGGATAATCATACTTTTGATGTTACAGATTGTTCCTAAGTTGTTACATGTATCATATCACATCACTTTGGAACATAAAATTTGAGGCCATACACAGTAAAAACTTAGATGCCTAATTGTTAGTTATTATTTCTTTGAGTTTGCAAAAGACTATTAATATATCCTCTCTTGGCTTATTGGGAAGAGAAAAACCTCCCTCCAGTTCTTTCCTAGACTAATGCTTATTTTTGGAGAGTAAGCTATTAGAGTCTACTGACATTTATAAGAAAGAAAGAAATCCTCATTTTTTCAGTTCTCAAGTTGTCACCTATCAGGTACATAGCCAAGAACAAAAAATAAGTTGTAAAAATGTGTCCCATCAAAGTACCAACATCTCCTGTTCTTTACTCATAGGAAAGATACTCAGACAAACCTCAACACTTATTTACTCTTACTTGTAGTAAGCTGGATTGTCTGATCTCCAAATCCAAAATAGCCTGGGGACAGTGAATTAAGGGCTGGTCCTTATGTAACCTCATGGAACATTGTAAGTGGCATATTATGAGAAGTTACCTTTATTTTCCTTAAAAAATCTTTTCTAACATACCTTCCTCTTTTGTAAGATTTATTTATTATTTACTTATTTATTTTATTTATTTGTGGCTGCATTGGGTCTTAGTTGCGGCACGCGGGATCCTCATTGAGGTATGTGGGATCTTTCGTTGCGGCATACGGGCTCTTAGCTGTGGCGCGTGGGTTTCTCTCTAGTTGTGGCATGCGAGTTTTCTTTTCTCTAGCTGTGGTGTGCAGGCTCCAGGGTGCGTGGGCTCTGTAGTTGTGGGTTCCAGAGTGCGTGGACTCTGTAGTTTGTGGCATACGGGCTCTAGGTAAGGCACGCGAGTAGTTGTGGCACGTGGGCTTTGTTGCCCCGTGGCATGTGGGATCTTAGTTCCCTGACCAGGGATCAAACCCATGTCCCCTCCATTGTAAGGCAGATTCTTTACCACTGGACCACCAGGGAAGTCCCGTAGCTTACCTTTCTTGAGCGAATATTCTTTTCCAACTTTAGGGCTGAGCACTTTATACCTTACTTAATTATATCTCACTCAATTTAATGAGTTAGGAATTACTATCTTTATGTATTCTCTCCCATTCCCTTTTCCCCTACGCTCATAGAAGAACTAAGTGGTTAGGTAGGGATATTATATTTATTGAATTCATATTATAGGTCATGCAATACTTGAAAGATAAGGCTAATGGTTCAAATAGCATCAAGGGTATTATCCTAGGGAAATTTTCAATCATGATTGCTGTTAAAAGGCTATATATAAAACCTCCTCTCCTCCTGTCTCACTTCGCCATTCCCACAGCAGATGGCTTTCACCTTTCTTTAGAGAAGGGTCCGGGACATGGGCAGGTTTCCTGCCTATCTCATAGTAGCAGCCAACCACCACCTTGTGCCTATGCAGTTTTTTTAAAAATTGGGGTCTAGTTGTTTTATAATGTTGTATTTGTTTCTACTGTATAGCACAGTGAAGTAGAGTTCCCTGTGCTATACAACAGGTTCTCATTAGTTATCTATTTTATACATATTAGTGTATATATGTTAATCCCAATATCCCACTTCATCCCCCCCCTTTTCCCCCTCTTGGTGTCCATATGTTTATTCTCTACATCTGTGTCTCTATTTCTGCCTTGCAAACCAGTTCATCTGTACCATTTTCTATGCAGTTTTGTTCTCCCCTCAAACTTAGGCAGAACTTACAAGCCTGCGAGCATATATATATATATATATATGTATAAAGTTTTCTCAAATTCACTAGTAATCAAGGAAATGAAAATTAAAACCTGTTCATATTACTTATGGTCAGGATACACTGATGCTAGGAGTATAAATCTGTACAAAAATTTAGAAATCAAGTTGGTAATATCTATCAATGTCATTAATACTCTGTTACCCAGACATTCTACTCTTAGGTCTATGTGCTTGATAAACTCTCACGCATGCACATATAGGCACAAACACAACAGTACTACTGGTAGCAACTTCATGATAGCAAAAATAAGAAGAACCCAAATGCCAATCATTAAGAAAATGTTTCAATTATTGTTTATCTATCCCATAGAATAATAAACAACAATGAAAAATCCATGGGCCCAGAGTTACATGTATCCATAGAGATGAAAATCTAAGCTTAATGCTGAATGAAGACAGCAAATTTCAGAAGGACAAAAACAGTATACAATTTATGTAAAGTTTAAAACAGTAAATATTATTCCAGCAAACATCATACATAATTAAACTCCAAAGAAATCCACCAAAACCTAGGCTGTGATTATCTATAGAAGGGTGTAAATTTTGATCAAAGAGGCCTCAACAAGGAGTATCAATTCTTTTGGTAATATATCATTTCTTAAGTTGAGTGAGATGTACCTACATTTCTATAAAATTTCAATACCTTTCTGTATGACTGTACTATTTCAAAATAAATTGAAAAATTATAAAGCGATATAAAACATTGGTTACTACTAAGTCACAAAAACTCACACATCAAGCTCAAAATTCTCTCTAACAAATATCATCAAGATGACAGTAGAGTTGCATTTCACCAGAATTCAATTACTTTCTAGCCTCAACTAACAGAAATAAAGGTGAATTTCAGGAAGGGCAAAAATGTGTATATTAAGACATAAATGGGCACACAAACAAATATGCATGGACACACACATACTCACCTGCACGCTCATGAATTACCAAGGTCAAAAGCTACAGTAATCAAGACAGTTTGGTACTGGCACAAAAACAGAAATATAGATCAATGGAATAGGATAGAAAGCCCAGAGATAAACCCACGCACATATGGTCACCTTATATTTGATAAAGGAGGCAAGAACATAGACTGGAGAAAAGACAGCCTCTTCAATAAGTGGTGCTGGGAAAACTGGACAGGTACATGTAAAAGTATGAGATTAGAATACTCCCTAACACCATACACAAAAATAAGCTCAAAATGGATTAAAGACCTAAAGGTAAGGCCAGAAACTATCAAACTCTTAGAGGAAAACATAGGCAGAACACTCTATGACATAAATCACAGCAAGATCATTTTTGACCCACCTCCTAGAGAAATGGAAATAAAAACAAAAAGAAACAAATGGGACCTAATGAAACTTACAAGCTTTTGCACAGCAATGGAAACCATAAACAAGACAAAAACACAACCCTCAGAATGGGAGAAAATATTTGCAAATGAAGCAAGTGACAAAGGATTAATCTCCAAAATCTAGAAGCAGCTCATGCAGCTCAATATCAAAAAAAAATACAACCCAATCCAAAAATGGGCAGAAGACCTAAGTAGACATTTCTCCAAAGAAGATAGACAGATTGCCAACAAACACATGAAAGAATGCTCAACATCATTAATCATTAGAGAAATGCAAATCAAAACTACAATGAGATATCATCTCACACCAGTCAGAATGGCCATCATCAAAAAATCTAGAAACAATAAATGCTGGAGAGAGTGTGGAGAAAAGGGAACACTCTTGCACTGTTGGTGGGAATGTAAATGGATACAGCCACTATGGAGAACAGTATGGAGGTTCCTTAAAAAACTACAAATAGAACTACCATATGACCCAGCAATCCCACTACTGGGCATATACCCTGAGAAAACCATAATTCAAAAAGAGTCACATACCACAGTGTTCATTGCAGCTCTATTCACGATAGCCAGGACATGGAAGCAACCTAAGTGTCCATCGACAGATGAATGGATACAGAAGATGTGGCACATATATACAATGGAATATTACTCAGCCATAAAAAGGAACGAAACTGAGTTATTTGTAGTGAGGTGGATGGACCTAGAGTGTGTCATACAGAGTGAAGTAAGTCAGAAAGAGAAAAACAAATACCCAATGCTAACACATATATATGGAATCTAAGGGAAAAAAAAGGTCATGAAGAACCTAGGGGTAAGACGGGAATGGAGATGCCGACCTACTAGAGAATGGACTTGAGGATGTGGGGAGGGGGAAGGGTAGGCTGTGACAAAGTGAGAGAGTGGCATGGACATATAGACTACCAAATGTAAAATAGATAGCTAGTGGGAAGCAGCCGCATAGCACAGGGAGATCAGCTCGGTGCTTTGTGACCACCTAGAGGGGTGGGATAGGGAGGGTGGGAGGGAGGGAGATGGAAGAGGGAAGAGATACGGGAACATGTGTATATGTATAACTGATTCACTTTGTTATAAAGCAGAAACTAACACACACTTGTAAAGCAATTATACTCTAATAAAGATGTTAAAAAAATTCATGTATGAAAGGCATGAATATTACACTTTGAAAAATACTATAAGTAGGCATTTTAATGACTATAATAAGTGACAACCAGCTTCAAAGAAGAGGAGAAAATAATGCATTATTCGGGAACATACTGCAAAGGCTCAGGAGCATAGTCATTTAAAGTAGGACCAGATGCTTATGATAATAAAATACATTATTATTATAGTCACTGTTTCTATTGTCAATATATTTGTCAATTTTCTGTCCATCCTTCAGTTCCCCTAACACTACATTTTAACCAATCAAGCAACGTTACATACTCCATTTACTTTCAGAAGCCAAACCATCAATAACATGCCTGTTATTCATGCAGATTACTGGTTACTCCTACGTGGGAGAATAAAGAGGGGCAAGGAAGGAATTCTGTTTCTTGAACAGTATACTTTCATCTCACGTCCCTTCTGCCCATGTGAGTGAGGAGAAATGGCTAAAAAGACAAAGCCCACTGTCTTTTTACTAGCTTCCCCATATCAAATCTATAAGAGCAGCTTCTATAGAAGGGAATTAAAATTTTATACTGATTTTCACAGAGAAATTTTTTTTTTCAAGGAACTCAGATAACATTTTTCACTTAGTATCTATTTATTACAGAATTCCCTCAGTTGTTTGCATGACTGATGTCACATCTTCTCTTACTCATACAGAAACTCCTAGATTTAGTCCACTAGGTTTATGTAAAGAACTAGGTTAGGTTCATTTGGAGTCCAGTTTTAGTTTCTTTTCACTCCTAGAGGCTTTGATTCTAATTTTTAGTGGAAGTGCACCCTAGGCTGGCACGTTTGGGGTCAGACTGGTTTATTTTTGTCAGTACTTGCCTTTTAGGTTGTTGGAATGAGTAAAGCTAGTGGTTAAGTCTACCCAGACAGGATTTTTCTCGAGAAACACGTTCTGCAGACCTTCGTCGTGAAATAAGGGAGCAACTGGTCATAGTACCAGCTGAAGCCTTCCACTAACACCTTTACTTTATCATGTGTCACAGCCAAAACTGGTGATTGGAAGTTTTTATTTGTACGCTTGAGCTTTATAAATAGCCCTCCAGAATGCCATACTAGTTATTGTATTTCATTAGTGAAAAACTAGATATCAAAGAGAGAGTCTCTGAGGAGAGGTAGGCATGGATGAGAGAGTAATGCTGTTCTGAATTTTAATGAAAAGAGCCAGTAGAATGTGAACTGATTTCATCTATTACTGCTCTAAAAAGAAAACCCCAAAGGCATATATGTAAATTTTTAACACATCTCTGCATTGTTTGGGGAGACCATTTGTTCATTTACAGAGTAAGGAATTAGAATCACACAAAGTAGATTGTGAGTCATTTTTGGAAAGAGAGGAGACTGGGCTCCCTGGTGTTGTGTCTGAGGCTCAAGAAAGCGACCCAGGAGGAGGCTAGCGCTGGAGAAGACAGTCTTCCCTGCCGGCCAAATACGATTCTTCTTGAATGGGGTGCGCCTGGCTGATGGACTGGTTATCACCCGCCTCTAGTAGGCTTGGGCAACCTTTGGACTTCTGTAAATGTAATGCCTGCTCCACTCTGGAGCTGTATTTCTGATACTCCAGAAATTTCTACCTGGCCCCCTGTTTATTAACAGACCAAAACCCGGCCACTCTTTACCTTTATTCAAATGATGATTAGGTTTGGTGAATGTTTTTCCTGATTAAGGCTGCATTTGTCTCCTTACTAATGGCCACCACGTTTTTTTCATCTTGGAAGTTCCATGGGTAGGGTGAGACCTAGTCTCCTGGTTATCTGAAAAGAGTAAAAAAGAAAAACTCATCAATAAAACACAAATGACAAATTCAGGGAAAAGGGAGGAGGGAAGAGAATGAGGATGGAAGGAAAGAAAGAGAGAAATAACTCTTGGTAATACAAGAGCAAAAGCAGAGACTCCAGTCCACCTCCATCTTGCATCCTTGGGAACCACACTACTGTACTTGATGGATATTATTTCATCAGAAAAAAAATCTCTTTGCGTTTGTCTTCACCATGTGAATTTGACCACAGAGGTTTTGCTTGTATTCCCTCCTCAAATACAAATATTCAGAGCATGGATGCCTAAGACAATGCCTTATTGAATCCTCTTTTAAGGGTGGCAAAAGATGTTTACCCCAAATCAAAGGTTCAGAGACCCATTAGAGCATTTCCTTGTTTGAGGCCCAACTAAGCCCTATGCTCTTCTCTGTGCCCTTTATGGACAGGTTCCCTAGATGGTCTGGATTCTTTTTTCTTTTTTAAATTTTATTGAAGTATAGTTGATTTACAATGTTGTATTAAGTTCTTCTGTACAGCAAAGTGACTCAGCTATACCTACATATATATATATTTTTCATATTCTTTTCTATTATGGTTTGTCACAGGAGATTGAATATAGTTCCCTGTGCTATACAGTAGGACCTTGTTTATCCATCCTATATATAATGATTTGCCTCTGCTAATCCCAAACTCCCCTTCCTTCCCTCCCCTACCCTCTCTCTCCCTTGGCAACTACAAGTCTTTTCTCTATGTCTGTGAGTCTATTTCTGTTTTGTAGATAGGTTCAATTGTGTCATATTTTAGATCCCACATATAAGTGATATCATATGGTATTTGTCCCTTTTTGGCTTACCCCGCTTAGTATGATATTCTCTAGTTGCATCCATGTTGCTGCAAATGACATTATTTCATTCTTTTTTATGGCTGAGTAGTATTCCATTGTATATATTTACCACATCTTCTTCATCCATTCATCTGTCAATGGATATCTAGTTTGCTTCCATGTCTTGTCTATTGTGAATAGTGCTGCTATGAACACTGGGGTGCATGTATCTTTTTGAATTATAGTTTTGCCCAGATATATGCCCAGGAGTGGGATTGCTAGATCAGATGTCTCACTTTTAACTGATAAGTACAAAGTCCTTCCAGGGGCCTAGTGGAGCAAGACTGGGTGATACTAGGCAGTGTTTCTCCAAAGCAGATACTTCATCTGATGTGCCCTGAAATCTAGTCCTGCAATAACCCAAGAGAGCCCACCAAGCAACAGTTGTTGCTTCCTTTGCAGTGCTGAACTTTGTTACCAGAAGAACTTGGCAAAAATCCCTGGGCTGAGAGACACAGAGTTCAAACTGTGTCACAGATACTCTCTATTCACTCAAGTCCAAAGTCCAAGCTAAGTGCAATAATGATGCTAGTTTGTTTATGCATAAAGACATTCTCTATTATGGATTGTTTAGTCTCCCATGCTGTTCTACTCAACCGTTTATGCCCTTCCTTTCACTGCTCCTTTCTTTAATTCTATTGACCTTTTAAACTGTAGTTTAAAATCCATCTGTTCCACCAAACTTGTCTAGATCACTTATTTTAGCCAGAAGTTATGTATCTCTTCTCTGAATTGCTGTTGGCATAACTATGCATTATCTTGTGATTGTCATCATCCTCTCAAAGAGCCATTTAAAAATTTTATTGTTATTTATTGAGAAACATGTATCAGGTATATTTTCTCAAAAAAGATGGTGAACTTTTGAGAGAATACCTTATGCTTTTTTGTGTCTGCCATAGTGCCTACCACAAATATCTTTAGTGGACATGATATTTGCATTTGCATAATGGCTTCTTCAAATACCTGCAAACCATCAACTCTTAAAGATTTCTGCTACTGGAGAAGGTCAAGTGGATATGAATAATCCAACACTTGAATTATTCAAAAATCATTTATATTGAGTTTGGGAAGATATTAGTGGCAGCTACATTCTTTCTCTAATAAATGATTTATTAAAAAAATAGTAGTAGATCCACCAGAGAGCAGACAGCAGAAGCAAGAAGAACCACAATCCTGCAGGCTGTGGAACAAAAAACACATTCACAGAAAGACAGACAAGATGAAAAGGCAGAGGGCTATGTACCAGATGAAGGAACAAGATAAAACCCCAGAAAAAAGATGAAATGAAGTGGAGAAAGGCAGCCTTCCAGAAAGAGAATTCAGAATAATGATAGTGAAGGTGATCCAGGACCTTGGAAAAAGAATGGAGGCAAAGCTTGAGAAGATAGAAGAAATGTTTAACAAAGACCTAGAAGAATTAAAGAACAAACAAACAGAGATGAACAACACAACTGAAATGAAAACTACACTAGAAGGAATCAGTAGCAGAATAACTGAGGCAGAAGCACGGATAAGTGACCTGGAAGACAGAATGGTGGAATTCACTGCTGCAGAACAGAATAAAGAAAAAAGAATGAAAAGAAATGAAGACAGCCTAAGAGACCTCTGGGACAACATTAAATGCAACATTTGCATTATAGGGGTCCCAAAAGGAGAAGAGAGAGAGAGAAAGGACCCGAGAAAATATTTGAAGAGATTATAGTCGAAAACTTCCCTAACATGGAAAAGGAAATAGCCACCCAAGTCCAGGAAGCGCAGCGAGTCCCATACAGGATAAACCCAAGGAGAAACACGCGGAGACACATAGTAATCAAATTGGCAAAAAGTAAAGACAAAGAAAAATTATTGAAAGCAACAAAGGAAAAATGACAAATAACATACAAGGGAACTCCCATAAGGTTAACAGCTGATTACACAGCAGAAACTCTACAAGTCAGAAGGGAGTGGCATGATATGCTTAAAGTGATGAAAGGGAAGAACCTACAACCCAGATTACTCTATTCAGCAAGGATCTCATTCAGATTCGATGGAGAAATCAAAAGCTTTACAGACAAGCAAAAGCTAAGAGAATTCAGCACCACCAAACCAGCTCTACAACAAATGCTAAAGGAACTTCTCTAAGTGGGAAACACAAGAGAAGAAAAGGATCTAAAAAACCAAACCCACAACAATTAAGAAAATGGTAACAGGAACATACATATCAATAATTACCTTAAACATGAATGGACTAAATGCTCCAGCCAAAAGACACAGGCTCACTGAATGGATACAAAAACAAGACCCATATACATGCTGTCTACAAGAGACCCACTTCAGACCTAGGGACACACTCAGACTGAAAGTGAGGGGATGGAAAAAGATATTCCATGCAAATGGAAATCAAAAGAAACCTGGAGTAGCAATACTCATATCAGATAAAATAGACTTTAAAATAAAGAATGTTACAAGAGACAAGGAAGGACACTACATAATGATCAAGGGATCAATCCAAGAAGATATAACAATTAGAAATATATATGCACCCAACATAGGAGCACCTCAATACATAAGGCAACTGCTAACAGCTATAAAAGAGGAAATCGACAGTAACACAATAATAGTGGGGGACTTTAACACCTCACTTACACCAATGGACAGACCATCCAAACAGAAAATTAATAAGGAAACACAAGGTTTAAGTGACACAATAAATGAGACAGATTTAATTGATATTTATAGGACATTCCATCCCAAAACCGCAGATTACACTTTCTTCTCAAGTGTGCATGGAATATTCTCCAAGATCGATCACATCTTGGGTCACAAATCAAGCCTCAGTAAACTTAAGAAAATTGAAATCATATCAAGCATCTTTTGTGACCACAACACTATGAGATTAGAAACCAATTACAGGGAAAAAAATGTAAAAAGCACAAACACATGGAGGCTAAACAATACGTTACTAAATAACCAAGAGATCACTGAAGAAATCAAAGAGGAAGTCAAAAAATACCAAGAGACAAATGACAATGAAAACACGACGATCCAAAACCTATGGGATGCAGCCAAAGCAGTTCTAAGAGGGAAGTTTATAGCTATACAAGCCTACCTCAAGAAACAAGAAAAATCTCAAATAAACAAACTAATGTTACACCTAAAGCACCTAGAGAAAGAAGAACAAACAAAACCCAGGTAGAAGAAGGAAAGAAATCATAAAGATCAGAGCAAAAATAAATGAAATAGAAACAAAGAAAACAAGAGCAAAGATCAATAAAACTAAAAGCTGCTTCTTTGAGAAGATAAACAAAATTGATAAACCATTAGCCAGACTCATCAAGAGGGAGAGAATTCAAATCAATAAAATTAGAAATAAAAAAGGAGAAATCACAACTGACACTGCAGAAATACAAAGGATTATAGATATTACTACAGGGGCTTCTCTGGTGGAGCAGTGGTTGAGAATCCGCCTGCCAATACAGGGGACACGGTTTCGTGCCCCGGTCCGGGAAGATCCCACATGCCGCGGAGCGGCTGGGCCCGTGAGCCATGGCCTCTGAGCCTGTACGTCCGGAGCCTGTGCTCTGCAATGGGAGAGGCCACAACAGTGAGAGGCCCGAGTATCCCCCCCCCAAAAAAAAAAGATATTACTACAAACAACTCTATGCCAATAAAATGGACAACCTGGAAGAAATGGACAAATTCTTAGAAATTTCAAGACTGAACCAGGAAGAAATAGAAAATATGAAGAGACCAATCACAAGTAATGAAATTGAAGCTGTGATTAAAAATCTTCCAACAAACAAAAGTCCAGGACCAGATGGCTTCACAGGTAAATTCTATCAAACATTTAGAGAAGAGCTAACACCCATCCTTCTCAAACTCTTCCAAAAAATTGCAGAGGAAGGACCACTCCCTAACTCATTCTATGAGGCCACCATCACCCTGATACCAAAACCAGACAAAGATACTACTAAAAAAGAAAATTACAGACCAATATCACTGATGAATAAAGATGCAAAAATCCTCAACAAAATACTAACAAACAAAATCCAACAACACATTAAAAGGATCATACACCAGGATCAAGTGGGATTTATCCCAGGGATGCAAGGATTCTTCAATATATGCAAATCAATCAATGTGAGACACCATATTAACAAACTGAAGAAGAAAAAACATATGATCATCTCAATAGATGCAGAAAAAGCTTTTGACAAAATTCAACACCCATTTATGATAAAAACTCTCCAGAAAGTGGGCATAGAGGGAACCTACCTCAACATAATAAAGGCCATATATGACAAACCCACAGCAAACATCATTCTCAATGGTGAAAAACAGAAAGCATTTCCTATAAGATCAGGAAGAAGACAAGGATGTCCACTCTTGCTACTATTATTCAACATAGTTTTGGAAGTTTTTGATAGTCACAGCAATCAGAGAAGAAAAAGAAATAAAAGGAATCCAAATGGGAAAAGAAGAAGTAAAACTGTCACTGTTTGCAGATGACATGATACTACACATAGAGAATCCTAAAGATGCCACCAGAAAACTACTAGATCTAATCAATGAATTTGGTAAAGTTGCAGGATACAAAATTAATGCACAGAAATCTCTTTTTTTTTTTTTTTTTTTTTTTTTTTTTTTTGGTACGTGGGCCTCTCACTGTTGTGGCCTCTCCCGTTGCGGGGCACAGGCTCCGGACGCGCAAGCTCAGCGGCCATGGCTCACGGGCCCAGCCGCTCCACGGTATGTGGGATCTTCCCGGACCGGGGCACGAACCCGTATCCCCTGCATCGGCAGGCGGACTCTCAACCACTGCGCCACCAGGGAAGCCCCAGAAATCTCTTGCATTCCTAAATACTAATGATGAAAAATCTAAAAGAGAAATTAAGGAAATACTTCCATTTACCATTGCAAAAAAAAAAGACTAAAATACCTAGGAATAAACCTACCTAGGGAGACAAAAGACCTGTATGCAGAAAAGTATAAGACACTGTTGAAAGAAATTAAAGATGATACCAACAGATGGAGAGATATTCCATGTTCTTGGATTGGAAGAATCAATATGGTGAAAATGACTATACTCCCCAAAACAATCTACAGATTCAGTGCAATCCCTACCAAATTACCAATGGCATTTTTTTTTTTTTTTTTTACAGAACTAGAACAAAAAATTCTTAACATTTGTATGGAGACACAAAAGACCCCGAATAGCCAAAGCAGTCTTGAGGGAAAAAAAACAGTTGGAGGAAGCAGACTCTCTGACTTCAGACTATACTACAAAGCTACAGCAATCAAGACAATATGGTACTGGCACGAAAACAGAAATATATATCAATGGAATAGGTTAGAAAGCCTAGAGATAAACCCATGCACCTATGATCAACTACTCTATGACAAAGAGGCAAGGATATACAATGGAGAAAAAACAGTCTCTTCCATAAATGGTGCTGGGAAAACTGGACAGCCTCAGGTAAAAGAATGAAATTAGAACACTCCCCAACACCATATACAAAAATAAACTCAAAATGGATTAGAGACCTAAATGTAAGACTGGACACTATAAAACTCTTAGAGGAAAACATAGGAAGAACACTCTTTGACATAAATCACAGCAGGATCTTTTTTGATCCACCTCCTAGAGTAATGGAAATAAAAACAAAAATAAACAAATGGGACCTAAGGAAACTTAAAAGCTTTTGCAAAGCAAAGGAAAGTACAAACAATAAGAAAAGAGAACCCTCATAATGGGAAGAAATATTTGCAAACAAATCAATGGACAAAGGATTAATCTCCAAAATATATAAACAGCTCATGAAGCTCAATATTTAAAAAAACAAACAACCCAATCTAAAAATGGACAGGAGACCTAAATAGTCATTTCTCCAAGGAGGACATACAGATGGCCAAGAAGCACATGAAAAGCTGCTCAACATCACTAATTATTAGAGAAATGCAAATCAAAACTACAATGAGGTATCACCTCACACCAGTTAGAATGGGCATGATCAGAAAATCTACAAACAACAAATGCTGGAGAGTGTGTGGAGAAAAGGGAACCCTCTTGCACTGTTGGTGGGAATGTAAATGGATACAGCCACTATGGAGAACAGTATGGAGGTCCCTTAAAAAACTACAAATAGAACTACCATATGACCCAGCAATCCCACTACTGGGCATATGCCCTGAGAAAACCATAATTCAGAGAGAGTTATGTACCAAAATGTTCATTGCAGCTCTGTTTACAATAGCCAGGACATGGAAGCAACCTAAGTGTCCATCAACAGATGAATGGATAAAGAAGATGTGGCACATATATACAATGGAATATTACTCAGCCATAAAAAGGAATGAAATTGCGTCACTTGTAGATACGTGGATGGATCTAGAGACTGTCATACAGAGTGAAGTAAGTCAGAAAGAACAAAACAAATTTCGTATATAAACGCACATATGTGGAACCTAGAAAAATTGTACAGATGAACCGGTTTTCAGGGCAGAAATAGAGACAAAGATGTACAGAACAAACGTATGGACACCAAGGGGGGAACATGGCAGGGGTGGCGGTGGGATGAATTGGGAGATTGCGATTGACATATATACACTAAGATGTATAAAATGGAAAACTAATAAAAAAATAATAGTAACTTTAACATCCACTGGGACTTTATACTTCTCAGAACTTAGCTCAAACTAACAATTCTTCTATATTCTATGAGCGCCTGTAACAGAAGGCAGGAAGACAGGGCCCAGTCAAGGACTGGTTACAAGAGAAGTTTAGAGATCCCGTTTCCTTGGTACTCCACATGCTACCCACAACCATATTGGTCTATGCTTCTGCATTTGCCGCGCTTCACTTATGTTTCTCACTGACATCAGTTGATAAGTGATTGACAGCAGCACTCAGCCTCAATTCACATTCTGGCTCTTCCATTTCCTGGCTCTGTGATGATGGACAACTTACCTAACCTTTCTATACTTGAGGGTCTTCCTAGGCAAAAGGGGGAGAATGATAGTGCATATTTCATAGGTTTGTTTGTTTTAGAGTTAAATGAGACATGTGAAATGCTTGGCACAATGTCTGAGACACAGTAAATTCTCAAATGTTAAAGAGAGAACAAGCAAGTGTAAGTACACAGAGAGGAAGAGAGCCACGAGAAGTTCTATTTCCTTCCTTTATTCACCTAGAGTCCAAAGTGTAAAGAATACCAGAGAGGGAGGAGAAGCCAAGGGTAAAGAGAACCCAAGCCATGTTCTCCTCTTGGAAGAGAATGAGGGGAAAGAAAAGCAGCACAAAACCAGTGTAAAAGCAACTCGTAAATGGGTACAAAATTCCCAAGGGTAAGCCATTGCTATAGGGAGGGGGACTGCTGGCTATTGGAGGCGACATGTAAACAATGAGGAGTGGCTCAACCAACAGCAAATGTTTGACTTCCAGACGTTTCTAGACGGTGGACTATGTGCCTAACTCAGTTTCTATGCCAACTGCTGATATATCATTGAACTCCTGCTATGATGCTGGTGCTGGTGACCCAAAGAACATTTAAGGGCTCAGGGTTTTGGTCTTGGGGGGGTGGCATAGGCATAAATTGCAACCTGGGGGAGAATGAATGTGAATAAAAAAGGAAGCAAGAGTTCAAGCTGTCATATGAAAAGTGCCAAATCAGGGCTACAGAGAGAAGATCTTACCGAAGTCACTAAGAGAGAGCTGCCTAGTGAAGGGGTGATTTAAGCCAGGCACTGAAGGTTGAGTAGGAGGTTAACTGAAGCATGCCACAGGAGTATATTATGATAGAAAGAACACTCCCTCTTGTCTCAAACAGGGCTGGGTTAGAAGCCAGGTTCCATCCCTCATCAGCTGCATTTACTAAATAATACATATTTTCAATAGCATTGTGGGGAATAATTGGTAAGTATCTAGTATAGTGTCTGGTATACAGTAGAACCTCAAAAATAATAGCTACTATTGGTAACCATAGAGTCTAGGAGTATTTGTTTTTTATGATGCTGCTGCCTTGAGCACTGGTAAGCACAACTATTTCATATTTCTCCTCTGTGACCCTGGGTAGCAGTGGTGAATATCTCCACAGGTTTCTGCATACATCTCCCTGGAAATACCATAGGGAAAGGACACAGGCCTAATTCAGAATATTCAGAGGCCCATAACAGAAGCAATGGAACAAGTTCAAGCCAGCAGCTACAGAAACCTTCAAGCCAAGGTCCTTGGAAGGGCTGAATTATAAACCTGAGGCACTTTGCCTTCATCTTTCCTTCCTCCTCCTCCTTCAGTCCTTCTCCTTCTTCCTCTGCCTCAGGGTGCAACGTGGACCGCCAGCTGCTTTGCTCTTCCCATCCATGGGTAAAGGCAACAGTCTGATCAAACTCCTAAACACTAAGATTCAAGGAATTTATTTATTTTCCCCACAGATATTGGTGTTTAAAATATTTCAAGGGATGGGCAATGTTTAATCTAAATCATGCATATCTGAGAGTTAAGAGTTTGGGTTTTAGCAATGAGTCAATGGATAAGGTTGAGAGTGGGGTAGTTATGACTAGAAAGACTGAATTCATTTCCATGGAGAAAAGCATGGTGGAAGGGAGGAACGCCTGGCATTTAGAATTGTGGGAACTACCTTAAAAAGCTCATCACTGGCACTTTTTAGTTACTGAGTCTTGTCAAGTCATTTCACCTCCCTGTTCTCGTTTTCTAAACTGAGTAATCCTTACCTTATACAGGATGTCCTGAGGGTTAGACAAGCACTTCTCAAATTGAATGTGCACACAAACCACTTGGGCATCTTATTAAAATACAGATTCTGATTCTGGAGCTCTGGAATGGGGCCTGAGATTCTGCATTTCTAATGAGCTCTCAGATGGTGCCAATGCTGCTGATCCAAGGACCACATTTTGAGGAGCAAGAGGCTGCTAGATAATGTAATTAATGATAAAGTGGGCTTTCTTCCTGGACAATTTGGTGGGAAGAGATCATTTCTCGCCCTTGGCTTGCTCCCAGTGACAAAAATAAAGGCAAGTCGAGGCTGGAGAAATGTAGAGAATCAAAAATTGCTACGAAGGTTTGGGGAGGGAGCTACTACTGAAGCAAAAAGGCTGAAAATGGTATTTTGTCACCTTGAAGGGAGCTGCTCGGGAATCTCCAGGCCAGGGTTGCTTGAGGGGAGGTCAATCGCATTATGATTTTTCCTCCCCCAAGCACCGAGCAATGGCTGCCTGTGTCTCTAATGGAGGATGTCTCATTCCATTGCTGCCTTGAGTTGCTGTTCACTTGCTCCTTCTTCATTTGGTTGTAAACATAATTGATGTTTACTTTAAGGAAAATAATCCCTTAGTTTCAGTCTTCTCACATTTTATTCCATTTCTATAAATATGAGTGTGTTTGATTGTTAAAGGTTTGCTTCCTGAGTGTATTCCTTTCTCCTCTCAGAATTGTTCCTGTCCTATACTTCATCTTTTCTCTTTTTTTGTGGAGACAGGCAACCTTCCAGAAAAAGAATTCAGAATAATGATAGTGAAGATGATCCAGGGCTTCGGAAAAAGAATGGAGGCAAAGATCAAGAAGATGCAAGAAATGTTTAATAAAGACCTAGAAGAGGGCTTCCCTGGTGGTGCAGTGGTTGAGAGTCCGCCTGCCGATGCAGGGGACGCCCCGGTCCGGGAGGATCCCACGTGCCGCGGAGCGGCTGGGCCCGTGAGCCATGGCCACTGAGCCTGTGCGTCCGGAGCCTGTGCTCCGCAACGGGAGAGGCCACAACAGTGAGAGGCCCGCATACCACAAAAAAAAAAAAAAAAAAAAAAAAGACCTAGAAGAATTAAAGAACAAACAAACAGAGATGAACAGTACAATAACTGAAAGGAAAACTACACTAGAAGGAATCAATAGGAGAATAACTGAGGCAGAAGAATGGATAAGTGACCTGGAAGACAGAATGCTGGAATTCACTGCTGTGGTAAAATGTACATTCTTGAGGAACTGACTCTGGTGTCAATTGCAGCCACATCATTAACCTTCTCTCATTTACAGGCTAAATTATCCTAGAGCTGAAAAACATTGTGCATTTCTATACATGAGATTAAAGTCAGCCTCTTGACCCAGAGCTGGTTAATTTTAATTATCTGAGAAGGAGTAACCATTCCACCTAGGGCAATAAGACCGTCCTGCATCTATGTACACATTGTTGACAAACACTTGTGAAGCAAGAGTACTAGCCATGAATGAGACATCGCACAGAAGATAATGGAGAGCTATAAAAAACAGCGCTAAATTCCCTTCTTTCAGGATGGAGAAGAGAATGTGAAGGCGGTAAAAGTGGGGGAGGCAGGAGAAGTTAGCCCAATGTTTCTTTGCCTAGGTGGGCAGACAAGTGGGTGTCTCACGTGCAAAGTGAAGGTAGGATTTAGTGAGTCTGTAAAATGAATTAAAAATTGTGTTAAAAGAGCCTTTGGTAATTTAAAAAGTTAATCCTTGACAACATGGTTAAAAAAATTACGGGTTATTTTAAATACACATGTGTGTTTTTTGGCTACACCATACGGCATGCGGGATCTTACTTCCTTGATCGAACCCGTGCCCCCTGCATTGGAAGTGTGGAGTCTTAACCACTGGGCCACCAGGGAAGTCCCTAAAACACATTTATTGGGATACAACTGACATATAAATATCATATATTTAAGGAGTACAGTTTAAGTTTTGACATATGTATATACTAGTAAAACCATTACCACAATAAAAATAATGAACATGTTCATCACCCCCAAGTTTCCTTGTGGCCCTTTGTAATAGTTTTCCATGCCCTTCCAGTCACATCTCCCATCCCCAGGAAATACTTGATTTGCTTCCTGTCACTATAGACTAGTTTGCGTTTTATTGAATCTTATATCAATAGAGACCAAAAGTATGTACTTTTTTGGACTGACTTCTTTCACTCAGCACAATTATTCTGAGATTCATCCATGTTTCTGTGTGTTCATTCCTTTTACTGCTGAGTAATATTCCATTTTATGGGTATATCTTAGTTTATTTATCCATGAACCTGTTGATAGACATTTGGGTTGATTCCAATTTGGGGCTGTTATAGATAAAGTTTCTATGATAGTCTTTGTATGGGCATATGCTTTATTTTTTATCAGATAAATACGTAGGAGTTGAATGGTCAAATCACATGGTACATGTTTGTTTAACTTTTAAAGAAATCGCTACAAACTGTTCTCCAAAGTGGCTGTACCATTGTACATTCCCATCAGTGGGGTATGAAAATCCTGTTCCTCCTCATCCTTGCCAACACTTGATATGTTCAGTCTTTGTTAGTTTAGACCTTTGAATAAGTATGGTAGTATCTCACTGTGGTTTTAATTTTCATTTCCCCAAGGACAAATGATACTGGGCATATTTTTACTGCTTATTTGTCACGTGTATATCTTCTTTGACTAAGTGTCTGTTCAATCTTCTGCCCATTTTATATTGGGATATTTATTTACTTTATATTGAGTTTGAGAGTTCTTTATATATTCTGGGTCCAAGTATTTTATCAGACAAATAGTTTGCAAATATAGACCCAGCATTCCAGTGGATTCAGAGGTGAATAATAGCTAGATCCTGCTTTTAGGAGCTCACGGTTCAATGAAGGGGTCGGGACAATAAAAAATAACATAATAATAACTGAATAAAAAATAATCACTGAAGACTTTGGGGGCTACAACTGAGACTCTTGCAAAGTGCCATGGGAGTGCAGAGGAGAATGCACTAAATTTTGCTTGGGAGAGCTTGGAAAGATTTCCCAGAGGAAGGGAACTTAAAGCTTTGTTTTGAAATGTGAAGAGTTGAGTAGGTAGAGAATATCTATAAGGGAACATTGTAGGCAAGGAGAATTTGTGCAAAGGCAGAAGGGTAGGTTTGGGAATCATTAGTTCTGGATGACCAGAAGGAATGGGGTAGGATGGAAAGAGGTAAGCGAGGAAGACTGAGACTAGATTGTCAGATTGTGGAAGGTTTTGCAGATCAGGCCTAAGAATATGAACTTCATCTTCAAGGCAATAGGGAGTTTGATGAAGGGTTTTAAGTAAAAGAGTAAGTGGTCAGATCAGTATTTTAAGAAAATGTTCTGTAGTGATGGTGAAGGATTAGAAGATAATGAATTCAGAAAAAATGACAAGAACCTAAACAAAGCAACAACAGCAGAGAGAGAGAGAGAGAGAGAGAGAGAGAGAGAGGGAGGGAGGAGGGAATGGATTCTCAAGAGGAATGGTAGATATTTGTGAGTGTTTAGATGTTACAGGTGAGGTATATAGAGTGCTATACAGGTGGTATACAGGATGGGTCCCTGATTCTGGTTGAACTAATGGGATAACTTGGGGACACATTCATTATGTCCAGGAATATATGAACAGAAACAGGAGAAGTGGGAAGTATTATGGGTACAGATTATATAACTGATTCATTTATTCAACAAAGTTTTACTGAGTGGCTACCATGTGCTAGGAACTGGGAATCTGATGTAGATCAAAGCAGATGCTGTGTTCGCCTTCACAGAGTAAAAAGTCTAGCATGGAAGACAGAAAAATGAATAACCTCACAAATTTATAATTTAAAACAATTGGCTCGGGCTTCCCTGGTGGCGCAGTGGTTGAGAATCCGCCTGCCGATGCAGGAGACACGGGTTCGTGCCCTGGTCCGGGAAGATCCCACATGCCACGGAGCAACTAAGCCCGTGAGCCATGGCCGCTAGGCCTGCACGTCCGGAGCCTGTGCTCCGCAACGGGAGAGGCCACAACAGTGAGAGGCCCGCGTACCGCAAAAAAAAAAAAAAAAAAAAACAATTGGCTCTGAATTGCTTAAGGTAAAATAGTAGGGTGTTTGGATACTGCATTCAGGTAGATCTCTGTCTCAAGAAACACTACCTTGAAGTAAAGCTTAAGAGGAGACTTGAAAGAGTTAGGCTGGTGAAGATAAAAGAATAATGTCTCAAAAAGAAGGAACAAGGCAGGTTAAATATTGTAAGACATCCAGGTGGAGGTTTCTAATAAGCAGATAGAAACATGCACCCAGAAACAAGGCCTTGGAGAAGTTATCAACCCATAGGGGCAGGTAAAACCATGGTAGAGAATGAGTACTTTGAGGGAGGGTTTGCAGGATGAGGAGAGAACAAGACTTATTCTTGATATGTGGAGTACTAGTATTTAAAATGCAGGCAGAGTAGGAGAGCAAATCAGCTAAAGAACAAGGAGGAGCGGTCAAGCATTTAAGAAGAGAAAAGAAGAAAGTGGAGACAAAGCCAAGAAAGAAATTTCGTGGACACCAGTGCCCAATGGATGGAAATGACTGGGTTGATTGAATTCTCTTTCCTCTCACCCTGTATGGAAATCTTTGCATGGTATTACCTAATTCTGTTGATTGTCTTTTGCCAGGCTGAACCACGTCTCTGCCTCATTAAATCTCAAGGAAGGCATGCATATAAAGAAAAATATATTTTATATTGATTCTAAATGTTCTCAAGGGGACTTGTTTTGTCATTTCCCCCTTTGCCTGTCATTCTGAAGAGGGATCAATAATTCTGCATTCATGAAATCACTTTCCAGCATATTTTGAATGTAATTACTTTCTAAATTGTGTGCTCCTCATTGAGTCAGAATACTGTGGCCATTTCTTCTCTTCTGGGAAGAAAAATGAAGACCCAAAAGAAGGTCCCCCCACCCTGCAATAACGGTATATGCATCTGCACATGAACAAGAAAGTTTGCCGGGTAGGCTTGCAGCAAGTCTCAAACAAACTACCCAAAGAAAAGCTACTACCCTTCTCCCTGCCTCCTTGCTTCTATGGGTTGGTCGATCAAAGGCTTAACTCATCATCTTCCGCAAAAAGTTACCTCCAGTATTACAGCACTCACCTCACTGCCCTTCTATTAATAACAGTCATTTCTTAAGAAGCTGCCATGTACCATGCATTGCGCTAAGCATTATTGAATCATACATTGTCTTGCTTAACTTCAAGCAATCGTGTGAGGTACTTTTATGACACCCATGTTTAGAGGAGGAGGCTGAGGCATAGAGATGCTAAATTATTTCCCACATCTGTTGAACTCTAATATGGTTACCAAACAAAGATTATTTTATCATGCAGGATATGCCCAGTCATGCTGCAGTAACCAATAAAGCCATCTCTTAATAACAAACGTTTGTTTCTCACTCACATAACACGTGCATCACAGGTCAGTTCTGCTGAATGTCCCCGTACCCCATGACTCCGGTTATCAAAGCTGTCACTATCTTGAAAGTTGTTGGTTCTCAAGGTCGAGGGAGAGAGTTCTGGATGGTCCTGCAACAGCAGTTAAATGCTTGGCATAGAAGTGACAGGTACTGCTTCCATTCACAGCTTATTGGCCAGAGCGAGTCACTTGGCCCTACCTCACTGCAAGCCATTCAGGAAATGCAGTCTGCCTTAGGACTTGGAAGGCAGAAAAGCCCCAAGTAAGCTGCACTAATGGCCACACAAAGTGAAAGAGCTTCTAAGTATTAGATTTCTGCATCAATTTCAGCACCTGCATTGTAGCTTTTAACTGATAAGAACATTAAAATTGCATTGCAGAATCAAAACCATAATGAGATAAGACTTTCATATCCACTAGGATGACTATAATCAAAAAGACAGAAAACAGTAAGTGTTGAGAAGGCTGTAGAGAAACTGGCATCCTCATACATTGCAGGTGGGAACAGAAGCCACTTTGGAAATCACTCTGTCGATTTCTTAGTTACCATATGACTCAGCAATTCTACTCTAGGTATATATCTAAGAGGAATGAAAACATATGTCCATACAAAAACTTGTACACTAATATTCATAGCGACATTGTTCATAAGAGTCCAAGGTGGAAACAATCCAAATGTCCATCATCGGGACTTCCCTGGAGGTCCAGTGGTTAAGACTCTGCACTTCCAGTGCAGGGGGTATGGGTTTGATCCCTGGTCGGGGAACTAAGATCCCACATGCCACATGGTGCATTAAAAAAGTATAAGAAGGTATATCAAATGTCACATCAAATAAGATAATAATGTCACATCAAATATAGAATATCAATAAAGAGATGGAAATTTTAAAAAAGATGTCTATCATCAACTGATGAACGTATAAACAAAACAATGTATATCTATACAATGGAACATTACTCAGCAAAAAAAAAAAAAAAAAAAAGGAATGCAGGATTAATTTGTGCTACAACTTGCATGAATCTTAAAAATATTATACTGGACTTCCCTGGTGGTCCAGTGGTTAAGACTCCATGCTTCCACCACAGGGGGCACAGGTTTGATCCCCGGGCAGGGAATCCTACACGCCACGTGGTGCAGTCAAAAACGAAACAACCAACAGAAAAAAAGAAAAAGAAAAAAACCCCACATTATACTGAGTGAAAGAATGCAGTCACAAAATATCACATAGTTTATGAATCCATTTTTAGGAAAGGTCCAAAATAGGCAAATCCATAGATACAGAAAGATTTGTGGTTCCCTAGGGCTGAGGGAATTGGGAGGAAATGGGGAAATGTAACATGGATTAGTACTGCAGTGTCTGGATGTTAAGGACAAGTGACATTAAAATCATGACACTGATCCGAGAACAGATCCATTAGGAATGGTAACATCTGGGATGAGGGAAGTACCTCCTAACCAAAATCCTGATAAAGGGCTGTTTATTAGGCAAAACTGGGTTTAAATGTGAGAGGGGAAGAAAGGAGCTGGAATGTGCTTATTGTCACTAACCCAAGGAGGAAGAGCTCAAGGGGAAAAAAATAAGATCAAAAGTTTTGCTATTACTTTAAGCTATGATGAATTTATCATGTGTAGAAATTAATCTGTATTTCAGAGTTTTAAAAGCTCCTCTTCTGAAAACGTTTTACAAACTTGGAACTCCAACTTTGGATGATTTGAGCATACAAAAAATTTTTTTAATGGCATGCAAGAGTTTGGGTCTCAGAAGTAATTTTCTATGTGAACTAGACATATTTCAAGTGAAAAATCGAAAGTATTTCAGTAAAACATGAAACTGCCAATGGTAAAAAATTAACAAAAAGTAATCTCTTTTTGAAAATTCTGTTCAAGAGATGTATATGTAACCTGGTGAAATACAGTACTAAGAATGTCTGAGAAGTCATGAACTATACTCATAATTACATCCAGGGTGAGACATGGTTCCTAAGCATACTGATTTGAAATTGTCTCAAAACAATGCAACCAAAGTGTTAACTAATATTTGCAGACAAAATTTTGTTTAAGAAAAGATGACCTTCTTGGGACAGAACCAAATGAGATAAAGAAGGAGACGCTGGCACAAAGCCCAGATCTTCTCCAGTCTTGGAAAAAGACCAAATACTTTTTCCTGTCTGGAACATTTAGAATTTTTGACTTGAAACTAAGAAGGTGCACGGGGGATGGGTGAGGGCTTCCCTCCTCACCCACACATTTTCAATGAAAGGTGATTCAAAATTGGGGAAGTACCCCAAGAAAAGTTTGGCTAAATGAGATTTGGTTTAAAAATATTCGGAAAGAAAAGAAGTTCTTCCTTAGGCAAATTAAAAAGGATCCTGGGCTTCCCTGGTGGTGCAGTGGTTGAGAGTCCACCTGCCGATGCAGGGGACACGGGTTCGTTTCCCGGTCTGGGAGGATCCCACATGCCGCGGAGCGGCTGGGCCCGTGAGCCATGGCCGCTGAGCCTGCGCGTCCGGAGCCTGGGCTCCGCAACGGGAGAGGCCACAATAGTGAGAGGCCCGCGTACCACAAAAAAAAAAAAAAAAGCATCCTGAGAGAAGGGAGGGTGAACAGGCAGGAAATGCAGCTCAAACAAGAAATTTTTGAGAATGCTGGATCGCCAGAGAGAAGAGGGGTTAAGCCCTTGTACAAGATAGACTGAAGACGGAGACATCGCCCCGCCTTCCCCAGCGGCGCAGCTCCATTAGCAGCAGTAAGACCATAGGATGTCTGCAAGTAAAACCACAAGGCTCTTAGACTACTGGCATTACCCCTACCTGAATCCAGGTGCCAATTAAACATGTGGAGAGTCCCTCACCAGATCCCAAGCAAACAGCATCCAAGTCAGTTAAGTTATTGGAGATCATAAAGTCTGAGCCACACAGACTACCAAACTATTAAAATGAATTACTTTCTCTTCGCCTCTTCCAGATCCAAGTAGGAATCCCAACATGCAGTGGGTCTCTTTGGATTTGGGCAAATATAATTCACATTTAGAGATCTCGTGACGTCCTATTCACCAAGTTCTCCAGAAAAAAAAGTGACTGATTATTCCTTGTCTGTAGTAGTTGTACACAGAATTAAGTGTTAGAGGGGCCAAAATCCCTGCAAAATACAGATAACTGCATCGAAATATTCTATAGCTACAATTTGCTGAATTCTCATTTGTTTTGTATTTGGATTAAAACTTCTGGGATACATCCAAAAATGTTGGGGAATTGATTGTACGGGGATTTGGGGATATTTAAATGTAATGTGATTACAGAATTACAAATGAAATTTGCCATAATCCAAATGTGCTAGTGTTTTCTGGTTGGATCTTTTAAAATTTTGACAATTCATAGAAATTATTCTACCTGAACTCCTTGGATTAAGTTTTATAAGTGACTCAAATTTCTCAAAATCAATTTGGTTGTATTCTGTAACATTCTTAATTAGTTTTTGAAAAGATGGCCCGGAGTAACAACCAGATAAGCAATTGCAATATTTTTTGTATCAGTTACCTACTGCCTCAATAATGCTGCATGACGAGTGAACAAACCTCAGTCACATAAGACGGTAAGGGTTTATTGCTTACACATCTGGAGTAGTTGGTTAAATGGGCTCTGCCATTCTTGGCTAGGTTCACCTACAGGTATGGATATTGCTCACTGTTGGTTGATGTTGTCCGGCTGTGGCTTGAGTAAATGGGGTGACTCAGATATGTTACATGTATCTTTCACGCTCCTGGGTATGTTTTTATGGCAGAAGCAGAGATCCAAGGGAGAGAGCAGAAACATACAAGGCTTCTTGAGAATTAGGCTCAGAACTGGCACAGCATCACCTTCATCAAATTCTACTGGCTAAAGCATGTCACAAGGCCAACTCAGATGAAAAAGACGGGAAAACACATTCTGCCTCTTTAGTGAGAGAAACTGCAAAGTCACACGGTAAAGGGTGTGGACACAAGAGGGGGAGTGCAAGTGAAAAACTAGGACTCAATAGAATCAATCTACTAAATACATATAAACACAAAGGCCTTTAAAAAGTTGCCGTTCAGTATTAAGGTTCCCATGATAAATAATAAGTCATGATACTATGACCCATAAGAATAAAAAGTTAAAGAGCTTTGGGAAAAACCTTAAAGGTTTATAAATATCTGCATTGACTCATTCCTTGTTATTGTTGGCAAAGTTATGAGAATCTAGCCTGCGTAGACACTGGGTGGCCTGTGTCTCTATTCTTTGGTGTTCCCTTGGAAGAATGTTGGCTTTTCTTTCCTTTTTAGACAATAACTGATTGACAGGTACAGACAAGGGAGTTCATTCAGACTAAGGGTTGGCAAACCTTTTCTCTAGAGGGCAAGATAGGAAACATCTTAGGTTTTGTGGGCCAGGTAATCTCTATCACAACCATTCAACTCTGCCCTTAAAGTGCAAAAACAACCACAGGCAACATGTAAACAAACGGGCATGGCTGCATTCCAATAAAATTTTATTTTAAAAATCAGGCAATGGGCCAGATTTGGCTGATGGGCTGTAGTTTGCTGACCCCTGGTCTAGACTTTCAGACTTTGGTGTCAATTTCATGATGCTTGAGCAAAAGAGAAAGAAGAGAAAATGAAGACTTCTAAATTTGGGGCAACAATATAAATCAAGAGCATTGTCTGCAGTGACAAAATATGGCATGGTACACCAGGAGTTACTGGAAGGAATAAATAAAATAGGTTAATAAACTCTCAGAGGAAGGTAAAAAAAACATCTGATACTTGAGCTTTGGAGAAAAAGTACTTTTTCTGCCTTATGTCAGTGGTTTGAAGCTCCTATGTCATGTTGCTCTGCTTTGAGCTCTCTTGAGAAATAATACAATGTACTCTCCCTGGTACCCAGATGTTTTGTCGCTTCTGGGGCAAGAGAACTCAAAATACCTTGTTGAGGATATATTTTTTAAATGTCTGAAGATGATGGCCCTTACAAAGTGTCCCTCTCAGGCATTCTGCAACAAATTGAACATCCAAAAGTAAGCGATAATTACTAAATTGGGACCAGCTGAGCCTGTGGATGGCATTAAGTCCATATTGGCAGTGACAAAAGGCAAATAATAAAGATGCATTCAAGAGGCTACTCCTATTTGCCTACCAATTTGAATTAATTATTTGTATCCAATTACCAGAACAGGAAGAGGGTGGAGGACAAATAATTCAAGTGATAAAGGAACATGGAGCATTTTAGTTTGTTTAATGGATATATAATACTTTCCTTTCTTTGGGCAGTTTGCATTTTTTTATGCCTCTCCTTCGAGCTCTAAAACCAGCATAATCCCATTAGTCATGTCGTCTCTCCATGGATGTCTCAAACATAAACCCAAAACCGAGCCATCAAATTCTGACATGCATGCACGCAAACGGAAATATTCCTCTCCCAGTGTTTCACAGCCCTATAAATGAGCCACTATCCACTCAACTGAACTAGCTACACTGCATGTTCAATAGCTTTCTGCATCTGCGTACTCTTCCACTTCCCTGTCTCTCAAGTTTATTTTCTCTCCACAGACACCACCAAATGCTTCAGGGCATGATTTTTTTGTGACCCGGACCACTGTCATGGCTACCTAACTGGTTCCGTCCCTGAAATTTTCACTTTCCTCCAGTACATTCTCCATTTTCTGGTTACATAAACACAAATAGGGTCATGTCACCATTCTTTGAAACCTGATGCCTCCTAAAGCCTTTACAACAAAGGCCAGATGCCTAACTCAGCTCATGAAGCCTTCCATGATCTGGCTGCAGCCTCGTTGGTTGGCCTCACTGACATTTCTCCTTGCCCGCTCAGCTCAGCCCTTCTGAGCCATCTTGAATGGACCAGTGCTTCTATGCCCTCACCCTGACTGTTCCCTCCCCACACCCAGGTCCTCACACCCGTCTAATCTCAACCTCCAACCCATTCACCTGCTTCCCTCCTCTGCTCTCCTTTCCTTTGGAGGGCATTTCCTGTCTTACCAATTTACACTGCAGGACTCAAGAAGGTAGAGGCTGCTCCTGCTTCACACACTGTTGCATTCCCAGTCTCAGCACCACTGTTGGCACATAATAGATGCTCCATAAATAACTGCTGAATGGGTGAATCAATACTTTAATTACTTTACAACAAAACTTTGGTAGCAGTCACCAAATTTCTTTTAGGGAGAGATAAAGAATGTATAATTTGGTAAAAAAATGCATCTTTGGCTAGACTACAATGTTATTCATGTTAGAGTCCATAATTTTCGTAATGAACTTTATATCCCAAGTTCCTAACTTAGTTCCAAATAAGCAACGACTCCACAACTTTCTAACGCTCAAAGGTTGTATACACTTCTACTAATCTGGGACTATAAACAATTAAATAGTTATTTCCCTTAGGTTCAAAAACTATATACATTTTTTCATTTACAGTCTGATGGGATTTGTGAAGATATCCATTCTTTTTTCTTACTTGTTTGTTCCTTGTCTGGAATCACCCTAAAAGACCTTCGTTCACTGTGTAAGTTAAAGTACAGATGAAAGATACGGTCTGACAGTATATGGGAGATTGATTCTATATTAGTGATAGATTAAAGTAGAATGGTTAAAAAAAAGCACAGAAGTAGTTTTCAGAAAAGCCACATTCAAGTCCTGTCTCAGATACTTCTATGATATATAGCTACATGGCAAATGTATGAAACCAGAATCCCTAAAATGTTAAGTTTCATGAGCTCAAGGGTTTTGCCTATTTATCACTGTAGAACAGCACACCCAGAATAGTAGTGATACATTACATAATAGATAGTCATTGCCCAACAGCTATGTGTTTAATGAATGAACAAATGAAACTCTGGGCTGTATAGCTCTTTTCAGTTTCAAGTTGTCAGTTTCAAGTTGCTACAAAGTGAGGTAACATTAAAAATTCTGGCAATTTCAGAAAATTATTGGGACAGGTCAAGATGTATGTTTGTAAAGATTTTAAATCTAGGGGCTTCCCTGGTGGCACAGTGGTTGGGAATCCACCTGCCAATGCAGGGGACACGGGTTCGAGCCCTGGTCCGGAAAGATCCCACATGCCGCGGAGCAGCTAGGCCCGTACGCCACAGCTACAGAGCCGGTGCTCTAGAGCCCGCGTGCCACAGCTACTGAGCCCGCTTGCCACGGCTACTGAGCCTGTGTGCGACGGCTACTGAAGCCCACGCACCTAGAGCCCGTGCTCCGCAGCAGGAGAGGCCATAGCAGTGAGAGGCCCGCGCACCCTAACAGGAGTGGCCCCTGCTCACCTCAACGGGAGAAAAGCCCACGCACAGCAGTGAAGACCCAATGCAGCCAGAAATAAGGTAAATAAAATAAATAAATGTAAAAAAATAATAATAACTTAAAAAAAAAGATTTTAAGTCTAGAGAAAACTACACAAGTTTAAGGTGCTGTTATTGACAGTTGTGTGACTTCCCTCTAGTGCCCATACTCTGAATACCTAATTTTACTGGATTATTTGTTTAATCATATCTGGGGTTTTATGCCTTATCATTTCAGGAAATGATTAGTGTTCTTTCATTCAAAGTGCATTATAAGTTTGAAATGAGATATGAGATTACAGATATTTCCAGTAATTTGAAAGCAGTCTGTGTTTAGGAAAAAAAATAATTTTGATATAGTGGCAGATTAAGAATCCAGAGAGCATGATTTCACATGGAATAATTTCAAAGGCAACAAGGAAACATTTGTATAATTAACATGTATAAAAACTTCACAATTTTTAAATAGTCCATATACGTTATCTCATTTAATATTTGCAGTAGTATTCTTGCACATAAATGGTATTATTTTCATTTCACAGATGAGGACACTGAGGCACAGAGACAGTAAATAAATTGCCCAAATTCACACAGCTAATAAGTCACAGAGCCTGCCACTGAACCTGGATTTTCTGCCCCCAAATCTTTGCCAATTACATTATACCACTGTGAAGAGTTTAGGTCAGAATATGAAGTTGGAGGGCACAGTCCCCAAGACTGCTTTCACTTCTGACATCAACTGCAAGTTTGGGAAGGGTTCCCCAAAGCACCCTCAGTTTCAATGCACCGAACTCACTGAAAGCTATTATACTCATGGTTATGGTTTATTGTAGGAAAAGGATACAGATTAAAGCTAGTCAAGGGAAGAAAGGCATAGGGCAGAGTCCAGGAAGGTTCCAAACACAAATCTTTCATTGTCCTCTCCCCGTGGAGTCAAGATATGTTACTTTGTAGATACGCACATGCAGTATTGTCAACCGGGAAGCTAACTCAAGCCTCAGCATTTGGAGTTTTGATTGGGGCTCCATGATATAAGCATGATTGATCAATTGATTGCCTACATGGTTGATCTCAGTCTCCAGGCCAACTGATACCACATGACCCAAAGCCCACACCCTAAATCACATTGTGGGTCCCTCTGGCATGGCCAGCCCTCACCTTAAGACTACATGGGTGTGCCCCCAGAAACCCAGCCCCAAGCAAATAATGATCTGTCTTCTATCAAAGAAATTTGGTGTATGATTTCTAGAATTTACTAAAATTATACAGTATGTAGTCTTTTTTGCAGGGCTTCTTTCACTCAGCATGTTTTGAGATTTATCTCTGTAGTTGTATTTATCAGTTTATTCTTTCGATCGTTAAAAATTCTTCCACTGTTTAATTTTGCCATACTTTGTTTTCCATTCTTCTGTTAATTTTCTGAAAATTTGAGTGGTTTATAATTGTTTGCTCTTGTGAATAAAGATGCTATGAACTTTCTCATCTAAAAAAAAAGACTCTATGGGTGTGGCCATGCCCTATCCTAAATCACTTTGTTAGACTATTGAGTGACTGAAGGCCGCCAGGCATACAAGGACAGTCCTAACAGGCATAACATCACAAGAGCCCAGAGGTTACCTCCCAGAAACAGGGCAAAGGCCTGATGTTCTCTTTGGGCCAAATTCTTTACTGAATGACTATACTGGGAAAAAGAGTTCATATAGAATAAAAAGATGTAGAAAATGAAGACAGCTGGTAAATGTATGTGTATCTACACATATGTCAATATAGCTTGTTGAAACAAAAACTGGAATCTTGATTTGGTTACTCTCCTCTGGCCAAAAGATCAAATGAACTGGGAAATGTGAGAAGTCTACAATGAAAGGGATTATATCATTGTCATGGTTCAGATATGCCTCTTATAGCTTATAAGAAGAGGTACAATGGTGGAAAGTGAAAAAAGCATACAGCTCATTGTTTGAGGAGCAAAGTCTGCTTGGTTTATGGGGTTTTTTTAGGAGCTCTTAGTTGTTTTAAGTTTAAAAAACTGATATCCATTATCAGACCAGCAACAGTCAACTCCTGGGGCTTTTTGCTAAAATTAGTTTTGATACCTTAAAGAATATTGATGACATTTTAGAACAGAACAGCCTAACAGATCCAAAATAAAAGCTTTCTAAAAAAGACTTTATCCTTTAGCTTTATCAAGAGGCCAAAAGTGAAATAAAAATGAGTTCTGCTATTAGACGTAAAGGCTCCAGTCATTTCTATTTATACATCTGCTCAGTTTTATCTGGCATAAAATAGAGTAAAAGGAAGCAGTAGCATGAGTAAGCTGGGTGGTGCATAATAATTCCTTTATAATTTATTTTCCTTTTGTATAACTTTTAACGATTGAAGTAAATGAGGACTGTCTCTGGTGTCCTGAAACCCCAAAGTACTACTTCCCAATGACTTCTGCCCAATCCCCTCCTTTCAGAGACCCCCTTTTAAGCCCCCTAAAATTCTAAGACATTTTCTGTTTCTTTGATTTCTCTGGAAAGGAGGAAAATCTGTGATTTTCAGGGTGGATTAAGTTCATGTGTTATTCCTCTTCCCAAGAGCATAGACAATTAGGAGACTATCATGTGGATGAAATTTTCTAATTCTATTTACCATAGTGGGTTTATTAGTTAGAATAGGCAAAGCTCTGTGGTAGTAACCTCCAAATTTCAATGGATTGACACAGTAAAAGCATTTAGAGCACAGATTCATGTGGATTGAGTGCACTTCTTGCCTGCCTTTCTTCCAAATGCTGACTCACGGACTAGTGACTTTTATTATGTGACTCTGCCATCTTGGAGTCCTTTGCTTCTAGCTGTGTGGACCTAAGAGAGAGAAAGGATGGAAAAGGTGTGGGACCTTCAAGATGGCAGAGGAGTAAGACATGGAGATCACCTTCCTCCCCACAAATACATCAGAAATACATCTACAGATGGAACAACTCCTATAGAACACCCACCGAACGCTGGCAGAAGACCTCAGACCTCCCAAAAGGCAAGAAACTCCCCACGTAGCTGGGTAGGGCAAAAGAGAAAAGGAAAAACAGAGACAAAAGAATAGGGACGAGACATGCACCAGTGGGAGAGAGCTGCGAAGGAGGAAAGGTTTCCACACAAAAGGAAGGCCCTTCGCAGGCGGAGACTGCGGATGGCGGAGGGGGGCAGCTTCAGAGCCACGGAGGAGAGCGCAGTAACGGGTGCAGAGGGCAAAGCGGAGAGAATCCCGCACAGAGGATTGGTGCTGCGCAGCACTCACCAGCCTGAGAGGACTGTCTACTCACCCACCAGGGCGGGCGGGGGCTGGGAGCTAAGGCTCAAGCTTCAGTCGTATCCCAGGGAGAGGACTGGGGTTGGTGGCATGAACACAGCCTGAAGGGGGCTAGTGCGCCACAGCTAGCCAGAAGGGAGTCCGGGAAAAAGTCTGGACCTGCCTAAGGGGCAAGAGACAATTGTTTCAGGGTGCGTGAGGAGAGGGAATTCAGAGCACCACCTAAACGAGCTCCAGAGACGGGCGCAAGCTGCGGCTATCAGCGCGGACCCCAGAGACGGGCATGAGACGCTAAGGCTGCTGCTGCTGCCACCAAGAAGCCTGTGTGCGAGCACAGGTCACTCTCCACACCACCCCTCCTGGGAGCCTGTGCAGCCCGCCACTGCCAGGGTCCCGGGATCCAGGGACAACTTCCCCGGGAGAACGCATGGCGCGCCTCAGGCTGGTGCAATGTCACGCCGGCCTCTGCTGTCGCAGGCTCGCCCCTCATCCGTGCCCCTCCCTCCCCCAGGCCTGAGTGAGCCAGAGCCCCCGAAGCAGCTGCTCCTTTAACCCCGTCCTGTCTGAGTGAAGAACAGATGCCCTCAGGCAACTGACATGCAGAGGCGGGGCCACATCCAAAGCTGAACCCCTGGGAGCTGTGCGAACAGAGAAGAGAAAGGGAAATCTCTCCCAGCAGCCTCAGGAGAAGCAGATTAAATCTCCACAATCAATGTGATGTACCCTGCATCTGTGGAATACCTGAATAGACAACTCATCATTCCAAATTGAGCAGGTGGACTTTGGGAGCAACTGTAGACTTGGGGTTTGCTTTTTGCATCTAATTTGTTTCTGGTTTTATGTTTACCTTAATTTAGTATTTAGAGTTTATTATCATTGGTAGATTTGTTTATTGATTTGGTTGCTCTCTTCCTTTTTTTAAACATATATATATTTTTTCATTTTTTTCTTTTCGTGAGCATGTATGTATATGCTTCTTTGTGTGATTTTGTCTGTATAGCTTTGCTTTTACCATTTGTCCTAGGGTTCTGTCTGTTTTTTTTTTGTGGGGTTTTTTTAGTATAGTTTTTAGTGCTTGTTATCACTGGTGGATTGTTATTTTGGTTTGGTTGCTCTCTTCTTCCTTTCTTCTTCTGATTTTTTAAATTACTTTAAAAATTTTATATTCTTAATAATTAAAAAAAAGTTTTATTTTAATAACTTTATTTTATTTTATTTTATTCTTTCTTTATTTCTCCCTTTTCATACGAGCCGTGTGGCTAACAGGGTCTTGGTGCTCCGGCCGGGTGTCAGGCCTGAGCCTCTGAGGTGGGAGAGCTGAGTTCAGGACACTGGTCCACCAGAGACCTCCCGGCTCCACGTAATATCAAATGGTGAAAGCTCTCCCAGAGATCTCCATCTCAACGCTAAGACCCAGCTCCACTCAACGACCAGCAAGCTACACTGCTGGACACCCCATGCCAAACAACTAGCAAGACAAGAACACAACTCCACCCATTACTAGAGAGGTTGCCTAAAATAACAATAAGGTCACAGACACCCCAAACACACCACCAAGACTGAACCAGGAAGAAACAGAAAATATAAACAGACCAATCACAAGCACTGAAACTGAGACTGTGGTTTAAAATCTTCCAATAAACAAAAGCCTAGGACCAGAAGCCTTCACAGGTAGATTCCAGCAAACATTTAGAGAAGAGCTAACACCTATCCTTCTCAAATTTTCAAAATATAGCAAGGGAAGAACACTCCCAAATTTATTCAATGAGGCCACCATCACCCTGATACCAAAACAAGACAAAGATGTCACAAAGAAAGAAAACTACAGGCCAAGATCACTAAGGAACATGGATGCAAAAATCCTCAACGAAATACTAGCAAACAGAATCCAACAGCACATTTAAAGGATCATACACCATGATCAAGTGGGATTTATCCCAGGGATGCAAGGATTCTTCAATATATGCAAATCAATCAATGTGAGACACCATATTAACAAACTGAAGGAGAAAAACCATATGATCATCTCAACAGATGCAGAGAAAGCTTTTGAAAAAATTCAACACCCATTTATGATAAAAACCCACCAGAATGTAGGCATAGAGGGAACTGTCCTCAACATAATAAAGGCCATGTATGATAAATCCACAGCCAACATCGTCCTCAATGGTGAAAAACTGAAACCATTTCCACTAAGATCAGGAACAAGACAAGGTTGCCCACTCTCACCATAGTTCTGGAAGTTTTAGCCACAGCAACAGAGAAGAAAAAGAAATAAAAGGAATCCAAATCGGAAAAGAAGAAGTAAAGCTGTCACTGTTTGCAGATGACATGATATTATACATAGAGAATCCTAAAGATGCTACCAGAAAACGACTAGAGCTAATCAATGAATCTGGCAAAGTAGCAGGATATAAAATTCATGCACAGATATCTCTTGCATTCCTATACACTAATGATGCAAAATTTGAAAGAGAAATTAAGGAAACACTCCCATTTACCACTGCAACAAAAAGAATAAAATACCTAGGAATAAACCTATCTAAGGAGACAAAAGACCTGTTTGCAGAAAATTATAAGACACTGATGAAAGACAGTAAAGATGATACAAACAGTTGGAGAGATATACCATGTTCTTGGATTAGAAGAATCAACATTGTGAAAATGATTGTACTACCCAAAGCAGTCTACAGATTCAGTGCAATCACTATCAAACTACCACTGGCATTTTTCACAGAGCTAGAACAAAAAATTTCACAATTTGTATGGAAACACAAAAGACCCCGAATAGCCAAAGTAACCTTGAGAAAGAAAAATGGAGCAGGAGGAAGCAGGCTCCCTGACTTCAGACTATACTACAAAGCTACAGTAATCAAGACAGTATGGTACTGGCACAAAAGCAGAAATATAGATCAATGGAACAGGATAGAAAGCCCAGAGATAAACCCACGCACATATGGTCACCTTATATTTGATAAGGGAGGCAAGAATATACAGTGAAGAAAAGACAGCCTCTTCAATAAGTGGTGCTGGGAAAACTGGACAGGTACATGTAAAAGTATGAAATTAGAACACTCCCCAACACCATACACAAAAATAAGCTCAAAATGGATTAAACACCTAAATGTAAGGCCAGAAACTATCAAACTCTTAGAGGAAAACATAGGCAGAACACTCTATGACATAAATCACAGCAAGACCCTTTTTGACCCACCTCCTAGAGAAATGCAAATAAAAACAAAAAGAAACAAATGGGGCCTAATGAAACGTAAAAGCTTTTGTACACCAAAGGAAACCATAAACAAGACCAAAAGATAACCCTCAGAGTAGGAGAAAATATTTGCAAATGAAGCAACTGACAAAGGATTAATCTCCAAAATATACAAGCTGCTCATACAGCTCAATAACAAAAAAACAAACAACCCAATCCAAAAATGGGCAGAAGACCTAAATAGACATTTCTCCAAAGAAGATATACAGATTGCCAACAAACACATGAAAGAATGTTCAACATCATTAATCATTAGAGAAATGCAAATCAAAACTACAATGAGATATCATCTCACACTGGTCAGAATGGCCATCATAAAAAGTCTACAAACAATAAATGCTGGAGAGGCTGTGGAGAAAATGGAACACTCTTGCACGGCTGGTGGGAATGTGAGTTGGTACAGCCGCTATGGAGAACAGTATGTAGGTTCCTTTAAAAACTACAAATAGAACTACCATATGACCCAGCAATCCCACTAGTGGGCATATACCCTGAGAAAACCATAATTCAAGAAGAGTCATGTACCAAAATGTTCATTGCAGCTCTATTTACAATAGCCAGGAGATGGAAGCAACCTAAGTGTCCATCATCGGATGAATGGAGAAAGATGTGGCACATACATACAATGGAATATTACTCAGCCATAAAAAGAAACGAAATTGAGTTATTTGTAGGGAGGTGGATGGACATAGAGTCTGTCATACAGAGTGAAGTAAGTCAGAAAGAGAAAAACAAATACCATATGCTAACAAGTATATATGGAATCTAAGAAAAAAAAATGTCATGAAGAGCCTAGGGGTAGGATGGGAATAAAACACAGACCTACTAGAGCATGGCCTTGAGGACATGGGGAGGGGAAAGGGTAAGCTGGGACGAAGTGAGAGAGTGGCATGGACATATACACACTACCAAACGTAAAAGAGCTAGCTAGTGGAAAGCAGCCGCCTAGCACAAGGAGATCAGCTCGGTGCTTTGTGACCACCTAGAGGGGTGGGATAGGGAGGGTGGGAGGGAGGGAGACGCAAGAGGGAGGAGATATGGGGATATATGTATATGTATAACTGATTCACTTTGTTATAAAGCAGAAACTAACACACCATTGTAAAGCAATTATACTCCAATAAAGATGTTAAAAACAAAAACAAAAAACAAACAAAAAACTTATTCAAAAGTCCTCCTTCCCTCCTCTTGGCAGTTTTCAGTAGTAATTATACTTCCAATGGTAAATTAGCACATCTGGCACTGATAGGTGTCATGGTTCATTGTCATGACTATAAATGACAGATGGATTATTCAAACTCTACATTCAGAAGGGATGACGAGCTGCCTAGTATCTAGTAAATTTTCTCTTCCAAGTTTGATTCCTTCAGAGAGATGGTAGGTGTTACATATGCCCAACATGTTTTGAATGCCAATGCGTAAATTCTAGCAATTCCAACTAGGGTCAGCTTGTTGCACTCGGGGGAGTCACATCAAACATGGATAACTGAGTTCCTCAAACAGAGGATGACCTCACTGTTTGCCCTTCACAAATACACATGGTCTCTTAGCCTATTTAACTAAACTCCTATGTAAATATGCCCTGTGGGAAAGAGGAGTTTATACAAAGCCATGGAATCGTCTCTCCCAAGCCCCCTCTCCCCACTAGACTTATTTGTGCCCATTATATACCTTTATTGAAAATCTATTCATCTGCCATTCCCATGTTAACCAAGATAACTCAGACTGTATTTTGAAGCACAAGACACACATGATAAATTTGTGGGAAAAAGTTGTGGTTGTTTACATTGCCAATGGAGTAAATCTTATCTCTTTCAAGACCTACAATTTAATAAACCTTTTGGAGTTTCTATGAGTAAGGAATTATCCTGGATATTGGGAGATGGCAAAGGATACACAAAGAATTACATACTGCCTCTGACTACAAGTAGAATAGCACAATGGGTAAAATTTGAACCCTGGTCCGAGACAAATCTAAGTTAGAGTTACAGCTTCCTAGCTTATTTGACCTCGAAGTAAGCCTCGGTTTCTACGTCTATAAAACGGTGTTAATGATAGAGTTGTGATAATTAAAGTATGAACTATAGAAACCATTTAGCTTAGCAGCTGGCAAAAAAATATGTGGTTGCTAAACATTCTTTTTTACTGCCTTTGTCTTTTTCTGTTGTTGTTATCTTCTAGGGAGAAAGGCAGACACATAAATGTCAATAATGAAAACCACTGTGCAACAAATACTAGTTGTGATGCAAATCAACGCTGGGCAGGTAGAAGAAGAACTATTCATTCTGATTAGGGTTAGAGGTATTTTAATGGAGGTGGTAGCATCTGCCTATGGCTCTGAAGCATGAAAAGAGAGAGGAAAGAAGGAAATTCTTGGCAAAGCCACTTATAGCGGAAGCGTGTACATAGTCTAGGAATAACAGCAGAAGAGACTGGTGTGTTGGGTCATTAGAATTTGGCTTAAAGAATGGTTTGGTTATCAATAAGGGTCTTGAATATTGCACTAAGAAATCTGTGACTTTCTTAATAAATGGTCAAGCATTACTCATTTGTGAGAAGGGCAATCACAATACAGCATGTGTTTTTTTTAGAAAGATAGCATTGAAGGCATTGTAATAGAAAACAAAATTAAGATGGAGACCAACTGGGCAGTTTCAAGATAGGGCTGGTATTTAAGATGGGTCATGAAAAATTAACTTCTTGACTTTCAAGCCTTACCCACTATTAGTACAAAGACATTCTTAACATAAAAGAGATTATGTCAGTGATTGTGAACTCTGTTCCACCTCTCTTTTTACCCTGGGTATTCTCAAGACTTGAAGAAGTATGAAAAATAGATCTGGAAAATACTGCCAACCCTACTTAAGACAATGAACAAATTGAAGACCTCTTATTTTCAGTATCTATTATAATCATAAAAATTTTGTCCTATGGTAAGAAACAAGCCTGGAGAACTTTTAAAAAATACCAATGCCTACGTCCCACCCAAGTCTAATTACATCAGAATCTCTGGGTGTGAAAACCACTGATCTCTCTTAGGTGTTTAGTACAAATTTGGATATTTAATAACCAGTGCCTTTGGTGGCCAAGTGCATGCCAGTCCTTTGTAAATATTCTGTGGATGTATGAAATCAATGATTATCCTCTAAAAAAAAGAAGCAGTGACTTAGACTTGTGATAATCTGTACACAGTTTTGCACAAAGATTATCCAATTGATTCAAGTCTTCACCTTCCTTTCCTACATTCATGCTTTGTAGAGAAGTGACTTATCAAGGAAACGTTCACAATTCCAATGCCTCTCCACATGGAATTCTTTCCTTTTCCATGATGATAATGAGAGATCACCAGAAGCATAGGAGTGACAGCCTAGTGTAGCGCTTCTAAACTATTCCACCAGAGTATTCATTTGGTTAAAAAAAAAAAAAAAAAAAAAAAAAGAAACTACTCTCAGGGAGCTAGCTAGCTTACTATTTTTTGAACTAAGCCTTTTGTGAATATTACATTTGCACAATATGTTTATATTTTCTTAATTTAAAAAATAGCATCAAACTAAATTCTATCAGGTAAAGACACATACCAGAAAGATGCACCATAGTTTTCCTGTAGTTTCCCACGTCCCTTGGTACTCTGCCTGACTTCTCCAAGAATACAAGTATAGCAGTTTAAGAAACATGGTGAGCAGAGAGAAGGTTTGACTCAAAATTATGAGACCTGAGACTTATACAATTCTGCTACTAATTAGTTAAGGTGACTTAGTAAATAATTTGACCTTTCTAGATCACATGTACACATACATATTAAATGATATTTGGGGGGCCTTTTATATTAAAAACTTTGAAGATGGAAATTTTGTATGATCTTATAAAGAACTGGAAGTCAGAGACTTGTATAGGTACTAAAGAGTTGAAACAGGAAAATCCTTGAATGAGAGGGATGTGTGTGCTATTTTGTTTATTAATTCTTTGGGAATCCATTATGCAGAGATGCAAGTTTACTCAAAGTTTAGGTATCTTACTTTTCATCTCTAAGATCAACTTTAAAATTTATACTTCATGCATTTGCCGATTAGTTGCTTTTTAAAATGGATGTAGTGAACAGTTTCCCTACATCGTGTTTCAATTATCTATTTCTGCAATATAAGCTGGCCCAAGATATAGTGACTTAGAACAGCAAGGGTGTGTTGGGTTGGCCAAAAAGTTCGTTCAGCAAGGATGGATTTGGTTGGCCGAACGCACTTTTTGGCTAACCAGTATTACTCCTCATGGTTCTGTGGGCTGACTGGGCAGTTCTGTGCTCTCACTAGAGTTCACTGCAGCCAGCTGGAGGCTCTGCTTGGATGGCTGGGCCTCTCTCTTCACGTAGTCTTTCAATGTCAGCTTCTCCACCATGGTCTTAGGGTTCCAGGAGAGCAAAACTCACTGCACAAGCATGTATCAAACCTCTGCTTGAATGGCACGTACTGATGTTCTACTGGCCAAAGCAAGGCACGTGGCCAAGTCCAGAGTCCAAGAGGGAGAGGATGAAACAGGGCATGACTTCTGGGAGGTGTGATGAATTGAAAGGCATTATTTAACAATCTACCGCAAGTCCCTGTCCATTTGATAAATGTGGAAGACAGCACCGTGTGATTTGAGGAGTGCTATGAAGACACTCTCTCTACAAAAATCTCCCTTTGTTACATTACCAGTAAAAACTACACTCAGAGTTTCACTCCGGCAGCTTAAGGCACTGGTTCTCTGGAGGAGTTCACTTCAGGAGTATTGCGGCATTTTGTCAAAGACAGATAGATGCCTGGCTCCTACATACAGCAACTGAATCAAATCACTCCACCTGGTTAAGAGTGGCTGGGTGGCAAATTCCATTTCCAGTAACGATGGATTAACTCTTGGGAGACGAAAGCAAAAGTAGAGCACCAGTTCCCAAGGAGTAAGAGCTGGCCGAGAAGGTAACTCATTGACTTTTTCAGATCCCTCCTTTCCAAGTCCTGCAGAAGTGGTGTAGCTCTCCAGTCTGGAGGGTGGGAATTGTTGCCAATCATTGTTTTGTTCTCCATCCTCTCAACCAAAACTAAGAGAGAGTTTCATTTTAATATCCTCTTATAAAAAGCATTAAATGACTAATGCTTAGGAAGTTAACGTATTCCTTTACGCTGTGTTTTAGGTAGGCACTCTCAGGTGAAGGAAAACAGTGAGTTGCTGATGCGGTTAGGACTTACTCTTGTTGAAGATATCGGATATTATAGATTAGCCCGTAATTTATTTATTCATTTAAAGTCCATAAAATATTTTAAAGGAACAAAACATGCTAATGAAATACTCACTGGTGATTAGGGAAAAGCAATACCAAATCTATCAACAAAATTAACTATGAGCTAGCTTACTTTACCTCCTAAATTAAAGAGCCTTCTAAAGTTGAATAAAGCAATTATTCTAAAGGTGAAAAAAGCAGTTTACCATGAGCCTTTTATTACTGTGAGTGTTTCTGGTACCGGCCCAGGCCTCTGGAGGTCTCACAGGGGCAGCACGTTGGCTTTCTCATCTCTCTGTGCGAGCTGAGTATTCTGGACACACACTCTCCCTTGCTTAGGAGATCACATCCATGCATGTTGAGCAGAGAAACAGCACTGATTTGATTCATAAGACCGGACGTGTAATTCTGGCTCTGTCATCAATTATTTGTGAAGTCTTGAACATGTCATTTCACCATGTAGGAATTTATTTTCTGCATGGTCAAAATAGGGTGCTGGTGTGCTAGCTGATTTCGAAAGTGATTGCCAGGTCGAACAGTTGACGATTCTGAGCACACTGTACTTTTCTTGGTACTGACTTGATTTGGTCTACTGTTCGAGGTCTGAAATATTTTGGTAACCTTCCCATCAGTAATTGGAATCTAAATTTCTTTTAAGAAAATGCTACACCAATGTTTTAAGGAAATAAGGAGATGGAGGACTGTCTTTATGTAGCAGGAATGTTATACTTAATGCATTAATAATTTGCAGACTTTTCTTCTTGAAACCTAATCTGTGAACCTCTATGGGATTATATATTCTTCAGAGGTTCTCCTATAAATTACCACAATTGGACAGTTAGGAACCTATTCACGACCAGACCAGGTAGGTTAACAAATTATTTATAGTTTTAGTCTCTGAGGCAACTGCAACCCTTTTACTATCCACAAAACTATTCTAAATGCAGGAGATTGGAACAACACATCACTGAAAAGATGCCATTTAAAAATGTTCTGGGGCTTCTCTGGTGGCACAGTAGATAAGAATCCGCCTGCCAATGCAGGGGCACGGGTTCGAGTCCTGGTTCGGGAAGATCCCACATGCCGCGGAGCAACTAAGCCCGTGTGCCACAACTACTGAGCCCACGCACCGCAATTACTGAAGCCTGCATGCCTAGAGCCCATGTTCCACAAGAGAAGCCACCGCAAGGAGAAGCCCGCACACTGCAACGAAGAGTAGCCCTCGCTCACCACAACTAGAGACAGCCCATGCACAGCAACGAAGACCCAACGTAGCCAAAAATAAAAGAAAAAAATAAAGAATCCCTGGATCATTTTATAAAAAAAAATAAAAATAAAAATGTTTTGAGACTGGGCATCTTAAGCTCTACCACGCACAAACCACCTGGGGAATCTTGTTAAGATGCAGGTTCTGAATCAGTAGTTCTGTGATGGGGTACGAGATTCTGCATCTCTAGCAAGTTTCCAGCTGGGGCCAAGGCTGCTAGTCTTTTGAGTAGCAAGGCACTAAGGGACTGGATAAAATATGTGTGAATTATGTATCATTTATAAGTCAGTTGGCCCATTATAAAGATAGATAGGCTGTACACCACTTCCAAAACACACTACCTGAGCTAATGTAAGAAGGATCTCTTTCCAAATAGCACATCAATAGAATGGCATGTTTCAACTTTAAATATTCACGACTTGTCTTCCTCTTGTTTCTTTCAAGAGTTTTGACATTTACTTAAGTAATTACTGTCACTTTCAAATGGCGGCCCATATTTTTGTCCTTTGTAAATCCCCCTATGTTATTATTCATGCCTTTGTTCTGTTTCTACTCTTGGAAGCTGCCTTTATCGGGTTTGCCAGGTGGATTCTGCACATATCCGGAATTAATCTCCATGGCCCATCAGAGTGTAGCCAACTTCATTTAATCAAGGGAAGAAGCAGGGAGGGAGCCAGTGACTGCGGGGACAGTTTGGAAGGCTGATGACCACTGTAACTTATACTGATCAGACAAAACAAAAAAGCCACTTTCTACTCACGTCTTTTTAGAACTAGCAACGCCAGAATCTTAATGTGTTGTGCTAAATCCATTGCAAAGAGTTGTCTTCTAGACACACAGATTGACATGTTAGCTTCATAGAGTCTTTGTTTCTCAAGATTATCCATATTACACAATATTTCAGAAGTGACAAATTGTCTTCCTCTCTCGGTGAGTCCATTTGGGATTTGAGCTGTGGGAGTTGTTTAAAAGGAACGGGAGGTACTCCTAACTGTGCTAAAATCTCTAAATATATTATTAATCCTCTAAGCCTATTCAGTGTATTTAACACACAGCCAGTTATGCATGAATCTCCTGTGAATGGCTGATTTTGTTTTATTAAAGGGAAAAGTCATTTTTTGATTAAGAAGCAGTTCCTTTTTTTAATGAAAATTCTTTTGGTTCTGCTATACAGAAATAAATCACCAAAGCTTTCTCAGTAACGGCCACAAATATTTTGTACTTGTGCACTTCTAAAATAAAAGTTGAAGTCATTTTAAGTCGCTCAATTAGTCTCTGCCAAGGCTAAGTACATTTGGGTATTAGCACGCTATTGCATAATACAGTGAGCTGGCAGAACAGAAAGTAATCGTCCAAGTTTAAATGTTCATAGGTTCTTTGTTTGGGGGGAGACCTTAAGGCAGGCAATGAACAAATACTTTACATTTTAATTTTTCAGGTAAAGGAATCCAGAAGAGGTTAACTAATTTAATCCAAGATCTGACTAGGTAACATCGCCAGGGGAGAAACTACTATTTGATGCTATCTGTCACTGTAGCAGCTTAAATGGGGGGTGGTGGTGGGTCATTTAAAAAATGACCTCTTGACAGTATTTCTTGAATGTTGATAATATACATTGCTTTTTCTCCTGGGAGGCATTATGTCTCTTTCTTTCCCGGAGAGATACAAGAGCAATCCTTAATAGGCAGCTTTTTGTTATGGCTCAATACTGTTGCATCTGCAGACAGAGAGAACAGACTTGTGGTTGCCAAGGGGGAGGGGGGTCGGGAAGGGATCGAGTGGGAGTTTGGGGTGAGCAGATGCAAACTATTACATATAGAATGGATAAACAGCAAGGTCCTACTGTAGAGCACAGGGAACTATATTCAATATACCATGATAAACCGTAATGGAAAACAGTGTAAAAAAGAACGCATATATATGTAGAACTGCGTCACTTTGCTGTACAGCAGAAATTAACACAACATTGTGAACCAACTATACTTCAGTGAAAAGAAAATTGTTGCGTCTGAGTACCCCCATGCAGTAGGCTGAAAAACGCCTCCCGTCCTGTTGTAAGTGACAGAATCTCTCTCTCTCTCTCTCTCTCTCACACACAGACACACATACACACACACGCACACACACACATCCTCCACAATCAGAACTTCCGAATTCTGCCAGGCCTCACTTGGAATCGTCAAGGTCGGCTGCATGCCTGTTTGTTAGGGAGGAAGGGCTCTCTGTGGGGAGTGCTGACATCTCGCTACGGAATGATTTCCGTGCTCTTGCTGTGACTCCTCCCTTTGGGTCTACAAATCCATCGTGACACACATCTGCAGGGGAGAAAGAGCTCACCATTTCATTTACTCAGGCGCAGCCTTTTTTGGCAGCCTCTGGGTCACTTGAGGTGAGGTCTGCGCCCTGTGTGTATGTGATCGCAGAGCACAGAGAACACAGGGCTCCTGCTCAGGCTGTCCTCTCCTGGCCTCATTTCCATGCTTCTTTGGCAGTTAGTCTTTTGAGTCTCCCTTTCCCAAGAACCTCTCAGCTCTTGAAATGCCTGAAATTGAATATGTTTACCTTCCTGTATGTGATGGATGCTGTTAAGTATTGCTTATATAGGTTTAATCTTCTTTTTGTCCTTGACTCAGATCATCATGTGTGATGTTTTCTTTCCATTTCAGAGTGACCTAACACTTGAGATTTGCCGCCACCAGTCGGTCAAGTCGTCAGTGTCTGTAGACCATCACAACGCACTAAGGAAGCTTGCTGTTCACATGGGCCTTTAATGCAGGACTCCAGGGCTTCGAGGGCACGAAGCAAGGAGGCATTCTCTCTTGGCTCTGTGATGCCTCTCTGTGGTGAGCATACGAATACTGGGGAGAATTATACTGGAAAAAGATGACTTCTTTAGGATTGCTCCCTAATATTGATTCTAACACCAGTGAATAATATCTGATATTAGAAAGGAGACTCATTCATTCTATACTCAGCAGTAAGGAAAGTTTGGGTCTTTCCTATCGGAGACTGGGGATTTTATACAGTGAGCCTTGAAGTGGCAATAATACATTTAAGTGTCTGTTCCATAAATGAAATAATGACTTCTGGTCCACATTTCACCCTTGAAATGGTACTGGTAGTGTCCTCTCAAAACTGGATGATTAGAATTATAGTCCAAATTGTCATTTACTTCCTTTATGATACTATTTAAGAACTTCTTCCCCACTCATATGTCATGAAAATAGTATCCTATTTTTTTTCATTGCTTTACTTTACATTTATGTCTACATTCTATCTGAAATTAATTTGGGGGAAAATGTGGGGTAGTAAGCAAGAGTCATTGCTTTTTACATTTGGGTATTTAAATAATTGAAAATATCCTTTCTCCCATTGCACAGCAGTCAATTTGGTCATAAATCATGTGACTGTATATGGGTGAGTCTGTTTCTGGACTCTCTGTTTTGTTCCAATGGTCTATTTGTCTCTCTCTGCCCCAGTACCACATGGACTTCATTCGTTTAGCTTCATAATAAATCTTGACAACTGGCATTTTCCTCCAGCTTTGTGCTTCTTGAAGACTACCATGGATATCCTGGCCTTTGCATTTCCATGTAAATGCTACAGTCAGTTTGTATATTTTCACAATGATTGAGATGGCATAAAATCCATACATCTATTTGGAGAGAAATAGTATCTTTACAATATTGAGTCTTCTAATCCATGAATATAGTATATCTGGAGGAGCAGTGTTAAAGTTTAAAAAGATCTGCCTCCCTCCAAGTTAAGCATTTAGTTGAATGCCAGATACGTCCTGAAAAAATATGTGAAGAAGGTGAATATTAGCTTCATTCCTGCTCTCCACTCTTTTTGTCTTCTCCTCTCCTTTTCCTACCACCCAAAGCCCAGGAACTTCACGAATTCTTCTGGGTGTCTGGCATTCATCTCAACCAAACTCTGTATTTCTTCTCTCCAATCAAAACTCGCATATCATACAGTAACACGATACAAAATTGTCATGAGTTACTCATTTAAGAAATATTAGTTATGTTGGGAATTCTAGGCATTGTATCAGGAAATATTTTTATTAGTGTATCAGTAACTATGATCACAATACTGCTGTGTAACAAACAACCACGGAATCTCAGAAGCATACAGCAATAAGCCCACAAATTTGAAGATGAGCTTGGGGATGACTAATCTGGGAGGGACTAGGATGGGGAGGTTCTGCTCTCTGTGGCTCTCATTTTCTTCCCAGGAATAAGGAGACAGTAAGTTCTTCTCATGGTTACAGCAGAGGTGCAAGTGATAAAGCGCAACCTCTCAAGTATTTTTCAAGCCCCGTGTCTCCTGACATCCCATTGCCTAATGCAAGTCAGTGGACAAACCCAGAATCAAGGGATGGGCAAGTATACTCCACCCACAAAAATGGCGGGGGGGGGTAAATAAATAATTTTTAACAGTAACTTACTATACCACAGTTGGGAAATCTTACAAGTTCTTAAACCATATGAGCTTGTTAACAGCCAACGTATAATCAAATTCCGTTTCAGTGAAATAACAGAAATTAACAGGTATGTTTATGTTGCCCTAAGAATTCCTTTGTTTCATATGTATCCAGTCCACATTTCATCAGTGACATGATCTCTTATGAGTCCAAAATTCATTTTATTAATCCTCTCCTCTCTTATGATATCAGTTCACCACAACTTCAAGCTGACCAAATTGACTCCCTCTCTACTCTTGCCAGTCTCTGAGAATGGCCCATCCAAATCTCCAGGCAGAAGTCTAGGAAACATTCTTGATTATTTCCTTCTTTTGGTCACTCCTTATACTCAATCAATCCCCAAGTGCTATGGATTATCGTTCCTAAAATTCTCTCAGATCAGACCACTTCTTTTCAGAGTTCAGGCTACCGTCATTTTTCATCTAGTCTACTGCACCTGCCTCCTAATTGGTCTCCATAATTCCTGACTTGATTCCCTCAAATCCAAATTCCATACCTTAAGTGATTTTTCAAAAATATAAATGTGATAATGCTATTCCTCCTGCTTTCCAGCCAGATCCCAGAATCCAACCCACTTACCAACTGGATAATTGTATCTGAAACTGCTAATTGCCCCCGTTATCCATTCTTCCCTTTGAACTTTAGTAATAATATCATTGAGTTTTTGCTATACATATGATGATCAGGTAAAGACTGCATTTCCATTCTCACTTGCAATCATATTACTTGGTGCTGGCCAAAAGGGTATGAGCAGAATTGATGAGTGAAATATATGGCTCATTCACTTTGAAGAAAAGGAGCATGCCTTCCACACTCCTCCTGGAATACAGGCATGATGGTAGGAGTTGGAGTGGCCATTCAGACCATGAGATGGAAGCCATGGATTGGAAGATTACAGAGTAACAAGATGGAAAGGGCCTGGGTAGCCCACACTGTAAATCTGTCTTATCTCCCTGCATGATTTATGATTGAAGTTATAAGAGAGAAGATGAATGTCTATCTTGTTTAAGCCACTGATATTTTGGAGCCTATATCCTAATATTATTGACTTCTGCCCATCTTTACTGCCATATCATTTATAAGTTCCCAACCTAGCTAGTGATCCTTGCTTTGTCACACCTCTGTGCCCTTACATGTGTGCCCCACTCATCTACTGTGTTAACATCCCATCCTTTCAAGATTCAGCAAGTCTTTCTTCCTCTGGAAGCCTCACTAATGCCCCCTTCTGTTGGATATTTAAAAAAATATCTGTCCCATGGTCTTCCATAGCTTTCACACTGTGCATTCATCTATTAAAGCACTTAATACACTGTGCTGAAAATAGGATTTGCTTGTCTGCTTTACTTTAACAAGTCTTCTTTCTCAACTGTCCCACCTATTCTCTTACTAAGGGTTCCTGTAGGGCAGGATCAGTCTTTATTTTCTTATCCTGGACACTTAACAGCTGGCAATGAGTAAATTCATGTAAAATAAGTAAATGGATAAATGATTTCTCTGCACACTTAGTGAGTGTATATCTTCTTGGGAGGTTTTGTGTCTCCTAGGAAGAAGCAACCTAGTCGAGTCAAAGCATTTGCTAAATTAGATGTTTCAGACTATAAAATGTTTCTTTTTTTTTCTTTTTCTGCGGTATGCGGGCCTCTCACTGTTGCGGACTCTCCCGTTGCGGAGCACAGGCTCCGGACGCGGAGGCTCAGCGGCCATGGCTCACGGGCCCAGTCGCTCCGCAGCATGTGGGATCTTCCTGGATCGGGGCACGAACCCGTGTCCCCTGCATCGGCAGGCGGACTCTCAACCACTGCGCCACCAGGGAAGCCCTATAAGATGTTTCTGATGAAAGAAATTAAAGATGATACAAACTGATAGAGAGATATACCATGTTCTTGGATTGGAAGAATCAACGTTGTGAAAATGACTACACTGCTCAAAGCAGTCTACAGATTCAATGCAATCCCTATCAAACTACCAATGGCATTTTTCACAGAACTAGAAAAAAAAATTTCACAATTTGTATGGAAACACAAAAGACCCCGAAGAGCTAAAGCAATCATGAGAAAGAAAAACAGAGCTGGAGGAATCAGGCTCCCTGACTTCAGACTATACTACAAAGCTACAGTAATCAAGACAGTATGGTACTGGCACAAAAACACAAATGGAACAGAATAGAAAGCCCAGAGATAAACTCACGCACATATGGTCACCTTATCTTTGATAAAGGAGGCAAGAATATACAACAGAGAAAAGACAGCCTTTTCAATAAGTGGTTCTGGGAAAACTGGAAAGCTACATGTAAAAGAAGGAAATTAGAACACTTCCTAACACCATACACAAAAATAATCTCAAAATGGATTAAAGGCCTAAATGTAAGGCCAGACACTATCAAACTCTTAGAGGAAAACATAGCAGAATACTCTATGACATAAATCACAGCAAGATCCTTTTTGACCCACCTCCTAGAGAAATGGAAATAAAAACAAGAATAAATGAATGGGACTTAATGAAACTTAAAAGCTTTTGCACAGCAATGGAAACCATAAACAAGACAAAAACACAACCCTCAGAATGGGAGAAAATATTTGAAAACGAAGCAACTGACAAAGGATTAATCTCCAAAATATACAAACAGCTCATGCAGCTCAATATCAGAAAAACAAACAACCCAATCCAAAAATGAGCAGAAGACCTAAATAGACATTTCTCCAAAGAAGATATACAGATTGCCAACAAACACATGAAAGGATGCTCAACATCACTAATCATTAGAGAAATGCAAATCAAAACTACAGTGAGGTATCACTGATCAGAACGGCCATCATCAAAAAATCTACAAACAATAAGTGCTGGAGAGGGTGTGGAGAAAAGGGAACCCTCTTGCACTGTTGGTGGGAATGTAAATGGATACAGCCACTATGGAGAACAGTATGGAGGTTCCTTAAAAAACTACAAATAGAACTACCATATGACCCAGCCATCCCACTACTGGGCATATACCCTGAGAAAACCATAATGCAAAAAGAGTCATGTACCACAATGTTCACTGCAGCACTATTTACAATAGCCAGGACATGGAATCAACCTAAGTGTCCATCGACAGATGAATGGATAAAGAAGATGTGGCACATATATACAATGGAATATTACTCAGCCATAAAAAGAAATGAAATTGAGTTATTTGTAGTGAGATGGATGGACCTAGAGTCTGTCATACAGAGTGAAGTAAGTCTTAAGAAAGAAAGAGAAAAACAAATACCATATACTAACACATATATATGAAATCAAAAAAATTAAAAAATGGTTCTAATGAACCTAGAGGCAGGGCAGGAATAAAGACTCAGACATAGAGAATGGACTTGAGGACACAAGGAAGTGGGAAGGTTAGGCTGGGACGAAATGCGAGAGTAGCATTGACATATATACACCACCAAATGTAAAATAGATAGCTAGTGGGAAGCAGCTGTATAGCAGAGGGAGGTCAGCTCAGTGCTTTGTGACCACCTAGAGGGGTGGGATAGGGAGGATGGGAGGGAGATACAAGAGGGAGGGGATATGGGGATATATGTATACGTACACTTTGTTATACAGCAGAAATTAACACAACATTCTAAAGCAATTATAATCCAATAAAGATGTTAAAAAATTATATGTTTCTGGTCTATTTAGATATTTTCGGTATGCTTGAAGTGAACTCCGGTTGGAAAGCTCTCTTTTTTTATTCAGATAAAAGAAATGGAAAATTTTTCAGAGGGGAAAATTACTTAAATGTGAAGTATTATTTTGATTTAAAATAAAAATCAGTTGCCTGGTAAAGTACCAGGTTTTACTGGATCTTATAAAGAGACCAAGTATTCCCTACACCTATTATATTTACGTCTTCTAGATTTCGGTTTCTTTGAATTATTTGCCTATTGAGATTTTAAAAAAAGAAAAAAGAAAAGGAAAAACACCCACTGCCTCTGAACAGAATGCATCTGTGTTTGAACTGCCTTTGAGGACTACCTCTCTGTAGCAGCCACGCATATATGCCTTCCTCAGCTGGCATTTGTTTGTCTTTATCTAGGGGATTGTCCTCTCTCTCTCCTTCCTCCTTGAAAGGCCATTTCCTTTTTCTCCCACAGCCCAAAGACAAGTTCCTTTTGATTCATTCATTGGCAAAAGGAAAGTCCCAATGACAGAAGATAACAGGACCTAGAATTGTTACCTGACAGTGATGTTTGAAACCCTTTACCTTTCTATTGCCTTTGAGTGATAGCTAAGTCTCTGGGCAGAATTGAAGATGCTTACATATATTCCTTTTGTGTACCTAAAAACCTCAAGATTGGGCTTAAGAAACCCTTTAGTGTACTTTTTCAGTTGATTGCTTTTTCTGATAATAATTTAAAGTTTTTTAAACAATGTGTGGTCATTGTAGAAAATATAGACAATAGTCAAATAAAACTGATAAAATTTAAATTATCCCTAATTTCAATAATACATTTATTATAGAAAAATAGACCATAGTTAAATAATAATATTCAAACTATCCATAAGCTCAACATCTAGACAGAACCACTATTAAAGTCTCTCTCTCTCCCTCCCTCCGTATGTATGTATACATATATAAAATACACAGATGTATACACACACATTTTTAAGCAAAAACATAAAAATATTGTACATGCTGTTTCTTAGCCTACTTTTTCACTTTATAATATGTAATGAACATTAACACTTTCCTTCTTAAGACAACCCTCAGAATGGAAGAAAATATTTGCAAATGAAGCAGCTCAATATAAAAAAAACAAACCACCCAATCCAAAAATGGGCAGAAGACCTAAACAGACATTTCTCCAAAGAAGATATACAGATTGTCAGCAAACACATGAAAGGATGCTCAACATCCTTCTTAATTATTCTTAATTCTTAATTATTCTTCCACAATATTATTTTAGGGGCTGGATTATATTTCGTTGTGGATTATATAATAATTCATTTACTCAGTCTATACTTGGTGCATATTTAAGCTTTCTTCCCTCATGAACATAATTTTAGCAAATACCCATGTAAGCAGATTTTCAAAGCCCTGTGATTTCCCACACCCCCCTTAGGATAAATTCCTAGAAGTAGATTTGCTAGATCAAAAGATCTGCAAACTACAAATTAAGTCTTTTCATATGCATTGCCAAATTGCCTCTTCTGGATTTGTTTTAATACTTATATATTGCTTTTCAGTTATAAGCAATGTGCCTCATGAGCATATTCTGTCTCTTGCTCACTTCCTATGATCTCTGGGAACCCTGAGGGTCAAGGGATGTTACGAACTGTGGTTGTGCTACCTGGTGGCTGTGCAAGCAGAGATGAATCCATATCAGACACACACTGGTGTCTGCCTTGCTGAGGTTCATCTTTACAGAGAGATGAACCCCTAAAATCTTCCCTTAGCCCTCATGGTGGCACCTTAGGAAAGCGCTAGCCAGAGTTTCAAATCTCAAGTCAGATGCCATGCCAGCAATAGCTAAAGGGGTGCATTGCTGGTGTTTCATTTTTAAAGGCTGGTCAAAGCACATGCCAATGGCAGACTTCCCATTACCGCTGCTAGCACAGCGCATTGCTCCTAGTAAGCCGTAGGTCAATATCTGTTGAAAATTAAATGGATAGGTGAATGAATGCTGTCTGTTATTCTTGATGTGTAAAAGTGTCTATGTATGGTTGAAATACTTGAGACTCTAGCCATGGCTGGGGTGTAGCCACATTCTTCTTGAGTCTCACTTAAGTCTGCGAGAAGATATGAGTGGAGCTAGAAATGTAAGTCAGAAAGAGTAAGAGTAAAAATTATCACAAAATATCACAGTTCTGTCAACTAGTTGTGAATAAGGTGAGTGGGATGGCCTGATTAGGACTGGAAAGTTTGAATAATAATGAATAAGAATGACAACCCTAATTAATCCTGCAAATGTTGGTGTTTACAATTTTAGGGAATCAGATTGGCAACAAGTCTTGTGTGACGGGAAATAAGACTATGCCCATTAGAGGGGATCAAAAATCTCTATGGAATCCTGCCTGATCACACACACACACACACACACACACACACACACACACACACACACACACACACACTACTTCTTTGATGATATGCAGAAGATGCTAATTATCTGGCATTTTTAGAAAAGAATCTGTATTCATTATCTATTGCTGCATCACAAATTACTCCCAAATTTAGGGGCTTAAAACAGTACACATTTATTACCTCAGTCTCTGTGGGTCAGGAATCCACATATGGCATAACTGGGTCCGTTGTATCAGGGTCTCTAGCAAGGCCACTGTCCTCTCAAGGTAACTTAGAAGGATGTGCTTCCTACCTCACTCATGAGGTTGTGGGACCCATATTCGACTGAGGGCCTCCGTTTCTCATTGTCTGTTGGTCAGAGGCCTCTCTCAGTTCCTTGCCATGTGACCTCTCCACAGGGCATTTCTCAATATCATATCTGGATTTATTAGCACGAGCATATGAAAAGGCAAGAGAGAGAGAGCAAGTCAGATGGAAGAAAGTCACAGTGATTTGGAATTTTTGTTACTTTCAATTGAGGAAGTAACATCCTATTACTTTTTCTGTATTCAGTTTTTAAAACAACTTGCTATCGTGGTCCAGGCATACTCAAAGAGCATGAGTTATACATGGGTGTGAATATGAGGAGGTGGGGCTCCTTGGGGCCATCTTAGAAGTTTGCCTGCAGAACCCACAGAACCCATGAAGGGGAGTGGGTATATCTCTGTATCTAACTATCTGTCCGTCCATCTGTCCATCCATGCATCCATCCACCCATCCATCCATCCACCTACTTACCTATGCATCTTTATTAAGATTCCAGTAGCTAAATAGCTCATGGGGAATATCTGCATCCTAGATTAGCTTTAGAGACCTTTATCACCTCAAAACTGATTATTCATTCCACCAACTATTTCCTCATCCTCTGTCCGTAGACAGCACCTTGTTTAGCATCAGATTGAGAAGGATATTATGGCAGCAGCAGCAGCAGCCGGAAGATCAACAAACTTTTACTGGGCAACTAACTTCTCTGTGTAAGGAACACGGAAGGACTAAAAGGATATTAAGTTCATCCATCCTTTTTTTTTTTAAATTTAATGAGCATTTGTTGAGTGTCCTCTACCTACCCATGCGAAGCATTTGAGAGATACAAAGATGACTACGAATGTCTCTTTGAATGTTTGTCTAGCTAAAGTCATGAAAAGAGATCCAGAGCCCATGCTCATGGGGAGATTCTAGACCTGTCTGAGCAAAGAGGAGGTGCTACCCAATTTGGTCTCCCTATTCAAGTCCTTCCCCCAACAGCTCTCCATTGCAGTGCAGCTGGGCTGACCTCCACAGGCTGTGTTGGAACCTCGATGGTAAGCCCATGCCATCAACACAGCCGGCGCTAGAACAGTGGTTCTCCAAGTGTGGTGCTAGACTACCAGCATCAGTAGCACCTAGAAAGCTGTTAAAGATGCATATTCTCAGGCTCATTCCAGACACCAAATCAAAATTTCCAGCAATTTGTATTTTAAGGAGCCTTACAAGTGATTCATTTTGAGAGCCATTGACCCAGAAGATCTTTTGCCCTTATTTCACAGTAAACAGTTTTTCCCCCAGTCCCAGAGATTACTTGGATTCAAATTCCAAGACGGGCTTAGCCCCAAAGCCCCCTAAAAATGCTGACTTGGAAATCACCCTTTCTTCCATTGTCTTTCAGCTGCCAGTTGCTTCTCCATCTTTTCCCCTTCAGCCTTCTATGTACTCTACTGTACCCCTGTACAGGCACTCTTGCTCTGGTCTTTAAGCCACTGATAAATAAAATTCAAGAAGCTGTCCATCTCACTATGGAGAAAGATGCACACACAACCGAAGTATGTTCAGAATGATATAAATCCTAGCCATGATCAAGGTGGAGATAAATGTTGGCAGAATCCAGGGGAAAGATGATTTTGTTCCAGCTGGGAGGATTAGAGAAGGTGTTAAAGAAGAGACAGCACTTGATCTGAGCTTTGGAAGATGAGAAGCATTTTAATAGGCTGAGAAGTGGGGGAATTAGTGTTTTGACATATACCTGAAGTGATGGGGAGAGTGTATGCTTAGAGGTAGAACGCCACAGGCACAGCCACTGGAGCTCTAGCTTTTCCCAACTAGAACATTATCTGTCACAGCCTGGATGCATTCTGATCTGCCCCAGCCCCCCGTTTACCAAAGCCCATTGTCCAGATTTTCCTCTCCTTTCTCGTCTCATGAATGTTCTGAATTTTCTCCTTCATGAGATTAGCATCTTATAGACAAGCTGGAGCAGGCACATTCATAGCTAGTGGAGATCATTTGAGAGTTTACAGTCTGGCCAAGACTTAATAGCTAAAATCATATGAAAGCAATTTCACTTTGGTCTTAGTCTAGAAAGTCATCGGAGCAGGCTTATCATCTTATGGATCTGGGTGAGGAGCTGAGGAGTTTGGTTGGAAAAGAGGAGGGAAGTGGGTGGTTAAGAAAAGGTTTTAATTTCCCAAAACAGGAAAGAGCCCAGAGGAGGAGATAAATGAGCATTAGTGATCTCGTTTTGCTCAGATTTAAAATGTCATGATGGATTACAGTGATTCTTAAGAGGGGAAAATTTTGTCCCCAAAGGGACATTTAGCAATACCTAAAGACATTTTTGGTTGTCCCAGTGGGGGCAGGGAGCTACCGGCAGATAGAGGTCAGGGATGAGGCTCAACATCCTTCAATGCGTAGCAGAGCCCCTCCCCCCCACCCAACACCACAGAATTATCCTATGCAACATTGTCAGCAGTGTTGAGGATGAGAAGCCCTGGATTAAGAGTACATTCCATTACAATCAGGTTGGCTAAAATAAAACATAGTGACACACGAAGTGCTGGCAAGGATGTGGAGAAACAATAGAATCAGTCATGCACTACCGGTGGGAATGTACAATGGTAGAACCACTCTGGGAAACAGTTTGGTAGTTTCTTGTACAACTAAACCTGCAGTCATCGTAAGACTCAGCAATTGCATTCTTGGGCATTTAATCAAGAGAAATGGAAACGTAAGTTCCTACAAAACCTGTGCACAAATATTCAAAGCAGCTCTGTTCAGAATAACCCCAACCTGGAAACAACACAGATGTCCTTCAATGTGTGAATAGTAAAACACACTATGCTACATCCACACCACAGAATTTTACTTAGCAGTAAAAATAAGAGACTATGGATAACGTGCAACAACTTGGACGAATCTCCTGAGAATTACGCGGAGGAAAAAAAGCAAATCCCCAAAGGCTACATGCTATAGGATTCCATTTATATAACATTCTTGACATGAAAAAAAGTGTATAAATGGAGAAGAGATTAGTGATTGCCAGGGCTTAAGGACAGGGAAACAAGAGAGCAGGTGGGAGGGAGTTGTGCTTTGAAAAGGGCAATACAGAAGATCCTTGTGGTAATGGAACTGTTCAGGATGTTGGCTATAGTGGTGGATAGAGAAACCTACCCATGTGATAAACTTGCATGGAACTAAACGAACACACATACACACACACACCCCGACACACACACACAAATGAGTACAAGTAAAAACTAGGGAAATACGCCGGTTGTGATATTGTATTTTGGTTTTACAAGATGTTATTGAGTGAAACTGAATAAAAGGTACATAGGATATCTCTAAATCATTCTTTAAAACTGCAGGTCTATCTGTAATTCCCTCACAAGAAAAAGTTAAAAAAGAAGCTAGTTCAGATCCACATACTTCGAGAGCATGAATGGTTTGTTTTGCACAACCTTTCAGGAGATTATAACTTTTCTTTTTCCTGATCAAGGCCATTGTGATTTTTTGTCTTCTTTCCTCAAATTAAATGTAAGGCCTCAAGGTAAAACAAAATATATTCATCCTTATGGATAATTTCTCAATGTCGCTAGATAGGAAAATTACAGTGAACCCATCCACCTTGCCATCTTGGCTTGTAAATGCCACCGTCCCTACTAATTCCACATGCTTTGCTAGGCTAAGAAAGCATAGCCTGTTGACATCAATACAAACACAAAGTACTTGAAATAAGGCCATCCTCATCTCTAATATACTGTGATTCATAGAAGAATATAAAACATAAGCTCAACAGAGATTATAAATATAAAAGTGACCTTTAAAGAAAAGCAAAGTTCTCAAAATAGCTCTTTCACTCCAAGTGTAATATATTCAACATTCCTCATTAATATGTTTCTAATTAGAACTCCATAGACATTACTCATGTAAACGTTGAGCCTAATGTATTTGCTCTGTTAATTTGTCACTGCTAAGAATATGTCTTTATTCCTTCAGGGTGAACGGTGATTTGCTAAACCGGTTCCCTGTTGCAGTTGGGCTAGTAGCTTTGCGTCTAAATCAGAGCCACTACAATTCAGAGTGATGGATCAAATATATAAAACCTGCTTTGTAACATGAGGGATATTGCTATTTCTGAAACTATGGGAGGTAGAAAGCAATAGGAGAGTGTGAGGTTAGGTTTTTCAACTCTCTGATGGTAGATTTCTTTGACAAATAAAAGACAATCATAGTCTACATGTCAGGACAAGATAGAACCAGAGTGTCAGCACAATTTCAGAGAAACATCTGGAAAATCGCATAGGACAATGATACTGTGTGCCCATCACAGGTGAAAGAGAATTTCTCTTAGTTAATGAGCAATATAGTTGAGAAATGATTTGGCAAAAATTTCTGAGGATAAAATTTGACTAGGTAAGGCTCAATAATCCACTTGCTTGACTAAAAGCGATGTTTGTTTTCAACACTGATTTTGATAACTGAATGAGTGTTTCTTACTTACTGCCCAGCAAGATACTGAAAAATTGTTTGATGGTAGGGATCATTGTCTTGATCCTGTTTTTAATGGGAATGTCTCTATTTTACTACTTAGTAAGAAGTTTGTTCTTGGTCCTTGATAAATATCCTTGCTCCCGTTAAAGAGACACTTTTTTATTCATCACTTACTAATAATCTTATCATGAATTTCTGTTTAATTTTAGCACATAAACCTATTAAAATGATGATATGGCTTTTTTCTCTTTCATTGGTAAATTGTTTCCTGATGTTGCATTATCCTTGTATTTCTGATGTGTGCTGTATTATTCTTTTAGAATCCACTTTAATATTCAATTTGCTAATGTTTGCAGTATTATTCATAAATAAGATTTGTCAATAGTTTTCTTTTGGGCAATAGGGCTGTCATCTGATTAGCATGTCAGTTAGCTTAGTCTCTTAGAAATAAATTTGGACTTTTATCTTTTTCTTTTTTTGGAACAGTTTACATAGAACACAGATTATCTTTTCTTTAAAGATATGATAGCACTGTTCCGTAGAACTAGCTGGGCATAATGGCTTTTGCAGGGGAAGGGATAATTTTCATAATTAAAAAAAAATTCTTTTATGGTCTACTCAGTCTTTCTAACTGTACTTGGGTCAGAGTTAATAATTTTTGTTTTCTTTGAAAACTATTCCAATCATGCATATTTTCAAAGCTATTGGCATATAACTGCAATTCTCTTGCATGCTTTTAAATGCCTTGGGCAAAGCATAATTTGAACATACTTAACTATACCAGCTATTGTATCGAAAAAATATCTGTATTTGGGAAGGCTGATATCCTATCCTAGGTGTGGGAAAAATGAGGTCTCACTCAAGTGTCCTCTACTTTCAGTAAGGCTTGCTTTAAATACAGTCAGACTTGGCAGTTGCTTGGATGACATGTACTGAAGGTAACCAAAAGCCTCTTTGCTTCAAATTCTTTGCTAGTTCTTGATCTCAATAAGAGTGAATTCCACCAATTAATCTCTTCTTTAGATGAAGACTTCAGAGGTAAAGTAAAAATATGCTTTATGGAAGGAGGGTCACATTCTCCATTTTACCTTATCACAATTTTGTTTAGTTTGGACAGATCCCTGGACATTCTGGTGGGATATATACCCATGGATTTCAAATTCAAATAAAAATGGGCCCAAGTGCTTGTCCTTGAGAAATATATCAATGCCTACTGTTTTATTCCAGACTTGTATTCTAGATTGTATTCCATGCCAGGCAACCTACACCTAATTTCTGCCTCAAATTTCCTTGCCTGCTTGAGTTTGGATGTTTAACCCTGGATTGTGATCTCTGGCTAAGGCATAACCCCTCAGCAGGAATATTCAGAATCCCCACACTAGATGTAGACTTGAAAGTGCAGGAACGTCCATTGACCACAGATGAGCTGGTGAAAAGTTAATTAACAATTAAGTAATTAAGAGCCAAATAACAGAGCCATCAGCATGCATGGTACCAATAGCTTGGAAATTTAGCTATTCATTACCCCTGCAATTTGTATTGACTAAGATGCATCTTCACGGCTTCTTGGCATCTATCTACTTCCTTATTATACGCTGAGAGGATCGTTAGGACTACCTAACAGCAAACCTAATGAAACTAGGAAGTTAGTTTTCCTTATTTCTAAAAAATGGAGTCTAGGGACACCACTACATAGGGTATAGAGCTAAGAGCTAGTAGTCTGAAATTCAACTCACCACGTTTAGCTCTCTCTATGCATTGCCTCCAACTGCTCTAAGATTGAGCATAATACATATTGATCTTTACCTTCCAGGGGTGTTTTTCATGGTGTAATGAGCTGCTTGTGTAAAGTTCCTTAGAGAAAGCTACTGCTAAGATACAGCACTTCAAAATGCATGGAAAGATGAGATAGGGCACGTTCAGGGTGGTATGGAAGACATACAGATTGCCAGCAAACACATGAAAGGACGCTCAACATCACTAATCATTAGAGAAATGCAAATGAAAACCACAATGAGGTATCACCTCACACCGGTCAGAATGGCCATCATCAAAAACTCTAGAAACAATAAATGCTGGAGAGGGTGTAGAGAAAAGGGAACCCTCTTGCACTGTTGGTGGGAATGTAAATTGATACAGCCACTATGGAGAACAGTATGGAAGTTCCTTAAAAAACTAAAAATAGAACTACCATATGACCCAGCAATCCCACTACTAGGCATATACCCTGAGAAAACCATAATGCAAAAAGAGTCATGTACCACAATGTTCATTGCAGCTCTATTTACAATAGCCAGGACATGGAAGCAACCTAAGTGTCCATCGACAGATGAATGGTTAAAGAAGATGTGGCACATATATACAGTGGAATATTACTCAGCCATTAAAAGAAATGAAATTGAGTTATTTGTAGTGAGGTGGATGGACCTACAGTCTGTCATACAGAGTGAAGTAAGTCAGAAAGAGAAAAACAAATACTCTATGCTGACACATATATATGGGATCTAAAAAAAAATGGTTCTGAAGAACCTAGGTGCAGGACAGGAATAAAGACGCAGATGTAGAGAGTGGCCTTGAGGACATGGGGAGAGGGAAGGGTAAGCTGGGATGAAGTGAGAGAGTAGGATTGACATATATACACTACCCAATGTAAAATGGATGGCTGGTGGGAAGTAACCGCATAGCACAGGGAGATCAGCTCGGCGCTTTGTGAGCACCTAGAGGGCTGGGACAGGGAGGGTGGGAGGGAGATGCAAGAGGGAGGGGATATGGGGATGTATGTGTATATATAGCTGATTCACTTTGTTGTGCAGCAGAAGCTAACACAACATTGTAGAGCAATTATACTCCAATAAAAATGTTTAAAATGCATGGAAAAAGAAATCAATCGCGGCCTTATCAAGTAAGATTAGAATACAGTCACACACACCACTTCTTGGTATCCTGAGGAAAATCGCACTTTGGGGAGGCTTTTGTTAAAATCAAGGAAGTGTTAAAGACTTGATTCCCTTTTCCCCATTAGTCCCAAGAAGATAGTGGCAGGGAAATACAGAGCGGACATGCCTGGACAGAAGAAAGCCAGGGGACTGACTACATCTCTGCTGTGCAGGCTAACGCCTCACCCAGGATGGTTCCGCAGGCGGAAATGAGAGGGCTGCATTTATTCTATCCACTCCCCTCCTTAGCTCTGGTTGATGCTGATCTGTGCTGCTGCGTTGTCAGTTCAGAGCGGGAAAGGAAGCTGCCTGTTCGCTTATTTTACATCAAAGCGAAATTGACTAAATTAAGTCACAGTGGCCTGTATTTTAATGCTTCCTTTCAAATGTTTCAGAAAGTCTCCAAGTTTGTTTCTGTTTCACAGACTTAAAAGCTCACACACCTAATATATTAGCATTGGTGTCTATTTCAGAACCAAAAAGAATGCTTGAGTTCAGAAGGAGTTAGTGAGTAAACATAATTCTTTCCAGCTTCTGCCTCCCAAATTAATTCCTTGTGTTGGAATATACCCTAGACCAGTGCTTTCCTGATATTAAGGTGCACACAATCCCATGAGGATCACGTTAAAATGCAGAGTCTGACTCAGTAGGTCTGGGTGGGGCCTGAGATTCTGTATTTCTTTATTTTTTATTGGAGTATAATTGCTTTACAATGTTGTATTAGTTTCTGCTGTACAATGAAGTGAATCAGCTATATGTATACATATATCCCCTCCCTCTTGCACCTCCCTCCCACCCCATGCCCCATGCCACCCATCTAGGCCATCACAGAGCACCGAGCTGAGCTCCCTGCGCTATACAGCAGGTTCCCACTAGCTAGCTATTTTGCACATGGTAGTGTATGTATGTCACACCTAATCTCCCAATTCGTCCCACACTCCCCTTTTCCCAGTTGTCCATATATCCATTCTATACATCTACGTCTCTATTCCTGCCCTACAAATACGTTCATCTGTACCATTTTTCTAGATTCCACATATATGCATTAATATACCATATTTCTTTTTCTCTTTCTGGCTTACTTCACTCTGTATGACAGACTCTAGGTCCATCCACAACTCTGCAAGTGACCCAATTTCGTTCCTTTTTAAGCCTGAGTAATATTCCATTGCATATATGTACCACATCTTCCTTAGCCATTCATCTATCGTTGGACATTTAGGTTGTTTCCACGTCCTGGCTATTGTAAATAGTGCTGCAGTGAACACTGGGGTACATGTGTCCTTTTGAATTATGGTTTTCTCAGGGTATATGCCCACTAGTGGGATTGCTGGGTCATATGGTAGCTCTATTTTCAGTTTTTTAAGGAACCTCCAAACTGTTCTCCATAGTGGCTGTATCAATTTACATTCCCATCAACAGTACAATAGGGTTCCCTTTTCTCCAAACCCTCTGCAGCATTTATTGCTTGTAGATTTTTTGATGATGGCCATTCTGACTGGTGTGAGGTGATACCTCATTGTAGTTTTTGATTTGCATTTCTCTAATAATTAGTGATGTTGAGCATCTTTTCAGAGATTCTGTATTTCTTCTTTTTATAAATTTATTTATTTTATTTTTGGCTGTGTTGAGTCTTTGTCGCTGCGCGCAGGCTTTCTCTAGTTGCGGCGAGCAGGGGCTACTCTTGGTTGCGGTGTGCGGGCTTCTCATTGCGGTGGCTTCTCTTGTTGCGGAGCACAGGCTCTAGGCATGCAGGCTTCAGTAGTTGTGGCATGTGGGCTTAGTAGTTGTGGCTCGTGGCCTCTAGAGCACAGGCTCAGTAGTTGTGGCACACAGGCTTAGTTGCTCCGCGGCATGTGGGATCTTCCCAGACCAGGGCTTGAACCTGTGTCCCCTGCATTGGCAGGCAGACTCGTAACCACTGCGCCCCAGGGAAGCCCCAGATTCTGTATTTCTAAAACAACCCCCAAAGCAATGGCTGAACTGCTCTTCCACACACCACAGCATAAGGAGTGGAGCCATACTGTCGCTCAGAGGTGCTAACTGTTCCTTAAATGTCTTAGAATATTAAAAAGGAAGAAAAAGTAAACAAGAAGAAGAAAGTAACCAGACAATGAAGGATATATGGGAAGGTCTGGATTTTTAGACAGTAAATGAACAACAAATAATTTACTATCACTGTGCAAACACTCCAAATCAGAGGTGTGCTGATGTGATGGGCCTGCATGTCCAATCATTTAAGCTATGTACAATAAGAAAATAGAACTAGTAGAGATAAGCAGTAACTGCTTTGAACATGGATTCCATTTCAGTCCCCAGATGGAGAGAGATTTTCACTCTCTCACGATTCCTCAGGTAATGAGAAAACACTCCTGAAGTGTGACATAAATGGCCTTCAAGAGGCATTCGTGTTTAAAGACAAAACATCTTTTACTTCAAGGTTATTGGGGGGAAAAGGAGCACTTCAAATTGCAGGAATGGTAGTAGCAAAGGGTGAGGCAGGATTTTCCTGCTTAAGTGGTTCAGTTGATGAACGATTCAAGTCTGCTTAAAATCATCCAAACGTTCTAAGACATGTGGATGTATCACAGCATTAGGTTGACTTGAATCTTGGAAGGAAACGTCAGAAGGAATCTTCCCTGCTCTGTTTCCTTGAGGTGAGGAAAGGACTGTTGGATGGATATGGAAGGAGGACTAGGCCCCTCTTCATCTTTAAGTAAAGATGTTGAACACTTGGGTTTAATAAAACTGAGCACTCGGTAGGGAGTCAGAATATCTGAGTTCCAAAGCCAATGCCGCCATTAACTAGCTGTTGGACCTTGGGCAATAGCTCTCTGAATAAGTTTCCTTCTTGAGAGGATTAATCTAGATTAACATTTCTCAAAGTGTGACAGGATGTTAATTGAAGTTATATGGAAAATCGCTATCTGTGGTTAAATGAGGTATGCAGATATTGCAGTTAAGTACACTTAAACAGGTTTCATTAGAGGCAAGCTTCTTGAATTCTTTACGTGGAGCGTCTGAATATGGAGAGCAGTATTCACCAAACTTATTTGATTGTGGAACCCTTTATATAAAGACCATTTCAAAAGATTAATGTTCTATGGAACTTACTTTGGGAAATGTAGATGCTTTTTAAGGCTACTTCCATTTTTGGTACAATATCCTACTATTAATGTTAAATCAGGAATATCTAAAAATCTACCTACACCAAAAACTGAAATTAAAAAATAGTGAGGTTTCTACTATTTTTAATTTATTACTGTTTTACCTTCATAAAATCTGTTTTTAAAAACAGATCTTGATCTAATTTCAGAATCAACGTACTTTTAATGTAGAATTTGATTTGAAAAGTAAGGAAGAACACAAAAATTTATAAATATAATTTATAATTATTAAGAGTCACAACCATTAATATTTTCATAGAGATCCTTCTACAAATCAAAGTATATCCTATATTATTTTCAACCTTAAGTCAAGATTTTTACCTTCCATTCAGCAGGTCATATTCCAGTTTGCATATGGCCATGCCACTTTCACATCTGGCCCATTTTTTAAAATAAGGGCCTTCAAATACAAAAGTTTTCTAACATAAAGTAGAATACTGAAGCTTAAAAACAGTCTCAAAATGAAAGATAGTAATAAATTGCAAAGTAGAAAATTAGCTTCATCATTATAGTAAGATACATTATTCTTATAGTCTAAGGCTGAATTCTTGCCATATCTGAATATTCCCTGGCAGTGGCATCCAATTTATTTGTGTATTTATACCCTACCCTGTTGCAAACATAATTGATGGTGACTCCTTAAGTGTCAATAAATTGACTCCAATAATTAAAACTCATTGGCTTTGAGATATTGAGAACCCATAGCCTCTTAAATATCTCTTGAGGGTAGGAGATGATGATTTTCATTTTATAGATTCATCAGAATAGCAGGATTAATCATAATACCTGAATAATAGTCTCCACCTTTGGGTGCTTTTATTGAAAAGGCTAGAAGAAATTCGAGGAGATTTTGCTTATAACCCTGCCTGGAAAAATGAGGGATCCACACAATGACCTCTGGGGTTGCCTTCTAACTTCTAATGATTCCTTCTATTAGAAAAACAAGTTATTCAAGGAAGAAATAGTGGGTATTTTTTTCTCTTAAAAATGTGTTTTTCCCCATTAAATTTGTGCAGTCATTATTTTCTGAGATGTCTATCTTACAAAGTTGTATTATTGATATTTAAAGGACAAATCACAGGTTTTTGACCGGAGAGTTTTACTGATTTTCTATGATTAAGGGATAAAGAGAAGATTGTACAATGCCAGTCTTCCTTTGCCAGCTACTGGTATTTTGATTGTAAATATCAAAATATATTTCCCTTTAACACTCTTAAAAAATTAACAGTGAATCTAAGAATTAGAGGTAGTAATTGTTCAGATGGTTTGCTGTCAGCTGAGTCCCACACCACAGATGGCTTAAGGATGAATGATCAGGCTCTCATCCTAAGAACTTTTATTTTTAATAATTGATGCCGCGTATGTCTTGCCACCATTGTTCCCCACTTAATTACTTTTCTTTTTGATCAAACACATTAACGAAAAGAGACCTAATAAATCATGTGCAAAAACAGTAAAGTGCTTAATTAACATGTGTTGCCCTGATTGATGGTGATAGAAAGCCACAGTAGCGCGGAGCAGGCTCAGAAGGGCACCTTCAACAGACGTGGTATCGTAGTATCTTGAACAAACATAAGGCTGAGAGTGTAATACATAGACTCTATTCTCATTTAAGTACTAGTCGTGACACTACAGATCACAATGTGATTACAGTCCTTTTTCTTCTTTTTGACTCAGAGGCTCTGTGTTCCTGGCTTGATGTAAACGGTATGTGGGAAACATAAACCAAAAAGTGCTGAGGTAGGCTATTTCTAATCCTAACAGCCAGTATTTATTGAAGACTTATTATGTTCTAGGTACTCTGCTCTGTGTTTTAAAAGATTGCTCAGTCATTTAAAAAAGTGGTACAAATGAACGTATTTACAAAACAGAAATAGAGTCACAGATGTAGAAAATAAACTTATGGTTACCAAGAGGGAAAGGTAGGGGGGATAAATTAGGAGATTGGGATTGACATATACACACTACTATATATATAAAATAGATAACTAATATACACTATTATATATAAAATAGATAACTAATAAGAACCTACTGTAAATCACAGGGAACTCTACTCAATACTCTGTAATGACCTCTATGAGAAAAGAATCTGAAAAATGAATGGACATATGTATATGTATAACTGACTCATTTTGCTGTTCAACAGAAACTAATACAACATTATAAATCAACTATACTCCAATTAAAAATTATTTTTAAAAAAGAATAAAATAATGCCATTTGCAGCAACATGGATGGGCCTAGAGATTAACATACCAAGTGAAGTAAGTCAGACAGAGAAAGACAAATATATGATATCACTTATACGTGGAATCTAAAATATGATACAAATGAACTTATTTACCAAATAGAAACAGACTCACAGACATAGAAAACAAACTTATGGTTATCAAAGGGGAAACTGATGGAGGGATAAATTAGGAGTTTGGGATTAATAAATATACACTACTATATATAAAATAGATAAACAACAAGGTCCTACTGTACAGGACAGGGAACTATATTCAATATCTTATAATAACCTATAACAGAAAAGAACCTGAAAAAGAACATATACATATATGTGTGTGTATATATATAACTGAATCACTCTGCTGTACACCAATAACTAATACAACATTGTAAACCAACTATATTTCAATTTTAAAAGATTGCCTTATTTAATGCTTCAACAATACACTTAGCTAGTGATCATTACCATCTTCATTTTATAAGGAAAAAACTATAGATGGTAAGCAATGGTCCAAGTTACACAGCTAATAAATGAGGTAGTCTGGTCAATTTTAGCCCATAGCTTCATTTCATTGCCTGGAAAATGTTTTTTCCATATATTTCCAGCTAATTTGAAATTCTGTGGGAGAATCACAAACTACTGTAGATGTCCCTGAAATGGGATCACCTGAGAACCAACAAGGGTTGCAATAACTCGGTTTTATACATACACAGTGAAAAAGTAGATTGCGTTGCATGATGAAAAAACAGCAACATCTTAATTTTGTTGTGTGAGAATGGTAGAGCAGGGGAAAGTCAAGGGAAAGAAAAGATTCATGTTACATATGGAGTGCAAAGTACTTCTGTGTAAAGGACAATCAGGGTCTGGTTTCAAAAGAAAAACAGTTGAACAAGAGCTCCCCATAAGTTGTTGTTATTCAATAGGTATTAAATTTCAGGTATGAAAGATGAATAAGTTTTAGAGATCTGATGTACAGCATACTGTCTATAGTTAACAACATGGTGTTGTGCCCTAAAAATTTCTTAAGAGGGTAGATCTCATGTTAAATGTTCTTACCACACACACACACACACACACACACACACACACACACACACACACACACAAGGGATACAAGGAAACTTCTGGAGGTGATAGATATGGTTATTCCCTTGATTGTGGGGATAGTATCATGGGTGGATGCATATGTCTAAACTCATCAAATTGTATACCTTAAACATGAGCATTTTTTTGTGCATCAATTATACCTCAATAAAGCTGTCAAAGAAAAGAAAAGGAAGAAAAAAAAGAAAGAAAACCAAGTCAGCCTCTAATGAAGTGAGACGCTCACAAATTAAGATTCCGTTACTGTAGTGGTTTTTAACTCTTGGGGAAGGGTAGTGAGGACAAAGATCCCTTTAGGAATCTGATGAAAGCAACTGAACCCTCTCCACAGGTAAAAGCACACACATTCGTTCACATGAATTGTTGCGCTTAATCCCAGTGATTCTGCATCCCAGCTATGGTGTATCCATGGACCCCATTAAAGAACACCAGCATTGCTGATTGCTCTCAGGGTTGTTCTGGGATTCCTCCCATCCTCAATAGGTGTACAAGGTGCTGCCCTTGTGCTGTGGGCATTTCTGTGTCTTGTCATTTTCTATGCATGCAACTCATCTCTAATTCAACAGTTGTCTACTCCCACTTTAGAATGATAAACCAGCCTGCTCAGACTTCATTTCTGCACACAGGGGACTGTGCAGGGATATGATTTTCCTTTTTCTGTGATCAATGCAGGTATTTGTGGATATCATGAAAGGAAACTGTTCCAGATTTTAAAAGGAAAATGAAAACTTTCCACATTTAAGAAAATATGGGAGAGAGATTCCAGTTTTTTCCCTTCATATTTGATGGCATGATAACATGTAGAGAGGGAGGGGAAATTGTCACTGGAGCTTGTCTGGCTGTTTCCTGCTGCTCTGTTACATAGGAACACATTTGAAGAATGGTTTTGCACAGGATACAGATGGATAATAAAATATTGAAGTAATTATATCTTCTAAAATGCATACTTTTCTTAATAAAAATGCTCAAAGCAATCCTTACACCTAAGAGGCCATGTGTGTACAATGACTGCCTTCATTACAACAGTCAATCTGGAATTTTTGTGATGATGTACAATCTATAATGCATTCACTGAGTCTGATCTTATCATTAGACCATCTAATGTCCCAGCTCAGCAGGCTCTTCTTGAGTCATTTCACTCTCTCCTATAAGACCAGACAGTCAGAATCCAACTACTCTACCAGGCAGAAATTTATTGGTGGTAACCTTGCAGCCTTTACAGCTTAATCTGGCTTAACATACTTTGCACCTCAGGCTGCCATGTTTAATGGTGCAGCTTGTGTCCTGTACAGATTATTGGGCTTGGGGGCTTGAATAAGGACTGTTTCCAGTCAGAGTTTACTGGCTAAGTGTTGCATTAGCCTTTGCCAAACACCCAAATACCTCAAATCTTGGTGGCTTAAAACAATAACCTTTTTTTTTGCTCATTATTATGGGTTGGCAATATGGGTTGGGCTCAGTTGGGTGGTTCTTCTAGGCTTGGTTGATCTTGGCTAGCTTGCTTTTTCATCTATAGTCAGCTGATGAATGGGCTGGAGCTGGCTTGTTTAGGATGGCCTCAGCTCAGATGGCTGGGATGACTGAGACCTCTCCCTTTATAGACTCTCACCATCCATCTGGCTAACCTGGATGGACTGTTTGCATGGTAAGAAAAGTTACTGAGAACAGCAAGAGGGCAAACTCCAAAGTATAAGCCCTTTTCAAATCTCTGCTTGCATCATGTTTGCAGATGTCCCATTGGCTAAATCAAGTCTTAACAACAGTCTAGAATTCGTGTGGGAGAGCAGTACCAAAGAGTGTGGGTAGAAAAGAACACTTTGGGGCCCTTGCTGCAATCTACCACACAGAACCATGGTGCTGGCCTGAGCCTACATTAATATGGAGGAAGGGGCAACTCTTTCTAGATGGTCCACCCATTAGGTGTGTGTTTTCCTAATGCATTTGCCCAGAATAGGTACCCCTTTTTACTACTCACAAAGGCACTATATGTGCTATCAGAGATTCTGATTTCCCCCATATGTTTTCCCTTACCAACTGGATTGTAAGTGGCAAATAATATCCCCAGGGATATTTTACCCTTTTTGTCTTTTGTAGACTTCCCAAATCAGGCAGGCCCAACAATAAAGACTGCTTCTTTAAATTTGTTTATGTCTTTGAGGGAAGGATCCATGTGTAATTGAACTTTATAAACTCTACAACCTTTAGCCTAGCCTTAATTGGGGCTCAAAAATATTTAATGTGAATTATTAAATTTTTATCATTAATATCAGTTACAATGTCTACCCTAGAAACTTGCTCGAAGTGGATCTACAGACAACTTGAATCAGAATCAGCTGGCACACTGGTTAAAATGCAGATTCTTAGGTCCACCTCAGGTCTAGCGTACCACATTCTCTGTCTGGGGCCTGGAAATTCGTCCGTCTTCAACACGCCTGGGTACTTTCTATGTACACTAAAGTTTAAGAATCACTGTCTTAGTCATAGAGAAGGGGGAGGGGGATGGAGGAGGGATGGATTGGGAGTTTGGGATTAGCAAATGCAAACTATTATATATAGGATGGATAAATAACAAGGTCCTACTGTTTAGCACAGGGAACAGCATTCAATATCCTGTGATAAACCATAATGGAAAAGATTATGAAAACGAATGTGTGTATATATATATATATATATATATATGCATACATATATATGTATAACTGAATCAATTTGCTGTACAGCAGAAATTAACACAACATTGTAAATCAACTATACTTCAATAAAATAAATTTTTAAAAAAAGAATCACTGTCTTAGAGAAGTGGGTTTTGCAACATTTTGATCTCTATCCAAGGTAATAAATAATTTTTACATCCCAATTGCACACACACATACATACATTTACACAAAGACAGATGACTGAAAAGAAGATTTCGAGGAGAAAATACCTTAAGTTCAATAGATATTTTCTAATCAACTTTTCTAAATGCTGATCAGTGACTCAGATGTATTTCACGACCCAGTAATGTGTCATGACCTGGCTTTTGAAAATCAGAACTCTAGGGAATATGCTCAGAGTACATTTATTCAAACATTTTTGTTTCTTCTCCCATCGATACATGACAAATATATAATGTTTCTCCCTCCATGCTTAATAAATACCTCTTTTTTTATGATGGGAAAGATTCACTTTCTTTTATGCAGGTCTCCTCACTTCTGGCTCCATCCAAATGAAGGATCACACTATGAAACTTGGTGGTTGCTGTGATGGAGGGAAAAATCTCTGAAGGTTATCATGAAATATTCAACCCTAAAGGGATACACGTGACTTCCCCTCACAGCTTATTGGCCCAAACTAGTCAGCTGGTGACCACAGTGGGGTCAAGAAGTGCAATCTCACCAGGATCCTGGGAGACTGAGAGGTGGAAACATACAGAGAATAGCACTAATGGCTGGTACAGTTTTCAACTCATCAGCGTCTGGTTTCTATCCCAACTACTCCCTGAATTTGTCATCACCAATGACAAATCAAGTGAACTATATAAATGCCTCTTCATAACCATTCACTTGGGGTACTTGTTAAATCACAACTTTCTGAGCTCCCTCCCCAGAGTTTCTGATTCAGCGAGACTGGGGCAAGGCTAAGAAATTGCATTGCTAACAAGTTGGCAGACTGATGCTGCTCCTCCAGGGACCAAGTTTGAGAACCACTGCCCTATATATTCCAGTCTCTTTTATTTGGTTCACAAGCCCTAAGAAATCCCCAAGTTCCCTGACTGATGTTTAGTACTGCTTTCTAACCACATTTGCCCCATTTCCTGATTGTTTTTTTATTACTGCTTTCCAGCTACATTTGCTTCAGCTGGGTTTCCACTTGCTCAGATTTCTCTTGCATTGTGTAATGAACATATTGGATTCAGCTGGCGTTTCCCTAAAGCCTGCCAAGTGCACTCCAACCATTGTCTTACTGGCATGTTTCCTGACTGCGATTCTGAAGCTGTTCTTTTAGTTCCTGCGCTTCTTCAGAATGCACTAAAATGGCTCAAGTCCCAGTCTAGTGGTGCTGTTTGTTCTGTAAAGTTAGATTATTGTTGTCTCAGAGATAGGAGATCAGTCCCTCAAGGTTGTCACTCTGATACTATTAATCATTTCTTCCTCCGAGGGTCTGCTAGGTCTCAGCCTGAGTCTACTGGCCTGTGTTTAGTACTGTGCCTCATGCTATTGGAAATTTCACTACAACAAGCAGAGAGTGAAACATTTCTGGAAATTTTATATGTTTGGTGGGAACTGGACAAAGGAGCAAGTTGTTATATAACCTTCTCTCCTCCCAGTGCATGAATGTGACTTTTGTTTAACCATTCTATCCAGTTTGTTTTTGGCTGTGAAGAAAGAGGAAGGGGGAAACAGATAAGTCTAGACCTCCCTGAAAATTCTGTGTTACCCATGGTAAGAATGGACCAGCTTTGAATGTTTTAATACTTGGGGATAGGGGACTCATTCCTATCCTAAGAACCCTGCATTCTGGCCCCACTACACGCAATTGTTGTCTCTTGGTTATTATAAGCTGATGAACGCCTATGTCATGCATGCTTTCAAGGGAAAGATACTTGGAAATCTGATGTCATCACATGTTTTCTCTCCCTTACCTGTGACCCAGACATTCCTCAGCGCCAGACGGGTGCTATGGCGCTCATGGCAGTTGACCCTAACACTTCCCTGTAAAGCTTCCAAGGTCAAACTATCTCTCCTATATCCTATAATCTGTTTATTTGGGGAGCGGATGGGATCTCTGTGTTCTCATGCAGGACTCAGGACAGACTTTAAGTTCTTTTCTGAGAAAAATTTGGACTCTGTGCTCAAGACCATCTGAGGCCCATTTCCATTTAAAGGTAGGATGAAATGAACTTATTTACAAAACAAAGTCACAGATGTAGAAAACAATCTCATGGTTACCAGTACGGGGGGAGGGAAGGGGGAGGGATACATTGGGAGATTGGGGTTGACATATACACACTACTATATATAAAATAGATAACTAATAAGGACCTACTGTATAGCACAGGGAACTCTACTCAATACTCTGTAACGGCCTATATTGGAAAAGAATCTAAAATAGAGTGAATATATGTATATGTATAACTGATTCACTTTGCTATACAGCAAAAACGAACACAACATTGTAAACCAACTATACTCCAATAAAAATTAGAAAAAAATAAAGGTAGGATGACTTTTTAATCTAAGTGAGAATACAAGCCAGGTTCTTTAATTTTCAAAAAAAAAAAAGATTTATTTAAACTTTCCACATAGTCATCTGAAAGCAAGAGCATATGGGTTTCATTACTATTAACAACACCAAGTATATACATATCAGATGCCCATTGGAAAGCTTATTTTTGTACTGATATGCAGCTTTGGCCAAAATCATGTTTTGGAAGGGGTATACTTACAAGAGATGGTCTAGGTTATCCACCAATAATTCTAGGATCTCTTGCTTCTAGCCTTGTGTTAAGTGTTAGATCCCCTCAAAGCAATGAATTCAATAATATCTTCGCTACAGTAGAATCTTTCTTCAGGACATCACCCCAGTCCCACCCAAAAGGTAAGAGCAGTACCCTGGCAACCATTCTCTGTGATATGGCCTTGGCTTCCTGTGCACAGTCAATTAGTCCAGACTTGAATGTGTGACTCAGACTGGACAAAATAGAGGACCTTCCCTGAAAATTTGGAATTTGAACTGAGATTCCAGTTTCCATCAGGACTGCTTACTTAAAAGAAGGCAATATGAATCCATGAATGGTGGTGTGATCCTGTTTTTCACCATGCAGATTAAAGAGCAGGGAATCCCAGGAGAAGGGGAGAAGGAAACTTTGAGAAATGGACTTCCCTGGTAGTGCAGTGGATGAGACTCGGTGCTCCCAGTACAGGGAGCCCAGGTTCGATCCCTGGTCGGGGAACTAGATCCCACATGCATGCTGCAACTAAGAGTTTGCATGCCACACTAAGGGGCCCACCTTCTGCAACTAAGGAGCCCGCCTGCTGCAACTAAAGGAGCCCATGTGCTGCAACTAAGAAGCCAGCGAGCCACAACTAAGGAGCCTACCTGCTATAACTAAGACCTGGCGCAACCAAATATTTTTAAAAAAAGAAACTTAGAGAAAAAGAGAAAGAAATGAGGAAGGCTTGTAGAGTGATGCAGAGATGAGAAAGGGATAGAATGCAAATGGTGTCTTAAGCCCTCATTCTAATCTCTTCCCAAGGCCTTTGGGGTCCATGTTATTGTATCTTTTTTTTTTTTTTTTTTTTTTTTTGGCTGCGTTGGATCTTTGTTGCTGTGCATGGGCTTTCTCTAGTTGCAGCGAGCAGGGGCTACCCTTCTTCGCAGTGCATGGGCTTCTCACTGTGGCGGTTTCTCTTGTTGTGGAGCATGGGTTCTAGGCATGCGGGCTTCAGCAGTTGTGGCTCACGGGCTCTAGAGCGCAGGCTCAGGAGTTGTGGCTCATTGGCTTAGTTGCTCCGTGGCATGTGGTCTCTTCCCAGACCAGGGCTCGAACCCATGTCCCCTGCATTGGCAGGCGGATTCTTAACTACTGTGCCACCACGGAAGCCCCAGGTTATTGTATCTTAATAATAAGTAGTGGCTTTTTAGTTTATACTAGTTTGGTCCACTTGAATCCATTTCTGCTATATATAGCCAAAGTTGTAAGTAGGACTAAAGCCTTCTCTGAACTACTGTCTCATGTTACCTCTCAGCTTGTATCAGAATCCTTACAGTAAAGATATCCGTATTTTGTACAGAGATGTGGTTGAAGTAGCCCCTATTGTGTTGCTAGTTGGGTGAAAAATACTCACACTGACTTGTATCTTATTTGTATGAATGTGTTTCTGTGTGCATGTAATGTTACATTTTCTCTGTGAAACTGTTTACCTTCTTTCAGTCATCTGACAAATGTTTACTGAGTACCTACTATGTGTCAAGCATTATGATAAGACCTGGTTTTTAAAAAATGACAATTTCTTCTATTAGGTGGTGACAGTTTTATGATCTATAGTGTTTCCTAACTATCTTGCCTACCAGGTAAATTTACATGTCAGTTACAGTGACTATTTCATTTCTTTATTTTATTCCTGTTATAGTCTCACAATTTAAATTGACCACAATTGAAATTCCTTCTGACTAGCCTGGATTCAAATGTCTATGCATTTTTATGTTAAGTTGACTCCAGTAGTTCTTGAGAAGGTGGGGCACAGATTATTTGGAATTCGTACTAAGAAATTTGGTTCCATTTGGGTTGGTCTTTGCAATAGAGTTGATATTAACTCAGAAGTTGAGTCATGATATGGTCATGTCACATGGATGAGGCAGGAGAGACTATCAGTCGAGAGAGAGAGACAGAGAGAGAGACAGGGAGAGACAGAGAGAGAGAACATAAGAAAGAAGATAGAAGTAGGCATGCAGGAAAATAGAGAGGCAAAGCAGCGGATGTAACACTAAATTGGGCTTTCAACATTCACGTTCATTCTTTCAATTATCCTCCAGAGATTTACTGGGTGCTTAGAAGGAAGTGTGCTGAGTGCTGAATATCGGGGAGAGAGTTTGCTCTCAGTTTTTACACCACTGAGGCATCATCATTTAAAACCTTCTTTAACTGAATCAGATTTAATATTGCTATACCCAGGACGTTTTTTTTGTTTGTTTGTTTGTTTCCAGACTAGCTTCCAATGGGTCTCCTGGCTTTATTTCTGATCTATGTTGCTGGATTCCACTTTTCACCTACTGACCTAATTAATACCCGGGTGGCCTCTCCTAGCCTTCACTAAGCCCTTGGTATTTACTGAACACCCCAAAGCCAGGGATAAGTCAATATTAGGCCCACACCCGATGGTTTATCTCACTGAGGTCAATGGTGAGTCACGAGACAGGGATAAACGCTTGATATTGGCAGCTGGCAGTTCATGCAAGCTAGCAATTTAGAGTGAAAATTCAGCTGCTGGTCACTTGAGCTCTTTCACATTTTAACAATGGAGGTTTACTGGCAGGGGAAGTGAGGCCTATGCGGGAAAAAAAGATTAAAATATAGAAAATCACCCAATCTTCATTACTAAAATTAAAGCTATGCTACTTCTCCCACTATATACTCTAATATGTTGATCAGGAGAGATTTTCCTTCATGCTGTGACTGTAAATGAATTACATGAGATCCACAAAAAATACTCTTATCATTTCAGGGCCTGAAGAGTGATTACAATGCATGGGCATAAAAACAACACACACACATACATACCCTCATAGTGGTGAATTTTTCTTCCAATTCAATGAATTTGGTCCTATTTATAAGTCTTCGTTTTAGCCCACTCCCGTAAATATTGCTTTGGAAAGCTGAAAGAAAAAAAAAAGCAACTAAATGTTTCTATTTTATAGAATTGAATACAATTAAAATGCTTATATATGCACACAATAGCAAGTAGGACTAACCATTTGGTTTAATTATACATTCCAGACTTCTTAAAATGTGCTTTAACTTTCAATTAGTATTCTAAAATCTGAGAGCATACTTCCTGTGATAGTGAATGGAAGGAATTCCAGAATCCAAAGAAGCCTTTCTTGATGTCTCATCTCTAACCACAAAGAATACATAATGCTCAGTGAACACAATTATAAATTTATTTAGATAAAGAATGCCCAGGGAATTATTTATTGAAATTCAGTGTGCCTGGTTACAGTGGACAATACAGACTGGAAGTAGATGTATGCACAGTATGTATAATGAATTAGGTGAGATATTCCACTTACAGGCAACATGATCACACTATTTCTTTCAACTCTGGGAATGTTCTCATCTGTTCACAAGATTGTTCAGAATCATGTTCTGCAAATTCTAATGTCCGGGCAATGGGGGGAGTGGGAGGTGAAGGAACTTTCATCTAAGAAAAAATCTTCTTACCCAGTTTTGCTCAAGTCCACTCTGGTTATAGGGAAATTGGTAAAAATTTCTTTCAAATGCTTTTATAAGGTCTCAGAGAGATGGCAAAGATGAGTATGTAGAAGTCAGTAATGGACCACAGAAGAGCTCACTGAAGGACAATTTCTAGTCATAAATATTATATTCTTAAGTATAAGACATAGGACATCTCAGCTAAGTGTCCTAAAAATTTAAGGTTCTAAAATCGAGCATGTCATCAGCAGAGAGGGTTTTATCATCATCACCATCACCATCACCATTGTCATTATCATGGAGTATATTTTTATGTACTAGGCATAAAGTTAAGCATTTTATTCTCAATAGCTCATTTAATACTTACAAAGACCCTATAAGGTAGATAGTATTATTCTCCTTTTACAAGAGAACAAACTAAGTCTTAGAGCAGCTAAAGATATACCACTAATTCCAAATTCTGCTGTCCATCCGGTTATCTGCCACTATGGAGTCAGCAACCTTAAGTGTTTTTAATTTGGCATTCTTCCTAAGACAATGCATTTAAAGTTTGAAGCATGCAATAAACATTTGTAAACCAATAGGCAACCCTCTTCCAATATGGAGCATGAAAGAGCTACCTGAACGTGATTTAAGATCCTTTTACCATTACCAGATGAGTCAAAAAGCAGCTATTTTTACATTATCATGACTCCTGCTTTCCAAATTTGTAAAAGTAGTACACAGACAGACCAGGGCACAAAATAAAAAGTTCTCTCTTTTCACCCACAATTTGTTACTACAGTAAGTGGTAAAGTTGATTTTCCCATCTAGACATCAGAATGGCAGAACAATGCAGAGGTTGTAATGCAGATTCTGAAGGAGGACTGCTTGGATGCTTCCAGATCCTGACTGTACCACTTGCTACCTGTATGCCTTGTGGAATTTACTTAACCTGACTGTACTTTACTTTCCCTGACTGTAAAATGGTGATAAAAATGATATCCTACTTCATAGGTTTGTAGTAAAGATTAAATGAGATGTTATATGGAACACAGAACTAGAACCATGCAATAAATCTGAATTTGTATTATTATCTGTCTATAGCATTCAACTCTTATTCACTACCAAAATGCCCCCTGGAAGTGATCATGGGCCTTTGCTGTCTTTAAAACCATTGGCTTCTAACTCTATCTCCCCATGATAATATACTCCTTAATGGTGGGGGCCATTTGTTATCTCTTTATACTTCCTAGAGTCTGGCACAATTGCCTTTTTACGCATAAGAACTCCATAATGTCTTACTGCATCAAAAAAGTGTGGGTGTTCTTGGATTGGAAGAATCAACATTGTGAAAATGACTACACTACCCAAAGCAATCTACAGATTCAATACAATCCCTACCAAACTACCAATGGCATTTTTCACAGAACTAGAACAAAAAATTTCACAATCTGTATGGAAACACAAAAGACCCCAAATAGTCAAAGCAATCTTTTTTTTTTTTTTTTCGGTATGCGGGCCTCTCACTGCTGTGGCCCCTCCCGCCGCGGAGCACAGGCTCCGGACGCACAGGCCCAGCGGCCATGGCCCACGGGCCTAGCCGCTCCGCGGCACGTGGGATCCTCCCGGACCAGGGCACGAACCCGTGTCTCCTGCATCGGCAGGCGGACTCTCAACCCCTGCGCCACCAGGGAAGCCCAGTCAAAGCAATCTTGAGGAAGAAAAACAGAGCTGGAGGAATCAGGCTCCCTGACTTCAGACTATACTACAAAGCTACAGTAATCAAGACAGTATGGTACTGGCACAAAACCAGAAATACAGATCAATGGAACAGGATAGAAAGAGCAGAGATAAACCCACGCACATATGGTCACAGTATTTTTGATAAAGGAGGCAAGAATATACAATGAAGAAAAGACAGCCTCTTCAATAAGTGGTGCTGGGAAAACTGGAAAGCTACATGTAAAAGAATGAAATTAGCACACTTCTTGACACCATACACAAAAATAATCTCAAAATGGATTAAACACCTAAAAGTAAGACCAGACACTATCAAATTCTTAGAGGAAAACATAGGCAGAACCCTCTATGACATAAATCACAGGAACATCCTTTTTGACCCACCTCCTAGAGAAATGGAAATAAAAACAAAAATAAACAAATGGGACCTAATGAAACTTAAAAGCTTTTGCACAGCAATGGAAACCATAAACAAGACAAAAACACAACCCTCAGAATGGGAGAAAATATTTGCAAATGCAGCAACTGACAAAGGATTACTCTCCAAAATTTACAAGCAGCTCATGCAGCTCAATAACAAAAAAACAAACAACCCAATCCAAAAATGGGCAGAAGACCTAAATCGACATTTCGCCAAAGAAGATATACAGATTGCCAACAAACACATGAAAGAATGCTCAACATCGTTAATCATTAGAGAAATGCAAATCAAAACTATAATGAGCTATCACCTCACACTGGTCAGAATGGCCATCATCAAAAAATCTAGAAACAATAAATGCTGGAGAGGGTGTGGAGAAAAGGGAACCCTCTTGCACTGTTGGTGGGAACATAAATTGATACAGCCACTATGGAGAACAGTATGGAGGTTCCTTAGAAAACTACAAATAGAACTACCATACGACCCAGCAATCCCACTACTGGGCATGTACCCTGAGAAGACCATAATTCAAAAAGAGTCAGGTACCAAAATGTTCATTGCAGCTCTATTTACAATAGCCAGGACACGGAAGCAACCTAAGTGTCCATCGACAGATGAATGGATAAAGAAGATGTGGCACATATATACAATGGAATATTACTCAGCCATTAAAAGAAATGAAATTGAGTTATTTGTAGCAAGGTGGGTGGACCTAGAGTCTGTCATACAGAGTGAAGTCAGTCAGAAAGAGAAAAACAAATACCGTATGCTAACACATATACATGGAATCTAAACAAAAAAAAGGTTCTGAAGAACGTAGGGGCAGGGCAGGAATAAAGATGGAGATGTAGAGAATGGACTTGAGGACACAGGGAAGGGGAAGGGTAAGCTGGGACAAAGTGAGAGAGTAGCATAGACATATATATACTACCAAATGTAAAACAGTTATCTAGTCGGAAGCAGCTGCATAGCACAGGGAGATCAGCCCAGTGCTTGTGACCACCTAGAGGGCTGGGATAGGGAGGTTGGGAAGGAGATGCAAGAGGGAGAGGATATGGGGATATATGTATACATATAGCTGACTCACTTTGTTATACAGCAGAAACTAACACAACATTGTAAAGCAATTATACTCCAATAAAGATGTTTTAAAAAAACCTGACTATAAGGAATCCTCTTCTACTTTTGTTTGCTGCTCTGACAGCCAGGCTAAAAACATATTTGAGAGTTACTTCTTGTTGGTCTATGCTGGGATCCTATGATTTCTTTTTTTTTTTAAACATCTTTATTGGAGTATAATTGCTTTACAATGGTGTGTTAGTTTCTGCTTTATAACAAAGTGAATCAGTTATACATATACATATGTTCCCATATCTCTTCTCTCTTGCGCCTCCCTCCCTCCCACCCCTCTAGGTGGTCACAAACCACCTAGATGATCTCCCTGTGCTATGCGGCTGCTTCCCACTAGCTATCCACCCTACGTTTGGTAGTGTATATATGTCCATGCCACTCTCTCACTTCGTCCCAGCTTACCCTTCCCCCTCCCCATAAGGGAGTGCAATAAATTGTATAATACCTGATACTTACTCTGAGTACCAAGTCTAACTAAAGTATTTTCTAAGTAATGGCTACGGATTACTTCTGTTAATGTAGAGCCACTTACATGCAGATTTTGTTCAATAAATATATTGGAAAAATTTTTGGAGATTTGTGACAATTTGAAAAAACTCACAGACAAACCACATAGCTTAGAAATAATGAAAAAATTAATAAAGATGTGTCATAAATGCGTAAAAAAAAAAACAACCTGACAGGCAAAGAAAAAAAAAGTGTGGGTGACAGGGACCCCTTTTGTTTTGTACCCTGATCTATCTTTATACTACTTTTACAAGTTTCAAAAGCTAGAGTCATGACAATATAAAAATAACTGCTGTACTTGACTGATGATGCAAATGGAAAAGAATCTTGAAAGCACATTAAAGCATCTCTTGCATACTTTGCATCACCTTGTTCCTGGTTTTGTTTCAAGCTAGTCAATGTTAACTGCTGCTTATTGCCCTGTATTTTTTTTTTTTTATGTCTTACAAAGAACACCAAGTCAAGAACACAATGTTGCTGACCTTATATTAGCAATTAACCCAACAGAACAGAGAGTAGAATTTGGGCATAATTATATGAGTCCTCAGGGATATGAGTGATGTTAGGTACAGAAGGCATGAGAGTGGCCTAAAGGGATGCAGTTCTTGACCAAGTCTTTTGGTTAGACATCTATTATAAACCCAAGAAAGGAGAAAACATGGTTTCTGTAGCAACCACGCATTAATTTGGTGTTCATAATGTTAACCTGAAAAGCAGTGGCTGGTCCTGGCTTTGCAGACTGAGGTGTGGGGAGACACTGTGTCATGCTGGTAATGAGGTGTGTCATCTCTGAAAGTCACCTAGTCAACGAGGTCATATCAAAACATCCATCTTAAAGGGCTGATGCAATCAGAAAACCATTTGGAAAGCATTTCACTGGTCAGCAGCAGCAGAAAATAATGGTCATCTTGGTAAATACCTAAGCTTTCTTCCAAGGGGCTCAAATGTTCTATTTATATCCAGATAACACAGAAATCTCAAAGCTCTCTACTGTAAGCTTTCACCCTCAGGATCATGCTAAAATAGCTCTTGGTCTTAAAAAAATGTCCTCTTGGAAGCCACATCGTTACAGCAACTCTCGTTTACTCTGATTATTTCCCAAGATGGGCATCATTGTTATTGCCTATCAGATGGCTAAGTATCAAGGCTTATAGACATCACTCTTCCATCTTCACTACATTATCAGGCAAGCATCACCCAGGGTCACCACTTGAGTGTGAGGGTATCTCTAGCTTTAAGGAACGATAGGATATTAGAGTCTGAACTAGGTTGTCCTTTATGTCCATGCCCCATGAGGGAGAGAGAGGGACTATTTATTAAACACATATACATACCATGTCCCAAACCTGTACTAGGCACTATGTGTGTGTGTGTACTTTACACATATTCCATATATGTCATATATACATTATATATGTCCTAGACACTACATAATCTATCCTTATGATTGCTCAGCCAGAAATCTTAATGTATCATTCTTTTTTTAAAAACTGAAGTATAGTTAATTTACAATGTTGTGCTAGTTTCAGGTGTACAGCAAAGTGATTCAGTTATATATATATTATATATATATATATATATATATAATATATATATATATTCTCTTTCAGATTCTTTTCCATTACAGGTTATTACAAGATACGGAGTAGAGTTCCCTGTGCTATACAGTAGGTCCTTGTTGTTTATTTTATACATACTAGTGTGTATATGTTAATCCCAAATGCCTCATTTAACCCCCCCACTCCCTTTTGGTAACCGTAAGTTTGTTTTCTAAGTCTGTGAGTCTGTTTCTGTTTGGTAAATAAGTTCATTTGTATCATTTTAAGGTTCTACATATAAGCGATATCGTATGATATGTGTCTTTCTCTGTCTGACTTACTTCACTTAGTATGATCATCTCTAGGTCCATCCCTGTTGCTGCAAATGGCATTACTTCATTCTTTGTTATTAATGTATCATTCTTGATACCTGTCTTCTTCTTTTGATGCCTCTCTTATGCCTCACAATGGATTCATTAGCAAATATGATCAGCTTGGTCTTCATAATATACCTGGAATCCAACCACATGTCACTACTTTTACTGCCTCCACTCTGGTCTCATCTGCTATCTTCTCTCACCTGGATTGTTGCACTGGTCTCCCTGCTTCTACTCTTGCCTCACAAAGGTCTATTCTCAATTAAGCTCCAGAGCGATACTTTGAAGACATAAGCCAGGTCATGTTGCTCCTTTGCTGAAAATCTTCCAGTGGCTTCCATATCACTCCATGATCTGTCCCAGCCAGCACTTCTATGATTTCACCTCCTGCTCTTCTCTGTGCCTCACTGGAGAGAATGTGAAGCATTCTGCTTTGAGTTTTAAAGTACACGGAAGCATAGATTGGTTATTATTTTCTGTCTGACTGCCTTATTTCAACATTATAGTAATTAAGAGGTGGCAGTATTGTCTCAGGGTTAGACAAACAGACTAACGGAACATAAGGGAGGGTCTGGAATTGTGCCCACATATACACAAGAGAGATGAAAAGATGCTGGAAAAGATAAAGAGAGATGAAAGATACATGAAAAGAGAGGGCCTAGAACTGGCCGGTATAAACAAGAGTTGGCATGGGAGATCAGTGAGTAAATAACCCATCTATTCAATAACTAATACTAGAATGAATAGTTATACCTATGGAAAGAAATGAATTTGTATTCCCATTTTTTATCATAAAATCAACTACAGATGGATAAAAGACTTAAAGACAAACACAAAACTAAAACATAAAGAAGAAAATATAAGAGAAAGATGTTACAACCTCTGAGTGGGGAGAATTTTTTTTAAAGATAACAAATGCACAAGCAAAGAAAACATATGCTAAATTTAAGTACGTTAAAGTTAAGAATTACTGTTTAATAAATACACCATGAAATAAAATGACACATTGGAAAGCCACAAATAGGGAGAAGATATTTGCAGTACACGACTGGCAAAGGATTCACATCCAGAATATTTTTAAAATCCCACAAATTAGTGAAAAAAAGAAAACAAGCAGCCATTTCAAAAGAAAAGCTATAAGACTGAAAATATCCCTGATCCCATTAATAATCTGGGTATGCTAATTAAGGATACAATGAAATGGTACTTTATGCCTACCAGATACACAAAAATGAAAATGTCTGACAAAGATGATTATTGCCGGAATACGGAGAACCAACCACTTCTTGAACTACTGGTGAGTGTATAAATCGGTACAGCCACTTTGAAAAACAACCTAGGATGACCTCGTAAAGCAAACATATGTGTACCGTTCTTACCTAGCAGTTTGACTCCCAGGCATGTACCCTAAAGAGGGTCTCTCTTATCTGACCCTACGAACATGTGAAAAATATTCTGAGTATTTGTAATAGCAGGAGAATAGAAACAACACTATTACCATAGACTGGAGAATGGATGAAAAAACTGTAGTGCACTAATATACTGGAGCACAGCACAAAAGAATACCTAGTCTGTGCTTCCATTAAATAAAGTATGTTAGTGTATTAATAAGAGCAGTGAAAATGACATACAGCTCTATGCATGAATAATGGGTGACTGTTAAACATAATATTGTTTACAGAAGCAAGTCACCAAAGAATGCACACAGTACAATTCTGTTTATCAAATGTCTCAAAACATGTGAAGTGAAACAAAATTTTATTTAGGAATATACACAAATTTTGGTAAAATCATACCAAAAAACTAAGGGAATGATGAACACAAAATTTAGGCTAGTAGTTACCTCTGGGGGTGGGATGGGATACAAAAGGATCAGGCAAGGGCACTTGGGGAACCTTAGAGGTTTAGGTAATATTCTCTTTCTTAGGAAGGGTTGGAGGGTATGTAAATTATTTTAATATCATTTAAACTGTATATATTATATAATCTCTTATGTCTATGATATATTTAATAAAAATATAGCACCCATGAATGAAACAGTTCTTCTAGAACTGTGCTTTCCAATATGGTAGTCTCTAGACACATGTGGCTATTTAAAATTAAATAAGATTAAACATTCAATGCCTCAGCCACACTGTCACATTTCAGATGTTCAATAACCACATGTGGCTGCTGGTACCACATTGGAGAGTACAGACTATTGGGCAGCACTGTTCTAGAACATTCTTGTTTCCTTAGAATTAGATACTGCTTTGGTCCACTTTTTATAAAATCAAGCAATTCATTGGCTTTCTGCAAAAAAAGAAAAAGTCTCCATAATTCTTTCAAAAACAGCAGTAGGAGATGAAGCAAAGATTTACTTCCTATGGATTTTGTTTCTCCTCTTGATTGAAGGAAACTCCATGAACAAATTTGTCAAACTTCATACTTCAGTTCACTTAATTCATCAAACGTCAGCATGAGCCTGATTATTTTTCTGCTTCAGGAAGTCAAATACTGTTTCCATGCAGCTTCTTGTGCCAAGAGGATTGTGAGCAGAATTTCATCTGCCAAAAAATTTCATTGTGTGAAGATTTCCAAAGTTCTGTATCCTCCAGGGCAGAGTTCATAAATGGACAGTGGTCTTCTAGAATGAGCTCCACTGGTAATACAGAGAAAGGAGATCTCTTCCTCTGCCCACCCATTTTCTAGGTCCTCCCCAAAGCACGTGTTGCCAATCTGAGTGGTTCGGACTCTAATACTTCAGTGTGTGTTTCATCCTGTGTGTTAGAGGGTCAAATACACGGGTGTATTTCTCTGTTTGTCTTGCCTCTGTGGAGCAGAATCCGGCCTTGGGCTCTGGCTTCCTTTGCTTCTTTTCTATCTCACATACACTCGGATGTTCTAAATCCTACCCTTATATTTCTAATACAGTTTCCATAAGGATGGTAAAATTGGAAAGTGGGCTTTGGGATTAGCGGCGGGTTGAGCTCTCACCCCCCGCCCCGGGTCTAAGCCATGGATTCTTGTCCAGTTGCCGAGAAAGGTCTGCATTGGAGTTTCAGGCCCAGGCTCACTGAAAAGAAATAAAGCCTCTCTTCCCGTGCCATTGTCCATTGTGGGCACAGTGACCTTGAGGACTTCAAGGAGAAGAGAAGGGATGAACCAAGATAAGATTCAGGTGATGCTTTATTCTTAGCTCAAAAGTCCATTTAATGGCACTTGAAGCCCCATCATCACCCTCAGAGATCCCAGATGGAGATCCATGATTCAGAGTTGAATGGGGAGACAGAGAAGTAGCAGTCACGAGCCTGCTCTTAGCTGTAACACCGCTGCGTGAGGAGTCGACATCCCTCTTTAAACAGGTGTTTTCCTCACCTTACAGGTGATCATCAAGCCATCAACACTAGAGGTGGTATAGTAGGAGGCATCCAGTTACTTTCCATCCTTGCTAAGGGCACTTGGGACATTCCTATCCATCCTGGCAATGTTACATCTCAAAGCCATGAATGTTAGCATGGTCTGTATTCCTGAATCCCCGAAGATAAAACCATCTTTAAAACCCATGTTAATAATTACAATCTACCTCTAAAGCAGACTTATCTGATTGCTCTACTAACACAGTTTGTTTACCCCAAAGCAAGAAGTACCCCTAAATTCATCACAGATGTTCAGAGCAGTAACAAGAATTATCACAAAATAATTTCCCATTCACCAACCAAAGTAACTGTAATTTCAGACTCAGCAAAGAGATCTGCTTCTTTCTGTTTTACTAATAAATCCAGGTTTGTTTTTCCCCCAGTTATTTATTTTTTTGTATTTATTCATTCGTTTATTTAATAGCATTCACTGTCTAAGTCACTGGTTTCAAATCCTTGCACTGTGGACACGCAGGAACTCTGCTCACCAAGTATTGGCTGCATAATGAATAATAGTAGATCTTCTTATGTATGAACTGCTACTTTCAAAGGTCTTCAGGTCTTTTGATTCATCAAATAATCATATAAAACTGTTTTTGAAACAATAGCCACTTCTTTTCCTAGTACAAGTATTTGCTCAATCAACTAATACTAGAAACAGGTAAAATTACATGACTTGGAAATTTTTCTGCTAGTATAAAGGGGTCCTCAAACTCCTAAGGATTAGGAAACTCCCATCTAAGACATGCAAAGCTGGCTCCTCTCCCATCGTGAATTAATGTCTGCAAATGGACTTTCCAAATCCTTCAGCAACAGGAGCCACTGCTGACCCCTGACTACACTGCACAATTGCTCGGGCAGAACCTGGGACGGATGTCTGGGATGTTAAAGGAAAATGAACAAAACCCTTTACAACCAAAGAAAAAACCCTTTTGCTGATATCAAGTGATTGTTTCCTTCCTCTTTCTGAAAAATCCTTTACCACCACAACTTCTTTTCAAACAGAAGGGAAGCACAGCACCTAGAAGGAATATGATGAGAAATCAAGGGAGCCCAGGCACCTGGCCATTGAGTCTCTCCCCAAGCATGCCTTTGTCCTGCTTTTTACTTCCCTAGGTGTTCCCGGGAGGCAGTGTGCAGTTAATGCATTAGTCAGCACCCTCACTTTTCAGATAATCTTCTGACTCTTTCTCCGGCCACTCACGTGCCTGAGATTGAAGCTGTACGAAGATGAGTAGCCAGCTACGAATCCTCCAGAGGCAGCACGTGAAATGTGCCAAACATCTCTCTGCAGTTCTGGTTAAACAGTCAATACCTCTTTGTCAATAAGCTGCAATTGAAGTCCAGGTGGGGCAGAGTGAGGACTAAAACTGCGGATGCACCTGAGCTCCAGTGCCAAGATCAAGAGAGAAGATGTGATGACTAATTCACTTCTACTGAATTTTTTTCCTAGAGAAATTAATTGGAAAAACAGATACAAGTATTATATGATATGTATCTTTTGCTTAAAGTTTCAACAGTAGGGACAGACAATTCTCCAAAAACCAAATTCCTTCTGGATAATAATATCTTTTAGCTCATGTCCACACTTTGCCCCTCGGATTTCAGTTCATCAGTGTGCAAAATGCATGTTTTTTTGTATTAACTGGGAGGGGGGAGGGTGAAGCTTCACGGCTGGATGAAACAAAGAAACAATGAAAGTTCTGTGCCCCTGATGCTAAATCGGTACTATCAGCTTCCTATAGAAGAAAACATACCTTGATAAGGGACGGGGAGGTGGCAGAGGAGTGGAAGGAGAATACAGAGGGGAAGACAAAAACTTCATCACCTTCTATTGCCTACATGGGTTTTGGTGGACATTTTCTAAGGCTAGCTTAGCATACTTTCCATTCGGTATAATGATGGCCGGCTTCAGCACGAAGCACACATTCTGCACATAATAAGCAGCCATTAAATATTTATTAACAGCATCTGACCAATTCGAGACCAATTTAGAAGACTGCTTTTGTCTTTGGTTGCCAGCTTCCCGGGTCACCTCTGCTTGATTTCAGCTCTCAGAATCCCTTTAACAGGGCTCAAGACTGAGAAGATAGTCCGAATTACTCTAAAACACGCTCACTCTGCCCTGGTTTTATGCTCAGAAAATGATTTCTTTCCTGAGGGAAACACACCACCAATAGCTTTGCCTGTTTTCTGAATACTAGTTTTTAAAACATGAATCGTAAGGAAAATAAGAAACTGTCTTCATGGAAAATTACTTTATGGTGGGCATTTCCTCTAAAATCGTTCAAAACTCGGGTTGTATTTTTACCTGCATTCCACAATAATATTTTGCCACCTATGATTGTAAAAGGAGGGCCACACGCTCTCCTGTGAGCTGGCAGTTTTGTTCACGGTTACTATCGAAGTCATTTTAGTTCTTTTTTTAGGTTTAGGGAAGTCTGGTCCTAAAGGAGTAATAAACCAACACTCAGAAATTTGAAAATATTGGGAGAGGCATCTCATTTCCTCTTCCCAACTTTTAAATTCAGCTTTGTGATAAGTATAAATGAGTAAGCAGTGGTTTTTGAACTTCAGAATGCATAAGAATCCCGTGGAAAACTTGTTAAGATCCAGATTCCTGTGCCCAACACCAGCGATCTGATTCAGAAGGGGTTGCCTCAACACTGAGACTTCTAACAGGCTCCCAGGTGAGGCTGATGCTGCGGGTCCGCAGACCACTCTTTGAAGAGCACTATCCTCATGGCCTGGATGAGTTCATGGAGCCACATTCAAAACACCTGACATGCAGGATTACGCGCGGGTTCAAGTAATCCTGCCTAATAAGCGAGAATGGATATCAATATTTGGGCATCTTAACCTTTGGCTATACTAGAAATAGTATGCTTTGAGACCAGCTCCAGTTTGACAGATGTGTTGTCACCATCATGACCCATGCCTACCAATTCTGTTGTTAAGGCAGCATAACTGAGAAGCAGGGGAAAGCCTGCTTCCCTACCTTGAGAACTACTGGGTCAAATCAAACTTGAGGTCATTACAATAAAACTGTGGAAAAGAGAGAAAGCATCCAAGCAGATCCAGTTACTTTCTATGACAGCAGTTTAAAATACCATAACTCAAGAGGAATGGGTGAATTTGCTTCTGTGGGCAGCAAAATGGGGGTGACAGTCACAAAAGTGTGGGCTGTATTTTCAATTAATTCACACTAGTTCTTTTGTCCATTTGAATTTTGCAGGAGCATATCATGCAGAACACCGGGCCCTCAACAAACTGGCAGACGTGATTCAAAGGAGATGGATTTCGTTGAAATGCATTTACATCATCTGGAGTCCTCATGCTGTTAATGCTCCATTTATTTGCTGTGCTGGTTGTGAGACCAACAGAAAGCACATTCTCTGAGGCATATAATAAATTCAAAAGATACTGAGGACTTCTGGATCTGGATGAGATGGAGGAAGCACAATTCACCCTATCCTCCCACTAATTACAACTAAAAAACCCTGGACAAAACACATAAAGTAACTATCTGAGAACTGAAAGTAAACACACAAAAGTATGTTCAACAACATTAATCATTAGGGAAATGTACATGAAAGCCAAAATAAGAAATCACCACACAAGTATCCGTATGGCTTATAAAATAACCTGACAATACCAAGTGCTGATGAGGATGCAGAGCAACTGGAACTCTAATATGTTCCTGATGGGAACTCAAAATGGGACAGTCATTCCAGAAAAAAAATTGGCAGTTTCTCATAAAGGTCAACAGAGCACCAAATAAACCAACATTCCTAAGTGATTATCCTAGAGAAATGAAACTTACATTCACATACAAACCTGTGTGGGGCTTCCCTGGTGGTGCAGTGGTTGAGAGCCTGCCTGCCGATGCAGGGGATACGGGTTCGTGCCCCGGTCCGGGAAGATCCCACATGCCGCGGAGCAACTAAGCCTGTGCACCACAACTACTGAGTTTGCATGCCGCAACTATTGAAGCTCATGAGCCCTAGAGCCCGTGCGTCGCAACTACTGAGTCCACATGCTGCAACTATTGAAGGTGGCGTGCTCTAGGGCCCGCGCGCTGCAACTACTGAGCCTGTGTGCTGCAACTACTGAAGGCTGCACACCTAGAGCCCGTGCCCCACAATGAGAAGCCACCACAATGAGAAGCCTATGCAATGTAACGAAGAGTAGCCACCGCTCGCTGCACTTATACAAAGCCCACGTGCGGCAATGAAGACCCAATGCAGCCAAAAAAAAAAAGAACCCACAAAAACCAAAAAACAAAACCTGTATGTGAATGTTTACAGAAGCCTTAAAGAGAAAAAAAAGTCAATAGATGGATGAACTAACAAATTGTGATCCAAACAATGGAATGCTATTCAGTAATAAAAAGGATTGAACTAAGTATATATAAAGAACGTAAGTGAACCTCAAATACGTTGTTCTAAATAAAACAATCTAAAAGAGGTTACATACTACATAATTCCATTTATTTAAAAAAAAGCAAAACTATAGAGAGTGATCAGTGGTTTGTCAGGGAAAAGTGTAGGTTAGGGGTTGACTATAAAGGGGCAGAATGAGGGAATTTGGGGGGATTTTTTACTGTTTAATCCTGATTATGGTGGTGGTTACAAGACTGTATGCATCTGTCGAGACTCACAGAACTTCACAACAAAATGAAAGTGAATTTCACTGTATGTAAATTTAAAAATAAACAAAAAACCAGTATCTACTAAGGCTGAACATACGTGTATTTCAGGACCCAGCCATTCTACTTTTTGGTTTATATCCAACAGAAATGCACATATTTGTTCACCCAAAGACATGCACGAAAATGTTTGTAGTAATACTAGTCACAATAGTCCAAATCTAAAAAAATGATACTAATGAACTTATTTACAAAACAGAAATCGATTCACAGACTTAGAAAACAAACTTATGGCTACCAGAGGGGAAAGAGAGGGGAGGAGAGATAAATTAGGAGTTTGGGATTAACATATATACACTGATATATATGTATAAAATAGATAACCAATAAGGACTTACTGTATAGCACAGAGAACTATATTGAAAATCTTGTAATAACTTATGATGGAAAAGAATCGGAAAAAGCATAGATTTATATATATATATATATATATATATATATATATATAACTGAATCACTATGCTGTACACCTGAAACTAACACAACATTGTAAGTCAACTATACTTCAAATAAATTAATTAATTAATTAAAAAAAAATGACCTAACAATGTAATGCATAAATAAATGTGGTTTGTTAATCCAATGGGAATTAATGAACTGCAACTACACATAATAATGTGGTCTGCTCTCACAAAAATAATGTTGAATTGTAAGAAGCCAAATATTAAAGTGTGCATACTAGATGACTTCATTTACATGAAATTCAAAAGCAGGCAAACACTAAGGTGTTAGAAGTTGCAGTAACATTTACCCTTGCTGGGCTAGTGACTGAAAGGGGAAACAGAGGTCCTATGGGGGTGATGGTAATGCCCTATTTTTTTTCTTATTGGTAATGCTCTATTTTTGATCTGGGTGCTATTGATATGGGTCTGTTCAGTTTCTAAAAAGTTATCAAGCTATGACCTTTTGATTAGTATGCTTTACCTATGTTATATTTCAATATAATGTGAATATACATAGATTTTTCTGGGAAGAGGTTCCACAGCTTTCATCAGTTTTGAAAGGGGTTCCTGCCTCAAAAATAAGTGTAACTATCAAACTGGAAAACAAAGAGCAGATCTTGGATGGCATTAGGATTGTCGGTTAACCGCAACTTTTTTCTGGATTTTCCTAAATTGAACAAGTCAGAGTCTTGTTCTGCTTAAAGAAGTTGGTGGTCATGTGACATTTTCCACCCTGGCTATATTTATTAGAAAGCTTGTTCTGTGTTTTCCCAGGACTAAGGACTTTCCCTGCTAAAGCTGGGTAAGTCCTGGGCAAACCAGAACGGTAGCAGAAGACTCCTGTTCTGCTTTTTTTTGAAAAGAATACATCTTAAAAGTCCAGTGTCATTGGAGTTATGGGGCTTCGGGAATCACCTGCCCTCATAGAAGCACCCAGATGGGGTTTTTGGGGAAACAGAGTGGAATTTCCAGCACTTGCTGTGTTAGAAGAAAACTAACATGGGTCAGGGCAGTGTTTAGAATTTTCCTGGTGTTCTGAGGATGAGGGCTGCCACAGCACCTGGCTTTTAATCAACGCTGTGTATGATTTCTCCTCGTCTCTCACGCTAAATGCGGGGACTTGGTTTCCTGTCACTTCAGCTGTCTGCAATTTCAGCAGTGGTTTCAGGACAAGTGATTAAATGAATGTCTTTCGGAGTCCTTGCTGGTGGATCAGATTTAGCCAAGGCAATCATGCGTCTCCATACAACGCGTTCCCTAATGCCCAGAGAGAAGGCGCAAATGGCCCAGAAGCCCTTGAGGATTTTCATTGTGGTGGTTTCTCTCTCCAGGATTGTGGGTTTTGATGTTTTTCTCTTATAACAGGTAAACACCACTTTAAAATATTCTCTATAAAACAATAAAAACTTGTCCCCTTAAGAAACGACCAAGACATGCTTCCTTTTTTTTTAATAGGTGGTTTTTTTGCCTTGTTTCATAATCATGCTTTTTGCACTGTGATTAACAAATGATCTCTACATGGAGTGGAGGAACAGACAAAGTGGCCGGATTCTCTAAACACTGTAGAAAATTATAATGTAGGCTAGTGGACAACATGTTTTACTTTTTAACCTGGTTTTAAATGTCCTCTAAAGGAACACATTTAAACATGGATTTTGTTAGGTCCAACTCTAGCCTCTAGAAAAGCTGTCATGATTGGTATGAAAACTAGAAAAAGGGCAGAGAGAGAATGTACTTGATAACGAGCTTACTGAGCATTGAGTACCTAAGAAATTTCTGACTGTGCATCTATATAGATATCTGACCATATATGTCTATTTCTGCATCTATACCTATATTATCCTTACACATACATACACATATAAGGATATATATGTGTCCACATTTATTATACACATATATCCTTATTTAATCTTCTCAACAACTTTTGAGTATATTATGATCTGTTTTATAGCTGATAATCTAAGATTGAGAGAGATGAAGTAATTTGCCTTAAGTATGCACAGAAAACAACAGAGAAAGGATTTGAAACCAGTTCTTCTTGATGCCTAGTGATACATCAGGGGCTTTATGACCAACGTGGGCCTGGGAAATAAAGCAATCCAAAGGAGGACTTGAGCTGGGGGTTTCCAGGATAACTTTGTTTCAGATCATTCAAGAGAACAATGAAAACAAATTAAAGGGCAGAAGTTTGTGAGCTTTGATGTTTGCAGCTGTGAGGACTTCAGCGTGTTTGCAGGGAGAAGAAATAAACCAGCACCCAAGGTCTACCTGGGGTGATGGTGAGGGGGAAAAATGAGATGCCCAGATTGCAGGGGGAGGAGAGCGGCTTGAACCCCAGGTAAGGCATGCTGGCTCAGGGGACCACCCAAAATTCCCCCTTGGCATTGAGAGCAGTGACTGAAACCCAAATGAAGCCATTTTATAGTCTATCATGGCACTATACACCTTTATCTTGAGTTTCCACTCTTTGAAGTGACAGACTTCTCTAAGATTAGCCAAATTAAATATGAGTAAACCCCACATTTGTGGATCGACCTCAGACATCATAACTCCGATTGTTTTTGAATACTTGGATATGTTTTCCCTCAGTTTTCAATGTATTTATTACTACTTTCCATCCTTGAGATGTGTCCTAACAGTCATCTCAGCTAGAAGGCAGGCAGAGAGGTTGATAATACTGTATTTGCTTTAGAATCTTGGAAATCAGAGATTGAGCTGATCCTGCTTCCCAAAATTATCTGCATGGGAGCACCAAATTGTTATAAATCCAACATATTCCCCAAGTGCATTTAGTCGGAAGGATTCAAACTATTTTACAAATTCTTTATTAATCCTCACAATATGTGACAGATGGACCCGCTGTCAAGTGTCAGGCCCATTTTACAGACGGAGGATTTGAGCAGCTTAACCAAAGACGTGTCAGCCGCATCCTCAAAGGAGTGTGGATTCAGCCCAGCCGTGACCCTGGACATGCTTGCTCCTGGCTGTTGCTTTTCTTTATTACAGAATGTGGCTTCTCTGGGTTTCACTCTGGTGCTGGTCTTTGGCTGGTTACTAGGCAACTTGAGCTATCACAGCCTGGCTGGTTCAAAATACCAGAGCATCAAAGTCCTATAAAAATGAGGCGAAATCTTCTCATTATACATGTGTTAAATTTAGGTTAGTACAATGCCATTCCAGTGAGGACCAGCCAGGAAAAACAAAAAGCTTTGAGGGGCAACCAAACAGTGTGCATCTGAGGGATTGGGTTAATTTTAGGCTGATAATTATTACAGGTGTCTTAGCACACAGAAGAGAAAGACAGTACAGCTGCTTGCTCTAGAGAGCATCGAGCCAAAGGCACTCAAATAAATATGTACCTCATGGAAAGATGATGTGAAGGGGAAGATGAGGGGTCAAGATGGAAGAGAGAAATTATCCAATAACCAGGGCAACTTGATCTTGGCTGCTTTGAGCTTGCCCAGTGATTTCAAAACCGGGAAGCAAAAAGGTGAAGGTGAAGGGAATGGCACCCCAGCTATTTATTTCTAAAGCATTAAAAGGAATGCCTTGTAAGAGTAAGACGAGGAAAACGAGCTACGTGCAGTCATTTACAATTCTCAGCGCGTGGATCCACATGGGCCCAGTTATGGGAAGCGGGTTTTGTCTTTGAGGAAAGAGGAGGGTGTGAGATATGGTCCTGGGCCTCGTAAACATCAGGCCTGCAGCACAGTCCTTACACATAGGGAGGGAGGGGCTGACTGAGCCTCTAGCTTTCCATCAACCCTACATATGTTGCTGGGAGTGTTTTCACTCCATTCTGTTTAAAGAGGGGGCATTTTGACCAGACCTAACAAGTAAAAAGTTCAAATTTTCTTAGTTTTTAAACGTGTGGCTACTCAAGTCTTATTATAAAACGATACTAATCAAGACAATGTGGTATGAGCAAAACCAGAAAAAAACTCAATGAAAAAGAATACAGACTCAAGAAATAGACTCACATACAGACAACTGATTTCCAACAGAGGTGCAAAGGCAATTCAGCAGAAGAAGGATGATCTTTTTCAACAAAAGTTGCTGAAACAATTGGATATCCATATGCAAATACATGAACTTTGAACCATGCCTCACACCATACCCCTAAATTCACACAGAATAGAGCATAGAGCTAAACAAAAAATCTAAAACTATGAAAGTGCTAGAAGAAAATATACTAGAAAAATCTATGTGAGCATGGGTTAAGCAAAGATTTCATAGATATCACACCAAAAACACAATTCATAAAATAAAAATTAGATAAATTTGACTTCACCAAAATTAAAAACTTCTGCTCTTATTGTATGTCAGCTATACCTCAATAAAGCTGTTTAAAATAATTTAAAAAAAAACCAAACCAATTGCGTGGGACAATCTACCCCTGAGATGTACTTCACAACCCGCCCCACTCAACCTCACAGCTGGGCAGAAGAACTCTGTCAAAATGTGTCTCTTAAAACCCCTCTGATTCCATGTAGCTCTGCCCAGGGAGCCGCTCTGACTCTGCAATATCACCGTGAATACGACAGACCATAGAAGGGATGACAAAGTACCTGCTGTCACAATTACGTGAACACTAGCCAGTAGCTTATGCTCGCTCAAGAAAGAGATGCTATTTTCACTTCTTCCGAGTTCTAGCTAATGCAATACACCTTAAAAAGTAAAGAAGCTATGTAAATATTGGAAGAGAGCCATATTATCCTGATTTGCAAATGATACAGTGGTTTCCTAGAAAAACGTTCAGGCACAATTAAAAGTAAATTATTAGATTACAAGTAAAATAATTATTAAGGTACCAGTTACTCTTTAAAGATCAATTCATTTACTGGTAGAAACCAGATAGAAATGAAAATGGGAAAAAAATACCATACACATCCCATTAACAATAGAGACAAAAGTTACAAAATACATAGGGAAAAATTTAACAAAGAAAGTGTAAGATTTATTTGAGAGAGCTATAAATTTTATTGAGCAACATAAAATAAGGCCTGAATAAATGTAGAGACACACCATGCTCCTGGACAGAAAGTCGTAATATAATAAAAGCGTCAATCCTTTCCAAATAAATATATCAATTTCATACAATTTCAATCAGAAACAAAACAGGCTTTCTTTTTAAATTTAAAATGATTTAAGAACGCACATAAGAAAACAAAGTATGCAAAATTGCCAAGAATGTTTTTGAGAAGGTAGAAAATAAGGAGAGATTTATCTTCCCTACTATTAAAAGCTACTATATTCCAGAATCTTCCTCTCAGCATCTGCTTCTGAGGAACCCAACATGACACTCTTATGAACACTCTGTCACTCAACCATATTTTAATGGGGATGCCAGAATTAAATTTCAACAGTGGCTTTTATACAGATAAAAGAGCATGAAACGAAAGTGAGTTTAAGCTTTTTTTTTTTAACATCTTTACTGGAGTATAATTGCTTTACAGTGTTGTGTTAGTTTCTACTTTATAACAAAGGGAATCAGCTTTCCATATACATATACCCCCATAATTCCTCCCTCCTGCATTGCCCTCCCACCCTCCCTATCCCACCCCTGTAGGTGGTCATACAGCACTGAGCTGTATACCAGTCTTTTGTCTCCTTAGGTAGGTTTATTCCTAGGTATTTTATTTTTTTGTTGCAGTGGTAAATGGGAGTGTTTTCTTAATTTCACTTTCATATTTTTTATCATTAGTGTATAGGAATGCAAGAGATTTCCATGCATTAATTTTGTATCCTGCTACTTTACCAAATTCATTGATTAGTTCTAGTAGTTTTCTGGTGGCATCTTTAGGATTCTTTATGTATAGTATCATGTCATCTGCAAACAGTGACAGCTTTACTTCTTTTCCGATTTGCATTCCTTTTATTTCTTTTTCTTACCTGACTGCTGTGGCTAAAACTTCCAAAACTATGTTGAATAACAGCAGTGAGAGTGGACAGCCTTGTCTTGTTCCTGATCTTAGAGGAAATGGTTTCAGTTTTTCACCACTGAGAACGATGGTGGCAGTGGGTTTGTCATATATGGCCTTTATTATGTTTAGGTAAGTTCCCTCTATACCTACTCTCTGGAGGGTTTTTTTTATCATAAATGGGTGTTGAATTTTGTCGAAAGCTTTTTCTGCATCTATTGAGATGATCATATGGTTTTTATCCTTCATATGGTGTATCACATTGTTTGATTTGCGTATATTGAAAAATCCTTGCATTCCTGGGATAAACCCCACTTGATCATGGTATATGGTCCTTTTAATGTGCTGTTGGATTCTGTTTGCTAGTGTTTTCTTTTCCTTTTTTTTTCTTTTGCAGTACGTGGGCCTCTCACTGTGGTGGCCTCTCCCACTGTGGAGCACAGGCCCTGGACGCGCAGGCTCAGTGGCCATGGCTCACGGGCCTAGCCGATCCGTGGCATGTCGGATCTTTCCGGACCAGGGCACGAACCAGTGTGCCCTGCATCGGCAGGCGGACTCTCAACCACTGCGCCACCAAGGAAGCCCTGCTAGTGTTTTCTTGAAGATTTTTGCATCTATGTTCCTCAGTGATATTGGCCTGTAGTTTTCTTTCTTTGTGACATCTTTGTCTGGTTTGGGTATCAGCATGATGGTGGCCTCGTAGAATGAGTTTGGGAGTGTTCCTCCCTCTGTTATATTTTGGAAGAGTCTGAGAAGGATAGGTGTTAGCTCTTCTCTAAATGCTTGGTAGAATTCGCCTGTGAAGCCATCGGGTCCTGGGCTTTTGTTTGTTGGAAGATCATTAATCACAGTCTCAATTTCAGTACTTGTGATTGGTCTGTTCATATTTTCTATTTCGTCCTGGTTCATTCTTGGCAGGTTGTGCATTTCTACGAATTTGTCCATTTCTTCCACGTTGTCCATTTTATTGGCATAGAGTTCCTTGTAGTAATCTCTCATGATCTTTTGTATTTCTGCAGTGTCATTTGTTACTTCTCCTTTTTTGTTTCTAATTCTATTGATTTGAGTCTTCTCCCTTGTTTTCTTGATGAGTCTGGGTAATGGTTTAACAATTTTGTTTATCGTCTCAAAGAACCGTCTTTTAGTTTCATTGATCTTTGCTATTGTTTCCTTCGTTGCTTTTTCATTTATTTCTGATCTGATCTTTATGACTTCTTTCCTTCTGCTAACTTTGGGGTTTTTTTGGTCTTCTTCTGCTAATTGCTTTAGATGTAAGGATACATTGTTTGAGATATTTCTTGTATATTGATGTAGGATTGTATTGCTATAAACTTCCCTATTTAGAGCTGCTTTGCTGCATCCCATAGGTTCTGGGTCGTCATGTTTTCATTGTCATTTCTTTCTAGGTATTTTTTAATTTCCTCTTTGATTTTTCAGTGATCTCTTGGTTATTAAGTAGTGTATTGTTTAGCCTCCGTGTGTTTGCATTTTTTACAGATTTTCCCCTGTAATTGATATCTAGTCTCATAGCGTTGTGTTCAGAGAAGATATTTGATACAATTTCAATTTTCTTAAATTTACCATGGCTTGATTTTTGATGCAAGATATGATCTATCCTGGAGAATGTTCCATGAGCACTTGAGAAGAAAGTGTATTCTGTTGTTTGGGGATGGAATGTCCTATCAATTAAGTCCATCGTGTTTAAAGTATAATTTAGAGCTTGTGTTTCCTTATTTATTTTCATTTTGGATGATCTGTCTATTGGTGAAAGTGAGGTGTTGAAGTCCCCTACTATGATTGTGTTCCTGTCGATTTCCCCTTTTATGGCTGTTAGCATTTGCCTTATGTATTGAGGTGCTCCTATGTTGGGTGCATAAATATTTACAACTGTTATATCTTCTTCTTGGACTGATCCCTTGATCATTATGTAGTGTCCTTCTTTGCCTCTTGTAATTGTCTTTATTTTAAAGCCTATTTTTTCTGATATGAGAATTGCTACTCCAGCTTTCTTTTGATTTCCATTTGCATGGAATATCTTTTTTCGTCCCCTCACTTTCAGTCTGTATGTGTCCCTAGGTCTGAAGTGGGTCTCGTGTAGACAGCATATATACGGGTCTTGTTTTTGTATCCATTCAGCCAGTCTATGTCTTTTGGTTGGAGCACTTAATCCATTTACATTTAAAGTAATTATTAATATGTATGTTCTTATTACCATTTTCTTAATTGTTTTGGGTATGTTATTGTAGGTCTTTTCCTTCTCTTGTGTTTCCTGCCTAGAGAAGTTCCTTTAGCATTTGTTGTAAACTGCTGTGGTGGTGCTGAATCCTCTTAGTTTTTGCTTGTGTGCAAATGTTTTAACTTCTCCGTTGAATCTGAATGAGATACTTGCTGGGTAGAGTAATCTTGGTTGTAGGTTTTTCCCTTTCATCACTTTAAACATGTCCTGCCACTCCCTTCTGGCTTGCAGAGTTTCTGCTGAAAGATAAGCTCTTAACCTTATGGGGATTCCCTTGTATGTTATTTGTTGCTTTTCCCTTGCTGCTTTTAATATTTTTTCTTTGTATTTAATTTTTGATAGTTTGATTAATATGTGTCTTGGCCTGTTTCTCCTTGGATTTATCCTGTATGGGACTCTCTGTGCTTCCTGGACTTGATTGACTACTTCCTTTCCCATATTAGGGAAGTTTTCAACTATAATCTCTTTAAATATTTTCTCAGTCCCTTTCTTTTTCTCTTCTTCTTCTGGGACCCCTGTAATTCGAATGTTGGTGTGTTTAATGTTGTCCCAGAGGTCTCTGAGACTGTCCTCAATTCTTTTCATTCTTTTTTCTTTATTCTTCTCTGTGGTAGTTATTTCCACTATTTTATCTTCCAGGTAACTTACCCGTTTACTGCCCCAGTTATTCTGCTATTGATTCCATCTAGAGAATTTTTAATTTCATTTATTCTGTTGTTCATCATTGTTTGTTTGCTCTTTAGTTCTTCTAGGTCCTTGTTAAACATTTCCTGTATTTTCTCTATTCTATTTCCAAGATTTTAGATCATCTTTACTGTCATTACTCTGAATTCTTTTTCAGGTAGACTGCCTATTTCTTCTTCATTTGTTTGGTCTGGTCGGTTTTTACCTTGCTCCTTCATCTGCTGTGTGTTTCTCTGTCTTCTCATTTTGCTTAACTTACTGTGTTTGGGCTCTCCTTTTCACAGGCTTCAGGTTCATAGTTCCTGTTGTTTTTGGTGTCTGCCCCCAGTGGCTAAGGTTGGTTTAGTGGGTTGTGTAGGTTTCCTGGTGGAGGGGACTAGTTCCTGTGTTCTGGTGGATGAGGCTGGATCTTGTCTTTCTAGTGGGCAGGACTGCGTCCGGTGGTGTTTTGGGGTGTCTTTGACCTTACTATGATTTTAGGCAGCCTCTCTGCTAATGGGTGGTGTTGTGTTCCTGTCTTGCTCGTTGTTTGGCATGGAGTGTCCAGCAGTGTAGCTTGCTGGCCCTTGAGTGGAGCTGGGTCTTGGCATTGAGATGGAGATCTCTGGGAGAGCTTTTGCTGTTTGATATTACATGGAGCCAGGAGGTGTCTGGTGGACCAATGTCCTGAACTTGGCTCTCCCACCTTCAAGGCACAGGCCTGACTCCCAGCTGGAGCACCAACACCCTGTCAGCCACATGGCTCAGAAGAAAAGGTAGAAAAGAAGGAAGAAAGAAAGAAAGGAAGGAAGGAAGGAAGAAAGAAAAGAAAGAGAGAGAAAGAAGGAAGGAAGGAAGGAAGGAAGGAAGGAAGGAATAAATAAATAAATAAAATTAACTAAAATAAAGTTATTAAAATAAAAAAAATAAAAAGTAATTAAAAAAAGACAGAAAGAAGAGAAACCAAACCAAAAAACAAATACACCAATGATAACAAGTGCTAAAACCTGTACAAAAAAATAAATGGACAGACAGAAGCCTAGGACAAATGACAAAAGCAAAGCTATACAGACAGAATCACACAAAGAAGCATACATATACACACTCACAAAAACAGAAAAAGGAAAAAATATATATATATTTATATATATATAAAAAAAGGAAGAGAGCAACCAAATCATTAAGCAAATCTAGCAATGATAATAAACTGTAAATACTCAACTAAGATAAACATAAAACCAGAAACAAATTAGATGCAGAAGGCAAACCCCAAGTCTACAGTTGCTCCCAAAGTCCACCTCCTCAATTTGGGATGATTTGCTGTCTATTCAGGTATTCCAGAGATGCAGGGTACATCAAGGTGATTGTGGAGATTTAATCCACTGCTCCCGAGGCTGCTGGGAGAGATTTCCCTTTCTCTTCTTTGTTCGCACAGCCCGCGGGCTTCAGCTTTGGATGTGGCCCCGCCTCTGTGTGTAGGTCACCTGAGGGCATCTGCTCTTTGCTCAGAAAGGACAGAGTTAAAGGAGCAGCTGATTCAGGGGCTCTGGCTCACTCAGGCCACGGCGAGGGAGGGGTACAGATGCGGGGTGAGCCTGCGGTGGCAGAGGCCAGTGTGACATTGCACCGGCCTGAGGCGTGCCGCGCGTTCTCCCAGTTGTCCCTGGATCCCGGGACCCTGGCAGTGGTGGGCTGCACAGGCTCCCAGGAGGGGCGGTGTGGAGAGTGACCTGTGCTCGCACACAGGCTTCTTGGTGGCGGCAGCAGCAACCTTAGCGTCTCATGCCTGACTCTGGGGTCCGTGCTGATTGCCGCGGCTCGCGCCTGTCTCTGGAGCTCCTTTAGGCGATGGTCTGAATCCCCTCTCCTCAAGCACCCTGAAACAATGGTCTCTTGCCTCTTAGGCAGGTCCAGACTTTTTCCCGGACTCCCTCCTGGCTAGCCGTGGCGCACTGGCCCCCTTCAGGCTGTGTTCACGCTGCCAACCCCAGTCCTCTCCCTGTGATCTGACCTCCGAAGCCCAAGCCTCAGCTCCCAGCCCCCGCCCGCCCCAGTGGGTGAGCAGACAAGCCTCTCAGGCTGGTGAGTGCTGGTCGGCACCAATCCTCTGTGCAGGAATCTCTCCGCTTTGCCCTCCGCACCCCTGTGGCTGTGCTCTCCTCTGCAGCTCCAAAGCTCCCCCCTCCACCACCTGCAGTCTCCACCCGTGAAGGGGCTTCTAGTGTGTGGAAACCTTTCCTTCTTCACAGCTCCCTCCCACTGGTGCAGGTCTCGTCCCTATTCTTTGTCTGTGTTTATTCTTTTTTCTTTTGCCCTACCCGGGTACCTGGGGAGTTTCTTGCATTTTGGGAGGTCTGAGGTCTTCTGCCAGCATTCAGGGGGTGTTCTGTAGGAGTTGTTCCACATGTAGATGTATCTCTGATGTATTTGTGGGGAGGAAGGTGATCTCCACATCTCACTCCTCCGCCATCTTGAAGGTCTCGAGTTTCAGCTTTTTAAAGCTATATGTTACAGCCAACTGGGTCTCAGGTGGGCTATGGCTCCAGAAATCAGTCCTCATGATCCCTTTCCCATTGTCTTCTGCCTGGGCTTTGCTTTTTAAACATTTGCCTTTGTGACCTGGTCCTCTTCTTGGCTGGATCATTTGGCTTGTTTCTCCTCCACCACAACCCCTCCCTGTTTTGCTTGTAATTCTGTGAGTTGGCACCCCTCCTGGTGCCTTGTTCTGGCTTGGCTACCTTTATGTTCCACTTGGCTTTGGCCCAAGATCCAGCACTTTTTCTCCCTTGCCCCATTCTTGCAGGAAGTTCCAGAATTCCAGATTTAGTCACAGCGTCATTCACAATTACACTGCTCCCTCCCTGGAGAAAAGTGCCTCCAGTGGATTACGACAAGTGGCTAGACTCTGAGTGATTTGGAGTCTGGGGCCATGTCCTATTTACCATCCAGGCATGGATACTGTAGTTGCATTAGTTTGTTAGTACCACGATCTAAGAGGCTTAAACAACAGAAATTTATTTCCTCACATTTCTGAAAGGCAGAAGTCCAAGATTAAGTTGTCAGCAGGGATAGTTTCTTCTGAGGGCCTCTTTCCTTGACTTGTAGACTGTCACCTTCTCCCTGTGTCTTGACATGGTCTTTCTTCTGTGCATGTCAGTGTCCTAATGTTCTCTTCTTCTAGGGACACAACTCATATTGGACTATGGCCAACCCCAATGATCTCATTTAACCTTAATTACCTCTTTAAAGATGCTATCTCCAAATACAGTCCCATTCATAGTTACTTCAGTGATGCTTACTTAGTCTAGCAGGTACAGAGTGGTAGGGTGGTAAAAGAGGGGCTTAATGAATGACCTGCTGACTTAAGCAGTTGACAGGAATGTTCTGATTCCTTGAATCCTCTGGAAAGGAAGAGGATTCCAAGCATGTGCCTCCTGAAGGAGGTCTAGCATTACTGCATTTGCTGAATTATTACTATCTCTTTCCAGAGGGTATCACAATCAGGGTAAGACCCTACTGAAGTCCAAGCTGAGTTATGTAGCAAGTCAGCATGTCCTTGTGTGTCCTGTGGCTCCCAGAAATGCTTGCAGTTGACTTACATGGAACTAGCATTCTCCCTCTTACTCAATTCCTGGCTGAATCCCTTTCCCTCTCCTGTGTGGCTATGGCTCACCTACTTTCAGTGTTTTCAGTGTTCTCTGCAATGCCAACAGCCAGCATTCTGCAAGGTGGCAGCATGGGGGCAATGGACCCATCTCTGATCTGGGACTCACGTGGCCTTGTTCTACTCTATTCTGACACTGGACATTGGCTGTCTGTGAAAACCACTGGCGGGAGTCTTTTTTAAAGCCATCAGTGTGATTCAATATCCACAAATCAATCAACACAATACATCACATTAACAAAGTGAAGGATAAAAATCATTGATCAATGCAGTAGATGCAGGGTGGTATGGAAGACATACAGATTGCCAGCAAACAGATGAAAAGATTCTCAACATCAGTAATCATCAGGGAAATGCAAATCAAAACCACAATGAAATATCACCTCACACCTGTCGGAATGGCTATTATCAAAAAGACAAGAAATAACAAGTGCTGGAGAGGGTGTGGAGAAAAGGGAACCCTCCTACACTGTTGGTGGGAATGTAAATTGGTGCATCCACTATGGAGAACAGTATGGTAGCTCCTCAAAAAATTAAAAACAGACCTGCAAGAGCATGGACTTGAGGATATGGGGAAGGGTAAGCTGTGACGAAGTGAGAGAGTGGCATGGACATATATACACTACCAAATGTAAAATAGATAGCTAGTGGGAAGCAGCTGCATAGCACAGGGAGATCAGCTAGGTGGTTTGTGACCACCTAGAGGGGTGGGATAGGGAGGGTCGGAGGGAGGGAGACTCAAGAGGGAAGAGATATGGGAACATATGTATATGTATAACTGATTCACTTTGTTGCAAAGCAGAAACTAACACACTATTGTAAAACAGTTATACTCCAATAAAGATGTTAAAAAAAATTAAAAACAGAACTACCATATAATCCAGCAGTTCCACTTCTGGGCATTTATCTGAAGAAAATGAAAACTAACTATAATTCAAAAAGATACATGCACCCCTATATTCATAGCAGCACTATTCACAATAGTCAAGACATGGAAACAACCTAAATGTCCATCAACAGGTGAACGGATAAAGAAGATGTGGTATATACACAGAATGGAATATTAGCCACAAAAAAGAATGAAATCTTGCCATTTGCAACAACATGGATGGACCTAGAGGGTAGTATGCTAAGTGAAATAATTCAGACATACAAAGACAAATACCGTGTGATTTTACTTACATGTGGAATCTAAAAAACAAATAAACAAACAAAACAAAATATAAACAGACTCATAGATACAGAGAACAAACTGGTGGTTGCCAGAGGGGAAGTGGGTAGGGGTTGGGGAAAATAGGTGAAGAGGATTAAGAGGTACAAACTTTCAGTCACAAAATAAGTCATAAGGATGTAATTCACAGCAAAAGGAATATAGTCAGTAATACCGTAATAACTTTGTATGGTGACAGACGGTTACTAGACTTATTGTGATCAATTCACAATATTGTGAATTGTTGTACATCTGAAACTAATATAATATCATATGTCAAGTATACTTTAATCAAAAATTTTAAAATTAATAATAAAAAATCATGAAGGCCAGGCTCCATCCCTGACCAATCAGGTTGGCTCTGGAGATGGGGCCCAGGCACCCCTATTTTCTAAAGCTCCCAGATAGATTTCATGTGCAGCCAGAGTGGAGAACCACCACTCTGATTTGAGTCTCACTTTCCTCATCTGTAGAAAAAGATGTTGGTAACTGATGAGTCCCAAGACTGTGTGCTATGAGCTACAATCCTAAGTTCTATTCCAAAATTACCAGGGCACTTCCTCTTCCAGTATTTCTTCCACTGATGTAGCTACTAAGATTTTCTTCCCCATAGCATGTTTACAGCATCACTGATGTCTGTCTCACTATTTAAGTTTGGTAGGAAGTAAAGTGATTTTTTCCCCTCCAAAGGAACTAAAGATGAAGGGGAAAAAATATAACTCAGTGTTCACTGAATGGAAAGAAAAGCACCATGATCTTTCTTTCCCATGCTCACTGAACTTGAACGCTCTATGCCGTGAATTTCAACGCCATTTCATATCTCTAATCGCATCCCTTGAGCACAGAGGTCTGAGTACCATTGCTGCAGCTGGAGAGAGCAGGAGAGACACGGAATTGAGCCAAACCAGTTTTTTGTTTTTGAAAAAGAACATGTCTGGGACTCGGAAAAATAGTTCAGATCAGAATCTACCAAGTAAGCCTAGAATAGATTTGAGTGGGCTGATGAGCAGAGCAGAGGCCACAAGGTTCTCGCCACAGGCCAAATGCTGAGTGAAGTAACAGGAGCACTTTGGCAGAGTTCTCATCAAATAAGATGCTAAAATTCCATGCTCGAGTTACTTAACAAAACCCTCCTTGGATGATACGTACCAGGTCTTCTTAAGGGAAAACTAAGTGGTGAGAATAATTTAGATATACCGATCAGCAGTGGTCTAAAGAGACTCTTTCTAGCTGCTTGATAAATGGAGTTAAAAAAATTATCCCCTGCTAACTTGATAGGTCCAGGCACTCAGGCCATGGACTGCATGGTGGATAAAATATATAGTTGACCTCTACCCGCCAAGATACAATGTTTTCCAAAACTGTCAGTAGTGAAGAGAAAAGCTGATGGAAAGAAGCTCTGATGAAAGTCTGAATGTGGGTCTAGGACCTTCCAGAATGTATGAGAAGTTTGGCAGGACTGACTAGGAAAAGAGCCGGCAGTTATTGCAATCTGCATGGACAGCAAGTGACACTCAGTGACCTCTTCCATGATTCCATGAGATCAGATCCCAGAGGGAAAAAAAAAAATCAAGGCTGGAAAGAGGGTGTTGTCCATGACAGACAGAAGCAAGCAGACAGGATGCATCTACACAGGTAAGAATCAGAAACCTTGGGGTCAGCAGGCAGAATTGAGAAGGCTGGGCTCAAAGACAGGACTCCAACAGTTGAAGGACTCAGTGAGACTCTAAAGACAGAAACTTACTCAGGATTCCAGCAACAAAAACAGAGTGATTACTAAAGAAACATCTGGGAATCAGGGGCTTTCTGATAGGATGACTGGGACTTTCTCAGTTTCAGCACTCAAAGTCCTACACCCAGGCCAACCTCTCAGACCTGGCAAAACAGGGACAGTATAGCACCATACTGCTGTATAATCCTGAGCCAAGACCAGAGGTTTTCTGAGTAAGAGGAAGCCTATTCTAGAGCAGATTATTAAAGTACACAGCTGATTTCAAGGTCAATGTCATAGAGGGGCTAGGGAATCAAGAATGCTCCTTATAGCTACCATACCTGGCCATGGGATCTTCTAAATGTCCTCTCATCTCTTTGGATTTCAGTTTCCTTATCTGCAAAATGATTACTTGGCTTTCAATCATTTTTATCTTCCTCTTTTAAGAGTAGCAGAATCCTTTCTTCAAATGGTATCTTAACCAGAAAGGAATATATCCAAGAGCCACTGGGTTGAAGCCAGGTTGGGGGTCTATAACCCAACCACTTTGCTCTACACTCAACCCTTCCCCATTCTGCCCCAGACAGCCCGTGAGACATCTGTGCTGAACCTATACAGCTCTGAAAAACAGACTTTTAAAATCACCAACTGGATGAGTTTCAAGATCTCTCTGGGTCAGAAATCCCACGATGCCTTGGCCATCTGCAGCATTATCACTATTTTTCAGAACTGGATTAGCTGCCCCTATTTGCAGAGTCCTGGCCTCAACATCTCTCTTTCTCTCCAACACACACACTACTCAGAACACAGTCAAGGAACCAGCTTGATTGGGCTTTGCTTACCCTCCATGTCAAATAACGTATAGAAAACATGCTGAAATAAGCATCTCTGGATTGTGGGAATATGGGTGACTGATTTCCTGTGATGTGTGTGTGTGTCTGTGAGTGCCTTTCTGTATTTTCTATAATTTGAATGTAATACTTATCCCTGGGGCTTGGACATGCTTTGGCCTGGTCTATCACATTTGACCTACTACCTTCCCCTGCTCAGAGACTCTTTTGCCGTGGCTCCTCTCTTTTGTCTGGCATCCCTACTTTGACAATGCACTTTCTTCAGCTTCTCCTATATCATTTTCCATCTTGCATTTCTTCTTCTTACTTTAGCTGGCAATGTGAGTTTCTATTATTAGCTTCAAGGTTCCCTGCTCTCAGGGGACTGATCCAGCCCTAAGACACTACATTTTGTCTCCAGTGGGTCTCCCTAGGTGCTAATTCCCTGGTGAAGTCCTCTTGTTTTCCTGCAAATAGCTTAGTAATCACTCTGTGGCCACCTCCCAGCCTTAGGGGGTGATCTACTCCTAGTTCCATTGTTTCTCTCTAAAGAGGATGTTCTGATGAAGAGGAGAAAAGTTCTTGCATTTGTTGACCCTGGAAAGTACACTATTTGGTCTCCCTGAGGATAAAGACCCTCCAGTTGAGCCTCAAGTGGCACGAAAGGATGTGTACTTCCCTTTGCCATGTAAAGTGTTATGGATAGACGGTGATGACCTTATCGCCTTAAAAGAATCAGGACCACTGAGTTATAGTGAGATCCAGATAGTACATTGGAAAGTGATAGAAGAATCAGATGACAGCTGTTAATAAGAAAATCTTTGGATGCTTTAGGAAAAAGGGATGCTTAACAAAAGGGAAATCCTTTTTTCCAGTTTTTTACTGGGGTAGTTGCTTATGAGGAACACTCCATAGCCTGGCAACCAACTCAGTTTCAATCATTCTTATCTTCAATGACCCAGTACCTGACTCATGCCTCAGCCGGTTCTCCTGGTCTTTTGCTTCCAGTATTAATTTATGACCTTGGCCTATTGGACCCGATCCTTCCTGATGTCATTATCTATCAATAACCCTGCATATTACAAACTATCCAACATTGCTATGTGCTGATCCTTAAAGAAAGATGGTGGTGGACAGATGTGAGTCAGGAAGAAACATTCCACCAGTGATTGATTTTGTGACTTTCAGCCTATAACCTAAACTCTCTAAACCTCATTTTCCATCTGCAAAACAGAAAAGAAGAACTGCCACACAGGATTGTTGTAAAGACTAAATTATGATATTTATAAAATATTTTCCATAATGTCTGCCCATTAAAAGGTGCTGCCTATTTTTTATATAGAACAGGGCTCATCAAAGTGGACCAGGCCTAGTTTTTCATTACTGGTCTGTGATGAAAAAAAGAGTACAGAAATTGAGAGTTAGCATTCAGAAACTTTTAGACTAGAAATTTCCTTTTTAAAAATAAGTCAATTCCCAACTATACTTAGAGAAGCACTGATATAAATGGGACCTCAGTCGAGGAAATGTCTGTTGTACAGCTTAGCTTACGTCACCTGGAAAGACATTCTTAAGAAATATTACATGACCTCTTCCCTTTCTGCTGGCCAGTTACCTTCGTGGTATTGTTGATCCTTGAAAGTCCTCCTGTCACACCATCACATTTGTGAAGGACCTTTTTACCTTTTCTGCTCATCTCTTCGTGTCTGTTAAGAAAACACAAATTAACGTTAACGTTTGTTCAAAACATAACTCAGAAAATCTGTTTCAAAAGCATGCAGGATGCATTCCAAGACCAACTGGCACTTCTGATTTGTGTTACCCATGCCATTTCCCAAAGCTGTCAGGGGATAATTAAAAATCAGAGGGGAAAATTTAATTCTTTTCATGTTAAGGTATAGTGGCTGTAGTAGAGAGAAAGCATTAACATTTTCAGGGGAGGAGGGGAGGAGTGCTTGATTAAATCCAAAGAAAACAATCAATTCTAGGCATATGCTGTGGTCACTTTATCCATTAGCTGCAGGACAAGAGTGGCATTTAGAGCACAGTCTTTTTAAGGCATTGGCACAAGGCCATTCCTGAAGCACACAGTCATTATGGAGACATTTAATTAGTGCATTTTGCATGATTGCCTATGGACACAGGCAGGCAATGTGCCATCTAGCCCTTTTAGGGTCAACTGATGGCTGGAGAGGAGGCCAGCCTGCAAAGTCATGGTAAATTCGATGAGGTTAGGGACTCCATATTACTTCCATTTTTAATATCCCCCATGCCCAAAATAGAGCCTGGAACACAGTAGGCACTCAATAAAATATCTGTTGAATGAATCCAGGATTTCAAGGTCACCAAAGCTAGAATTCCTCCAGAAACCTGGTTTCATACAGCATGCCTGGTTCTAGTAAATGACCGAACAAGGATTCAAACACAACTCTGGAGTTCAAGGCTCAAGCTACTACAAATGCTGCGGAGATGACATGAGAAACAATTGCCATGCCATCCATAATTGGGGTGGCCCCAGAATGCCCCCCTCCCCAGACTCCATGGGGCTTAGTTACCTGCCACTGCTCTCACTCCTCCCTAAAGAGGGGTATAGAGTGGTGCCTCTTAAGCTTATTACCAGGAAAATAAAATTGGACCTCCCTCTCTCTATGATCCTCCACCGAATGTGTTCTTGCCATATCTTGAAGAACATAAGCTGGCCCTCAGGGGTACAAAAGGAGACATTACTGTAATAAACTGAAGTATAAAGCCAAAGTGGAATATGGTTCGAAAAATCCATTCCAGTCTCATCTTCATCCTCCCTGGTTCAACAGCCTCATGTACTATATGACCCTTGAGCATCTTTCACTTGAATTTTAAAAAATACAGTGTAAGAACTAACAACGGTGTTTAGTTTAAGTAAACATGAAAGCACTTTCCAAGTAAATTGACCTCCTTTCTTTGATCAGCCAAAAAAAAAAAAAAAGTTTAATATGAGCTCTGTGTTGTGCCCTGAAGGGTGAAAAATACAGACTTTATTATATTGAGAGAGCAAAGGACTTTCAGACTCATAAACTCAGAGTCCTTTGGTTTGTCATCAATAATCCAATTTAGTGGCTTTATAAAGGGATGCTCAGGACTTAAAGGGTTATAAGAATTGGGTCCAGGAGAAAAATAGCGATAAAGGCATGGGCTAAGACTGGAAGAAAATAAGGAAGGCTAGTGTGAAGTAAGTCAGAAAGAGAAAAACAAATACCATATGCTAACACATATATATGGAACTAAAAAAAAATGGTTCTGAAGAACCTAGGGGCAGGACAGGAATAAGGACGCAGATGTAGAGAATGGACACGGGGGACATGGGGAGGGGGAAAGGTAAGCTGGGACGAAGTGAGAGAGGGGCATGGACATATATTCACTACTAAATGTAAAATAGATAGCTAGTGGGAAGGAGCCGCATAGCACAGGGAGATCAGCTAGGTACTTTGTGACCACCTAGAGGGGTGGGATAGGGAGGGTGGGAGGTAGACACAAGAGGGAGGGGATATGGGGATATATGTATACGTATAGCTGATTCACTTTGTTATAAAGCAGAAACTAACACACCATTGTAAAGCAATTATATTCCAATAAAGATGTTTTTAAAAAAGGCTAGAAAGGAAGAGAAGCAAATCAAGAAATAATGAGTTGAAATTTCAAATCTTGCTCCTAATTAGTGCCTCTTCCTGGACTAAAAGCTATGAGAAGTATAAAGAATGGATTTCTGTGTCATCTTTAGGTGAAATATGTCTTACATTTAACTAAATAACTATATAAGAATTTAAGGGCTTCCCTGGTGGCGCAGTGGTTGAGAATTCGCCTGCTGATGCCAGGGGACACAGGTTCGTGCCCCAGTCTGGGAAGATCCCACATGCCACGGAGCGGCTGGGCCTGTGAGCCATGGCTGCTGAGCCTGTACATCCGGAGCCTGTGCTCCACAACAGGAGAGGCTACAACAGTGAGAGGCCCTCGTACCACAAAAAAAAAAAAAAAAAAAGAATTTAAAACCAAGGGCAAAGTTATAACAGAACACAGAAAACATGTGCTAGAGCTGATAAGGAAGAAGAGAAAGTAAAGTTGAGTCACACCTTGCAAAACAGAGGTAAAGAAGAAAATGAAAGGGAGTTAAAGGTCAGAGAGAAGAGTTTGAACTTGATCTCATGGGCAATGGTGGCTTGTATGTGAAAGCATCCTGGCTGGGAACAGAGGGTGTACTCAAATGAGTTAATTGAAGAGGGTTTACTAAAAGGGCTATTTACAAAGGCCTGTGGTCAGGATCAAAGGAAGTCAATTAGAATAACAACAACAGCAGGGAGCTGTTACCATCTTAGGCCTGAAGGCACAATAATGGATCCATAACTAAAAACTGGAAAGGACTATAGCTGTAAGAGAGCCCCACCTTCCAGGAACTCTGTGGGGTGTGTGTGTGTGTGTGTGTGTGTCTTTTCTATGTACTTTAATTGATATAAATGATACATTTTTATTTGTATTTTTTATGTTATGATTTTAGTTTTTAATGTTTCTTTCCTTTTTTGTTTATCCATAATTTTTGTTTTGTGCTACAAACGTTTGGTTTGCTACTTTTCTATCCATTTTCTATTGAGGTATACTTAACATACAACTATACTAGTTTCAGGTGTCCAACATCATGATTCAATATTTGTATACATTGTGAAATGATGACCACAGTAAGGGTACTTAACATTTGTTACCATACATGGTCATAATATTTTTTTCCTGTGGTGAGAATTTTTAAGATCTACTCTCTTAGCAACTTGCAATATAGTATTACTGGCAAATATGCAACACATTATTGTTAACTACAGTCACCATGCTGTACCTTATATCCCCATGACTTATTTATTTTATAACTGGAAGTTTGTACCTTTTGACCCCCTTCACCTATTTTGACCCCCTCACAGACCCCAACCTCTGGCAACCACCAATCTGTTCTCTGTATCCATGAGCTTGTTTTGTTTTTTTTTTAAATTCCACATATAAGTGAGAGCATATGGTATGTGTCTTTGTCTGACTTATTTCATGTAGCAAAATGCCCTCGAGGACCATCCATGTTGTTGCAAGTGATAAGATTTCATTCTTCTTTATGGCCAAATAATATTCCATTGTAGAGGGGTTGTGGAAGATGGCAGAAGAGTAAGACATGGAGATCACCTTCCTCCCCACAGGTACATCAGACATACATCTACACGTGGAACAACTCCTACAGAACACACACTGAACACTGGCAGAAACCTCAGACCTCCCAAAAGGCAAGAAACTCCCCACGTACCTGGGTAGGGCAAAAGAAAAAATAAACAGAGACAAAACAATAGGGACGGGACCTGCACCAGTGGGAGGGAGCTGTGAAGGAGGAAAGGTTTCCACACACTATAAGCCCCTTCACGGGTGGAGACTGCGGGTGCCGGACGCGGGGAGCTTCGGAGCCGTGGAGGAGCGCACAGCCATAGGGTGCGGAGGGCAAAGAGGAGAGATTTCCGAAGAGGATCGGTGCTGACCGGCACTCACCAGCCTCAGAGGCTTGTCTGCTCACCTGCCGGGGAGGGCGAGGGCTGGGAGCTGAGGCTCAGGCTTCGGTCAGATGGCAGGGAGAGGACTGGGGTTGGCGGCGTGAACACAGCCTGAAGGGGCTAGTGCGCCACGGCTAGCTGGGAGGGAGTCCGGGAGAAGTCTGGAGCTGCTGAAGAGACAAGAGACTTTTTCTTGCCTCTTTGTTTCCTGGGGCACAAGGAGAGGGGATTAAGAGCGCTGCTTAAAGGAGCTCCAGAGACGGGCGCGAGCCGCGGCTATTAGCGTGGACCCCAGAGAAGGACATGAGACATTAAGGCTGCTGCTGCCGCCACCAAGAAGCCTGTGTGCGAGCACAGGTCACTATCCACACCTCCCCTCCTGGGACCCTGTGCAGCCCGCCACTGCCAGGGTCCCACGATCCAGGGACAACTTCCCCCGGAGAACACACGGCACGCCTCTGGCTGGTGCAACCTCTGCCGCTGCAGGCTCGCCCCGCATCCGCACCCCTCCCTCTCCCTGGCCTGAGTGAGGTAGAGCCCCCGAATCAGCTGCTCCTTTAACCCCGTCCTGTCTGCATGAAGAGCAGACGCCCTCAGGCGACCTACACGCAGAGGCGGGGCCACATCCAAAGCTGAATCCCAGGAGCTGTGTGAACCAAGAAGAGAAAGGGAAATCTCTCCCAGCAGCCTCAGGAGCAGCGGATTAAAGCTCCACAATCAACTTGATGTACCTGCATCTGTGAAATACCTGAATAGAAAACGAACCATCCCAAATTGAGGAGGTGGACTTTGAGAGCAAGATCTATTATTTTGTCCCATTTTCCTCTTTCTGTGAGTGTGTATGTGTGTGCTTCTGCGTGAGATTTTGTCTGTATAGCTTTGCTTTCACCATTTGTCCTAGGGTTCTGTCCGTCCGTTTTTTTTAATTAAAATTTTTTTTTCTTAATAATTATTTTTTATTTTAATAACTTTATTTTATCTTTCTTTTCTTTTCTTTCTTTCTTCCTTCCTTCCTTCCTTCCTCCCTCCCTCCCTCCCTCCCTCTCTCTCTTTCTTTCTTTCTTTCTACTTTTTCTCCCTTTTATTTTGAGCCGTGCGGATGAAAGGCTCCTGGTGCTCCAGCCAGCCATCAGGGCTGTGCCTCTGAGGTGGGAGAGCCAACTTCAGGACACTGATCCACAAGAGATCTCCCAGCTCCATGTGATATCAAACTGCGAAAATTTTCCAGAGATCATCATCTCAACACCAACACCCAGCTTCACTCAACAACCAGCAAGCTACAGTGCTGGACACCCTACGCCAAACAACTAGCAAGACAGGAACACAACCCCACCCATTAGCAGAGAGGCTGCCTAACATCATAATAAGGCCACAGACACCCCAAAACACACCACCAGACATGGACCTGCCCATCAGAAAGACAAGATCCAGCCTCATCCACCAGAACACAGGCACTTGTCCCCTCCACCAGGAAGCCTACACAACCCACTGAACCAACTTTAGCCACTGGGGACAGACACCAAAAACAACAGGATCTAAGAACCTGCAGCCTGAAAAAAGGAAACCCCAAACACAGTAAGATAAGCAAAATGAGAAGACAGAAAAACACACAGCAGATGAAGGAGCAAAATTAAAACTACCAGACCTAACAAATGAAGAGGAAATAGGCAGTCTACCTGAAAAAGAATTCAGAATAATGATACTAATGATGATCCAAAATCTTGGAAATAGAATGGAGAAAATACAAGAAATGTTTAACAAGGACCTGGAAGAACTAAAGAGCAAACCAACAGTGATAAACAACACAATAAATGAAATTAAAAATTCTCTAGAAGGGATCAATAGCAGAATAACTGAGGCAGAAGAACGGATAAGTGACCTGGAAGATAAAATCGTGGAAATAACTACTGAAGAGCAGAATAAAGAAAAAAGAATGAAAAGAACTGAGGACAGACTCAGAGACTTCTGGGACAACATTAAATGCACCAACATTCGAATTATAGGGGTCGTAGAAGAAGAACAGAAAAAGAAAGGGACTGAGAAAATATTTGAAGAGATTATAGTTGAAAACTTCCCTAATGTGGGAAAGGAAATAGTTAATCAAGTCCAAAAGCACAGAGTCCCATACAGGATAAATCCAAGGAGAAGCACGCCAAGACACATATTAATCAAAGTATCAAAAATTAAATACAAAGAAAACATTAAAAGCAGCAAGGGAAAAACAACAAATAACACACAAGGGAATCCCCATAAGGTTAAGAGCTGATCTTTCAGCAGAAACTCTGAAAGCCAGAAGGGAGTGGCAGGACATATTTAAAGTGATGAAGGAGAAAAATCTGCAACCAAGATTACTCTATCCAGCAAGGATGTCATTCAGATTTGATGGAGAAATTGAAACCTTTACAGACAAGGAAAAGCTGAGAGAGTTCAGCAACACCAAACCAGCTTTACAACAAATGATAAAGGAACTTCTCTAGGCAAGAAACACAACAGAAGGAAAAGACCTACAATAACATACCCAAAACAATTAAGAAAATGGGAATAGGAACGTAAATATTGATAATTACCTTAAATGTAAACGGATTAAATGCTCCCACCAAAAGACACAGACTGGCTGAATGGATACAAAAACAAGACCCGTATATATGCTGTCTACAAGACACCCACTTCAGACCTAGGGACACATACAGATGGAAAGTGAGGGGATGGAAAAAGATATTCCATGCAAATGAAAATCAAAAGAAAGCTGGAGTAGCAATTCTCATATCAGACAAAATAGACTTTAAAATAAAGACTATAACAAGAGACGAAGAAGGACACTACATAATGATCAAGGGATCAATCCAAGAAGAAGTTATAACAATTGAAAATATTTATGCACCCAACATAGGAGCACATCAATACATAAGGCAAATACTGAGAGCGATAAAAGAGGGAAATTGACAGGAACACATTCATAGCAGGGGACTTTAACACCCCACTTTCACCAAAGGAAAGATCATCCAAAACGAAAACTAATAAGGAAACACAAGTTTTAAAGGATACATTAAACAAGATGGACTTAATTGATATTTATAGGACATTCCATCCAAAAACAACAGAATACACATTTTTGTCAAGTGCTCATGGAACACTCTCCAGGATAGATCACATCTTGGGTCACAAATCAAGCCTTCGTAAATTTAAGAAAATTGAAATTGTATCAAGTATCTTTTCTGACCACAATGCTGTGAGACTCGATATCAATTATAGGAAAAGCTCTGTAAAAAATACAAACACATGGAGGCTAAACAACACACTAGTTAATAACAAAGTGATCACTGAAGAAATCAAAGAGGAAATTTAAAAATACCTAGAAACAAATGACAATGGAGACACGATGACTGAAAACCTATGGGATGCAGCCAAAGCAGTTCTAAAAGGGAAGTTTATAGCAATACAATCCTACCTTAAGAAACAGGAAACATCTTGAATAAACAGCCTAACCTTGCACCTAAAGCAATTAGAGAAAGAAGAACAAAAAAACCCCAAAGTTAGCAGAAGGAAAGAAACCATAAAGATCAGATCAGAAATAAATGAAAAAGAAATGCAGGAAACAATAACAAAGATCAATAAAACTAAAAGCTGGTTCTTTGAGAAGATAAACAAAATTGATAAACCATTAGCCAGACTCATCAAGAAAAAAAGGGAGAAGACTCAAATCGTAGAATTAGAAATGAAAAAGGAGAAGTAACAACTGACACTGCAGAAATACAAACGATCATGAGAGATTACTACAAGCAACCGTATGCCAATAAAATGGACAACCTGGAAGAAATGGACAAATTCTTAGAAATGCACAACCTGCCGAGAATGAACCAGGAAGAAATAGAAAATATGAACAGACCAATCACAAGCACTGAAATTGAAACTGTGATTAAGAATCTTCCAACAAACAAAAGTCCAGGACCAGATGGCTTCACAGGTGAATTCTATCAAGCATTTAGAGAAGAGCTGACACCTATCCTTCTCAATCTCTTCCAAAAGACAGCAGAGGGAGGAACACTCCCAAACTCATTCTAGGAGGCCACCACCATCACCCTGATACCAAAACCAGACAAAGACATCACAAAGAAAGAAGACTACAGGGCAATATCACTGATGAACATAGATGCAAAAGTTCTCAACAAAATACTAGCAAACAGAATCCAACAGCACATTAAAAGGATCATACAACATGATCAAGTGGGGTTTATTCCAGGAATGCAAGGATTCTTCAACATATGCAAATCAATCAATGTGATACACCATATTAACAAATTGAAGGATAAAAACTATATGATCATCTCAATAGATGCAGAGAAAGCTTTTGACAACATTCAACACCCATTTATGATAAAAACCCTGCAGAAAGTAGGCATAGAGGGAACTTTCCTCAACATAATAAAGGCCATATATGACAAACCCACAGCCAGCATTGCTCTCAATGGTGAAAAACTGAAACCATTTCCACTAAGATCAGGAACAAGACAAGGTTGCCCACTCTCACCACCCTTATTCAACATGGTTTTGAAAGTTCTAGCCACAGCAATCAGGGAAGAAAAAGAAATGAAAGGAATCCAAATCGGAAAAGAAGAAGTAAAGCTGTCACTGTTTGCAGATGACATGATACTATACATAGAGAATCCTAAGGATGCTACCAGAAAACTACTAGAGCTAATCAATGAATTTGGTAAAGAAGCAGGATACAAAATTAATGCACAGAAATCTCTTGCAATCCTATACACAAATGATGAAAATCTGAAAGAGAAATTAAGGAAACACTGCCATTTACTACTGCAACACAAAGAATAAAATACCTAGGAATAAACCTACCTACGGAGACAAAAGATCTGTATGCAGAAAACGATAAGACACTGATGGAAGAAATTAAAGATGATACAAATAGATGGAGAGATATACCATGTTCTTGGATTGGAAGAATCAACATTGTGAAAATAACTACTACGCAAAGCAATCTATGATTCAATGCAATCCCTATCAAACTACCACTAGCATTGTTCAAAGAACTAGAACAAAAAATTTCACAATTTGTATGGAAACACCAAAGACCCCGAATAGCCAAAGCAATCTTGAGAACGAAAAATGGAGCTGGAGGAATCAAGCTCCCTGACTTCAGACTATACTACAAAGCTACAGTAATCAAGTCAGTATGGTACTGGCACAAAAACAGAAATACAGATCAATGGAACAGGATAGAAAGCCCAGAGATAAACCCCCGCACATATGGTCACCTTATCTTTGATAAAGCAGGCAGGAATGTAGAGTGGAGAAAGGACAGCCTCTTCAATAAGTGGTGCTGGGAAAACTGGACAGGTACATGTATAAGTATGAGATTGGAACACTTCCTAACACCATACACAAAAATAAGCTCAAAATGGATTAAAGACCTAAATGTAAGGCCAGACACTATCAAACTCTTACAGGAAAACACAGGCAGAACACTCTATGACATATATCACAGCAAGATCCTTTTTGACCCACATCCTAGAGAAATGGAAATAAAAACCCAAACAAACAAATGGGACCTCATGAAACTTAAAAGCTTTTGCACAGCAAAGGAAACCATAAACAAAACCAAAAGACAACCCTCAGAATGTGAGAAAATATTTGCAAATGAAGCAAGTGACAAAGGATTAATCTCCAAAATTTACAAGCAGCTCATGCAGCTCAATAACAAAAAACAAACAACCCAATCCAAAAATGGGCAGAAGACCTAAATAGACATTTCTCCAAAGAAGATATACAGATTGCCAACAAACACATGAAAGGATGCTCAACATCACTAATCATTAGAGAAATGCAAATCAAAACTACAATGAGATATCATCTCACACCGGTCAGAATGGCCGTCATCAAAAAATCTAGAAACAATAAATGCTGGAGAGGGTGTGGAGAAAAGGAACACTCTTGCACTGCTGGTGGGAATGTGAGTTGGTACAGCCACTATGGAGAACAGTATAGAGGTTCCTTTAAAAACTACAAATAGAACTACCATAGGACCCAGCAATCCCACTACTGGGCATATACCCTGAGAAAACCATAACTCAAAAAGAGTCATGTACCAAAATGTTTATTGCAGCTCTATTTATGATAGCCAGGACATGGAAGCAACCTAAGTGTCCATCAACAGATGAATGGATAAAGAAGATGTGACACATATATACAATGGAATATTACTCAGCCCTAAAAAGAAATGAAACTGAGTTATTTGTAATGAGGTGGATAGACCTGGAGTCTGTCATACAGAGTGAAGTAAGTCAGAAGGAGAAAGACAAATACCGTATGCTAACACATATATATGGAATCTAAGAAAAAAAATTTCATGAGGAGATTAGTGGTAGGACAGGAATAAAACACAGACCTACTAGAGCATGGACTTGAGGATATGGGGAGGGGGAAGGGTAAGCGGTGATGAAGTGAGAGAGTGGCAGGGACATATACACACTACCAAATGTAAATTAGATAGCTAGTGGGAAGCTGCCGCATAGCACAGGGAGTTCACCTCTGTGCTTTGTGACCACCTAGAGGGGTGGGATAGGGAGGGTGGGAGGGAGGGTGACACAAGAGGGAAGAGATATGGGAATATATGTATATGTATAACTGATTCACTTTGTTGTAAAGGAGAAACTAACACACTATTGTAAAACAGTTATACTCAAATAAAGATGTTCAAAAAAAAAGACTCTATCCTTCAATTGTAAGGAAAAAAAAAGATACAGACTATTATGTATAAAATAGATAAGCAACAAGGATATATGTATAGCAGAATGAATTATAGCCATTGTCTTGCAATAATTTTTAATGGAGTATAATCTGTAAAAATACCGAATCACTATGCTGTACATCTAAAACTAATATAACATTGTAAATTAACTATACCTCAAATAAAAATAAAACAAAAATGGATATATTATTTATTTTAAAACTTTTTTTCTTAATAAATTCACAGATTTTCGAAGTAAATCTTATCAAACACAAGTTTTGGTAGTGTAGACCAGGGGTCAGCAATTATCTTTCTGTAATGGGTCAGACAGTAAATATTTAAGCTAAGTGGATCAGATGGTCTCTTTCGTAACTACTAAAACCTGTCCTAGTAACTCCAAAGCAGCCATGGACAGTAATAAACAAATGACTATTACTGTGTTCAAGTAAAATTTTATTTACTAAAACAAGCAGAAGGCTGAATTTGGCAGTGGGTTATAAATTGCCAAACCATGGTGAATAAAAAAAAAAAAAAAAAAAACAGAGTCATGTACCAAAATGTTCATTGCAGCTCTATTCACAATAGCCAGGAGATGGAAGCAACCTAAGTATCCATCAACGGATGAATGGATAAAGAAGATGTGGCACATATATACAATGGTATATTACTCAGCCATAAAAAGAAACGAAATTGAGTTATTTGTAGTGAGGTGGATGGACCTAGAGTCTGTCATACAGAGTGAAGTAAGTCAGAAAGAGAAAGACAAATACCGTATGCTAACACACATATATGGAATCTAAGAAAAAAAATGTCATGACGAACCTAGGGGTAAGATGGGAATAAAGACACAGACCGAGTGGAGAATGGACTTGAGGATATGGGGAGGGGGAAGGGTAAGCTGTGACAAAGTGAGAGAGTGACATGGACATATATACACTACCAAACATAAAACAGATAGCTGGTCGGAAGCAGCCGCACAGCACAGGGAGATCAGCTCGGTGCCTTGTGACCATCTAGAGTGGTGGGATAGGGATAGTGGGAGGGAGGGAGATGCAACAGGGAAGAGATATGGGAACATATGTATATGTATAACTGATTCTCTTTGTTATAAAGCAGAAACTAACACACCATTGTAAAGCAATTATACTCCAATAAAGATGTTGAAAAAAATATTCCATTGTATATTTTCTATCTGTTTTCAATTGAGGTATAATTCACCCATCATAAAATTCACCCTTTTGATACACACATATAAATGGTCTTATTATATCTGTAAGGCTTTCAACTATCACCACTATCCAACTCAAGAATATTTTTATCACTCACCAAAGCCCCATATGCATTAGCAATCATTCCCCATTTTCCTCTCTCCCAAGTTGCTGTAAACCACCCATTTATTTTCAGTCTCTTTGAATTTGGCTTTCAATAGAAAAAAAAAAAGCTCCTAGGAAATTTCTGCTCAGCTGGGAGGGAGGTGATGGAATAAATATTCCAACTCTTTCCTTCCCAACTCTGATCTCCTGCTGGTGCCTCCTATTGGCTGAAGTCGACTGGAAATCAACTGGTCAATAAAGCCTAATTTGTGTAGCCCATTGACCAGTCTCCAGAGGCTGGAGGGACATACAGGGATAAGAGAGTGCCCAAGGGCCCTATAGATTCTTGAGAAGATGCTAGGAAGAGAATGGATTGCCAAACAGAACTGGAAAGTAGAAGGGGTATGCAATCCTGGTGCAAGAAGCTGTGACTCCATGGTGAAAGGACATGCCCCTGGGGATAATGGGTCTAGTCAACATAATGGAATCAAGGGGTCTGAAGTCCACACTAAGATTGTCTTCAATGTCCTTATGTAACAAAAGATTAATAATGGCATCGTTTCATCTTAATTTTTAAGTGGCTTCTGGAGACCCAAGAAAATGATTCATCATCCATTATTCATATTTCATTGTCATTCTTATCTGTATCAGTGTGACTTTGTATACATGGCATTGAGAATTGCATTTACCATTTCTTTATGGTATCCTATAAATAAATAGAAAAGCTTATTTTCAATTATATGATGGGAGCCTGTGTAACTAGATTTGTCTAGTATTTACTTAAAAACTGATTTAGTTTTACAATATAATTTAGCCTTATCTTGAAAGCATTGCAAGCCGTAACAAAAATAGATTTCCTTAAAAGGAGAAAGATGAATGGTTACTCAATTGTTTCCATCTCTTTAGCTGATTACATTTCTTGGTGCACTGGTCAAGAAGCAAACACAACTCTATTTTTCCACAGAGTCGGTCTAATGTTTACATTAAAGTATCTCCAAGGATTGAAGACATGCTAAAAGGGAAGATTATGTTTTTAGCATGTCTTCAATCCTTGCTAATCTTCTCTTTTAATAAAGAGGGAGTGTAAAAAACTATACCTCAATTTTTTAAAAAAAGAAAAACATGGAAGCATTTCCTTCCTCTTTCTAGGAAAAAAAAATAAAGAGGGAGTGGGCAACAGTATACAGCTAGATTTTAATCATATTGCTGTTCATTGCATTTATTTTTATTTATTGGTAGTAGTAGTATAGGTTTTCCATTTATGGTAAGGACAACAACAATTTCATTTTCAAACCTATGTCTTTTAGTAAATAAAAAGAATCAGTTTTTTAAAAAAAGAATCAGTTTTAAGAATTAAAAAATGTAAATAAATAATCTTCAGCTCCCTTCAAAAATTTTTCTCTGACAAGAAACCCTTTCCTTTGTGTCAATTTAATTCTCCCCTCATTCACATTTAGCAATTTATCCAAGTCATTTGGCATGATGACTCAACATACTTTTTATTAATAAAGTTAGGAACATAAAAGTTGAATTAGGTTTTCTTTCCAGAAGCTCATATGATAATTTCCCATCTGAAAAATAAAAGCATCTTGTTTTCTTCATCCATATATGTTTTGCATATACTATCCATCATCACTGAAAAATACATCTCTTTTTTCTATTTTCTTAAATTAATGTGAAATGTTGAATACAAATTATAATCCTCTCCTTAGAATTAAGTAAATGATTAAGGAAGCTATTATATAAATGGCCTCATGTGACTGTGATAATGAAAGCATTTATTCAAGAATAACAATAGTTTACATTTATTGGAGTCCTCGAAGTTGATATAGCCCTCTACCCATGTCATTGGATCCTTGCTACCACCAGGGGTGGTAGACAAGGAAGGTGATACATCTCCCATTTTACTGAAGGGAAACTGGAGCTCAGAGAGCTAGTAATCTGTCTATGACTGTAGAGCTAGTAAGCAGGGACTAGAACTTGGATATACATCTTCTCAATTCTCAATATCATGTGCCATAGATGCACAAACCTGGAGGGAAATAAGTAGGTTTATGACAGACCCACACTTTTTTTTAAAGGCTCTGTTAATAGAGATTCCATCCATTTTTCCTTGCCTGGTGCAACAGTCAACCATTTGGCAGGAATTCCCATCATTTATGTATCCTAGACCCATGGACCCTATACGGCTGTCCTGAAAGATGGAGATACGCATCTTTGGCATATTTTAGAAAATGGACATTATACTCTTGAGGGCAACAATTACATTGTCCTTTAATGTTCTTATATGAAGTGAACTAATTCTAGCATCTTGGTCTCTGAGAACCTGGAGCTAAGAGAGAGGGGGGGAGGAAGAGAGGGAGAAGAAGAAGGAAGAGGAAGAGGGGGAAGGGAGGAAGGGGAAGGATGAGGAAGAGGAGGAGGAGAGAAACCTTTGATGAATATGTTAAACCTATTAACATAGTCAGTTAACTATGTTAATCCTATTTAACTTTTTTTTTTTTAGCATTTAACAACTTGTCAGGATGCCCCTCTGACCTTCTACTTCTTCTATTATTCTCTCTGCTCATCTTCATCCTACTTAATTTTTCTTTCTGCTCTATTCCAATGTGATGTCACAGTATAGCTTTAATCCAGATGATCTGGGTACTAATCCTGGCTGTCTCTAGTAAGATTTTTTTCTACTTAAAACTTACTTTTGGGGCTTCCCTGTTGGCACAGTGGTTGAGAGTCCGCTTGCCGATGCAGGGGACACGGGTTCGTGCCCCGGTCCGGGAGGATCCCACGTGCCGCGGAGCGGCTAGGCCTGTGAGCCATGGCCGCTGAGCCTGCGCGTCCGGAGACTGTGCTCCACAATGGGAGATGCTACAACAGTGAGAAGCCCGTGTACTGCAAAAAAAAAAAACCGCAAAAAAACAAAAAGAAAACTTACTTTTGTCTGAAATTAATATATACCATTATTATTTATTCATATTTACCCATTTGTATAGCAATATCTATGTTCACTACTTTTAGTTGCATCTTATACCTTCCTTCTGGAGTCATTTTCTGTTTTCTTGAAATAGTCTTTCACTCTAAATTTTATTTCTCTTTTATTCCTCTCTTGACATTTCCATTGTCAGTAAACAGTCTCAGTTTTGTTTGGAAATATATTTATTTCACTCTTGTTTTTGTTTTTAAAAGAACTTTGCAGATATATAATTCTAGATTGGCAGCTATATTCCCTCAGTATATTGAATAATTAACTTCATTATCTTCCTGTCCTCTTATTATTGCTGAGAATTCAGTTGTCAGTCTAATTGTGGTCACTTAGTAATTTTTTAAAAATTGATTTCTGACTGATCTCAAGGTCTTTTCTTTGTCTTGAGTGTCTTCAGTTTCACTTTCAGTACAATTTATTTAGGTGTCATAGTTTTTTCATTTATTCTGCTTGGATTTCATTTGAATTTCTGATGCTGATGCTTCAAGTTTTTCATCAATTCTGAAAAATTTTAGTCATTGCTTCTTCACAAATCACCACTCCTGAAATCTATTATTTCTTTGAAACTCCTACTTGTCATGTGTTAGATCTACTCTCTCTATCCTCTATGTTTCTTAACCTCTCTTTCATGTTTTCAAATTCTTTGTCTCTTTGTGCTATTTTTCCAGATAATATCTTTGGTCACTCTTCCAGTAATCTTATATGCTATATCTAATATGATTTTAAATAGCTCATTGACTTGTAAATATAAATTATTATACTTTTAATTTCTAGGTACTATATTTGGTTCTTTTTGAGTCACTTATTTCTCACTCATTCTTTGCTTCTGTAATTGTGAAACATAATTAATATATTTATTCTAAGTCTGATAATTTTAATATCTGAAGTGTTTGGGTATCTGCCTTTATTATTCATTGCTTCTCCCGGCTCTTACTTTTGGAGGCCTTGTTTTGTCAAATGTTCTGAGATTTATATTTGCAAATCATATCCATTATAACTTCAGCTGAAAGAAAACGTTGAAGTGTGTGTTGAAATTTGTTTCTCCCAAGTGGATGAGCATTGCTTCCACCAGAGATACGTGAAGTCACCAACTCAGAACAACTTTAAATAAATTCTTGGTTTGAGGTATTTGGATTATAGATTTAGGATCACAAGCCCATATGATGTTTTCCTGTGGTTACAAATTCTCAGACATGTTTTAGTTCCATTTAGAGTCAAGTTTTGGGTAGGCAAATGCTTCTGTGTTATCTCTCCTTTTCTGTGGTTTATACAGAGGGTCTCCAAATAGAACACCCACCTTGTCTGGGCTCTAGGCCTTCTCTCTCATTCTCCCTCCCCCATCCCACCAAGCTGCCATTAAAACCGAAGTCATAGGGCTTCCCTGGTGGCGCAGTGGTTGAGAGTCCGCCTGCCGATTCAAGGGATACGGGTTCGTGTCCCAGTCTGGGAAGATCCCACATGCCAGGGAGCGGCTGGGCCCGTGAGCCATGGCCGCTGAGCCTGCGCGTCCGGAGCCTGTGCTCCGCAACGGGAGATGCCACTACAGTGAGAGGCCCACGTACTGCAAACAAACAAACAAACAAAACCCACAAAAAACCAAACAAACAAAAAACCGAAGTCATAAATCTTGGGGGATAAAGAGATACTCTAGGGTAACTCCTGTCTTTAGTACTTGAATTTTAGTCTGGATTCATGCTCTCTTGTTTCGAGTCTCTGAGAATTTCTCTTAGTTCATGGCCAATTCAACTTTGTTTTTAAAAACATATTTTATCCACAAAGTTTAGGTGTTTTGTCTTGAGAGGTTTTTTTCAGTCTATCTACTCTTCTTTATTGCTTGAACTGGAAGATGACACAACAGTCTCTGTAAACATTAATAATGACAATCCTTTGACATAGTTGCTATAGTTAATCTTCAAAGACAACTGCCCAATGAACCATATCCTCTAGTATTCACACCCTAGAGAAATTCCCTTCCACACTGAAATGGAGCTGGCCATGTGTAACCAGTAAAATGTAGCAGAAGTGACACAGCATGACTCCCAAGACTAGGTCATAAGAATCCTTGCAGCAGTATTTTCCTTACTCTCTTGGAATGCTCACTGTTGAGACACACCTTCTCGGAACCCAAGGCACCATGTTGTATGAAGCCCAAGTCCCAGGGAAAGGCCATGTGTAGGTCTGCTTGTTGACTGTCCCAGATGAGTTCACATCCAATACCCAACAAGTAATATCAATACCAGTCAGGCAAGTAAGCCACCTGGAAGTCTGACCCAAATAAGCCCTCAGATGACTCAAGCCTCAGCTTCCATACAACAGCTTGAGAGACCCCAAACAAGAATGTCCAGATGAACCCACTCCACGTACAGACCTTGAGAGACAAATAGTTGTTTTAAACCATAAAAGTTTGGGGGTACTTTATTATACAGCCACACATTACCAGAAGAACACTTAGGTGTTTTTTGATTAGGAGCCATTTTATCTCTTTGAAGTGCCTTTGCAAAATTAGGCTCTAATGTGTTATGCTGATATTATAGGGCATTTTAATTTCCAAATTCATAGAAGGACAGCACCTGGTTCCTGTTTTCATACATGACCTACACCTATGAATTAACAACTAAAAGTGCATGACACTCACACAGACAATTAAAATAGACAACATTTGCTCTAGGTATTAATCGTTTAAATGTGAATGATGTTAAAGACTTTGAAGATAATAGAAGAACACATCTTCATAACTGAAATACTGATACTTATATTACAAGACAAAAGTAGCAAAAATCGTAAGGGAAAAATTAGTAAATTTATTTTAATAATACGATAAAGAAAGTTAAAAGCCACAAACTGGGAAAAGATATTTGTAACATATATAACTAGCAAAAGATTGCTATAAAATAGTTTTACACAAAAATAAGGAAAAGGAAAAATCTAATTGAATAGTTTTCAAAAGAAATAAACAGATGTTTCACAGACATAACACAAATGGTCAGTAAACATATTGAAAAGGTACTCAGGCTCATTAGTAATTAGATAAATACAAACTGAAACCATGAGATGCTATTTAACATTCTCTAGATTGGCAAAAATTAAGAAGTCTGACAATGCCAACTGTTGGTGAGTATATAAAGAAACTAAACCCTTTCTCCACTATGGTGAGAGTGTAAATTATTAGTACACTGTAAGAAACAACTCGGCATCATCTAATAAAATGAAGCTTTGCATACCTTAGGATTCAGTAATTCTTCCTCTAAACATGCACATGTACAAGAGAAGAAAGGTACAAGAATATTATGCAGCATTATTTATCATAGTAAAAAACCTGGAAACAACCCAAAAGCCCATCTATCAACAGTGGAATGGATGAATAAATTGTGGCATGCTCAGAGAACGGAGCAACACAGTATGAAAATGAATGACTTCTTGCTACATGGCAACAATATAATATGGACCAAACAAAACAAGTCACAGAAGAATACAAACAATCTCACTCAATTTATGTACAGGTTAAAACATGAGAAACTAAACAGTATGTGTGTATGTGTGTGTTAGAATAATAAAACAAAGCAAGAAAATGATGAGATTAGTATATTAGCATTTGGGGGCTTCAGAAGTGTGGGTTATTTTCTATGTCCTATGCTATGTGTGGTTACATAGAAATTGGTTTTATCATTATTATGTATATTTTATAAATATTCCAGATATATATTTTTATAAATATCCAATACTTCATAATACACCATTTTCAAAAAGCAATTTAAGGTAATAATTAGCAGTGAAGTTTAATTAGAAATAGAGCATCAAAGAGAGAGGTCTGAGAGCTAACTCAAATTCCAATCCAAGGAGTGAATAATAAGAACACATAATATAAATGTTCATAATGGGTATTATGAAGCTGGAGATGGCTCTGTCAGTCTATTTGAGATAGGTTCTACTCAACTTTTTCACATTCCAACCATATGGTCAGATGGTTGACTCTAACTCTAACTTCATGTTTATCACGAAACCTTCCTAGGTAGAATGCACCGAAGAAGCTTACACATCATTCAGTCCACATGGGTTACTTGGCAGCCTGATAGCTACATTTTCATTCTGGTTTATATTTCAGGTTTATATGACATATAGTTGGTATGTCACATCCTTGATTAGTAACATATTTGGGGCACAGACAAGATTAATTTTGTGAAGCTGCCAAGCTAAGAACCAGAGTTTAAATGGTGAAGAATCCATAGGTGAATGCCACATTTTGAAGCTCTTGGCTGTCAGTAAGCTGACCTTCCCAGATGATACCCTGACCGAGAGTCCTGATCCCATAATATTCATTTTTCTTACCTTCACATATAGATCATAAGTCCCTAGAGGGCAGAAATAATGTCTTATATTACTTTGCCTCATCTTCAGAGAAATACACAGTACTTTGTATATAGTAAATGCTCAATCAATATTTGTTGACTGGTTGATTGACAGGACTGTTGATTACCTACGTCCTTTCCCATTAGTGTCTATGCTATGCTTTACAACAATAATAAAAATGTTGTCAGTGAATACAGTGAGTGGAACTCCACTTCAACTACCAAGTGCTAGCTTACTTGCAAATATAAAACTATTGCTATTGTCCAACTTAAAATAATTCACTCACTCTTTCAAAATCAGCTTCTTTTTAGTCTTCTGTGAATCAAGAAGAGGCATTTTATATGGGGGGGGGACAAACTTATCAAGTCAATAATAAAAATTTAAAATCTGAGAACTCTCCAGAAGAAAATTTCAGCAAGAGTATCATGATAACTCAGGTGATGTTGAGGCGGTTTTCGTGTCAGTTGTAGAACCAAACCTAGTAGATTCTAAGACAAGTGATACTGCAGCAATCTTACTGTTATTCGTTATTTTCATTTTGAGAATTGTGGCAAAGAAGGAACCTTTCCAATACATCCGAGTAGGATTATATTTGATTTATCCTCCAAATTATTGTTTGCCTACTTGATGTTTATGAAAAGAAATGCTGCATTTCTCACGTTAGCCAACAGAGAAGCAATCACTTGTATGAATCATCACTGGAAATAGAAATTGTTTCAAGTGCTGGACACATTTGTGGTCTATGAACATTGAGCACTAATAAGCAGAAGAATTCCAATCCTAAAATGATTTTTCTGACATCTAAGTCATTTAATCCAGAAATGCTCTGGACAGACATCCAATTGTCTGCATGGAACCCGGAAGAGCAGTGATTTCACATTTACACTTCACGGCCTTGAAGCTTGCCTCTCGGCATGCTGAGCATCTTTATTCATTCCACAAGATAAAGAAGAGAGAAGCAAGCTAGATTTCTAAAAATTAGAGAATAAATGCAGGGTGACAGCAGCTCTTTAGGCATCCTTGCTCTGTAGACAACGCTGGCCATTAAAAACTGCTTTAAATTCATCAGTACTAGTGCTTGCAGCAGCCTGCACAAATCAAAATGTGGGAACTACATTTTTTACCTCCCTTTTAAAATTCCTGTCCTGGGGCTTCCCTGGGGGTGCAGTGGTTAAGAATCTGCCTGCCAATGTAGGGGACACAGGTTCGAGCCGTGGTCCGGGAAGATCCCACATGCCATGGAGCAACTAAGCCTGTGCTCCACAACTACTGAGCCTGCGCTCTAGAGCCTGTGAGCTACAACTACTGAGCCTACGTGCCACAACTACTGAAGCCCGTGTGCCTAGATCCCAAGCTCCACAAGAGAAGCCACCACAGTGAGAAGGCCGCTCACCGTAATGAAGAGTAGCCCCCGCTCACCGCAACTAGAGAAAGCCCGTGCGCAGCAATGAAGACCCAACACAGCCAAAAATTAATTAATTAATTAATTAAATCAAATTCCTGTCCTCCTATCAATTTATTTAACCCAATGGAGTGGGCTCCATAATGTGCCCTTTATTTCCAATATAACCACTGCAAGGAGATAAAGGACATATGGACCAGTGAGTGGCCATGAAGGTTGAGAGTCAATTGTTGACTCTGTAGTGGTAGCTTAGAGATCTAGGATTTAAGAGATAGACTCTACCTGATACCTGAGATATTACATATAGTCAAAAATGGCAATCACTAATCATTAATCTCACAAGCTACACATTTTAACAAATATCATAATGACATGCAGCCTCACGTCAGAGGGTTTTCTCACTCAGAAATCCATTCTAACCTAGGGCCCTAGAGTGAGAAGAGGGTCTGTTGGAGGCAGAAGAATGTAATTCAGAACATTTTATCACGATGAAATTGGGTTTATCATTCTCTGTGAGGAAGCGTCCTCAAGCAACTAAAGATTTGGTAAAACAACTTCTTGCCCTCTCTACCTAAACCTCTACTTCTCAGCTGGTGTCAATTATAAATTAATAAGTCCTTTCTTAATCTCTACTTCATCTTTTCAGTGGAAGAAGGAATGCCCATATAAGAGGAGGCCATCTCTCTTCAGGAAGACCCGTAAGAGTTCATGAGGTGACCTGATGCAGGATATTAGACATCTTTCAACTCTTTTCCCAAGGAAATTGACTTTGAGACTCTTAATAATGGGCTTTGGGGACTTCCCTGGTGGCACAGTGGTTAAGAATCTGCCTGCCAATGCAGGGGACACAGGTTCGAACCCTGGTCCGGGAGGATCCCACATGCCACGGGGCAACTCAGCCCGTGCGCCACAACTACTGAGCCTGCACTCTAGAGCCCGTGTGCCACAACTACTGAGCCCACGTGCCACAACTACTGAAGCCCGTGCGCCTAGAGCCCATGTTCTGCAACAAGAGAAGCCACCACAATGAGAAGCCCTCGCGCTGCAACAAAGAGTAGCCCTGCTCACCTCAACTAGAGAAAGCCCGCGCACAGCAGCAAAGACCCAACGCAGCCAAAAATAAATAAATAAATTTGTAAAAAACAAATGGGGCTTCCATTTGTCATTTGTGCATATGAATTTAATGGAGACCAAAATTCCATCAACAAAGGGGCACTTACTACAATGGACTCATAAACATAGTTACTAAAAATAGTGTGGGTATATAGTAGCTTCTCCGTGACTTGAAAAATATCAGTCATACATATGATGAGAAATAAGTCTGTTCCCTGGAGAGGAAATATAGAAAGTACGACTTTGTCACTTAATAATCATGTGGACTTGGGAGAATTGATCAACTTACATGAGCTTTAAATTCCTCACTGGAAAAAACATAGTGATTAATCATTGTTCTGCCTACTACATAGTATGGGTATTTTGAAAACTACAAAGCATTATGTATATGTTAGAGATTTATCAGTGTCAGTAAATGATACTGATGTTCAAACGATTCTGATGTTCATAAGGAATGTCTATTTGTTTACATCTACTTAGAATTCTTTAATATGTGGCATCATATAGACCAAATCTTTATGATGTTATAGGATGGGTCAGAATCTTCTCATGTTTCTGAGAAGAGTACAAAACAAGGGTGCCGCGTGCCTCAACCAGCTGTGATTCAGTGAATTAGAAGCTTAGGTGGATTCAACTTCAGGATTCTATTGCATTGCAAATAAGAGCTTTTCCAAGCTCCTGAGACTTACTGCCTTTGAAAGTGGAATTGTCCAAGGGACAGTGAAAACATGAATTGTAGCAGTGAACAGATGCTCAGAACTGAGATTACGAGCGTAAAACACACAGTCAGCTGTGATGTGATAAGACTTTCAAGAGCATTCTGTATTTTTTGTAGCAATATCATCATCTGTATTTTATATATTATGACAATGAGGCTCAGTGGTATTAAATGACTTGCCCATGGTCATATAACTGATCAGTGTTAGAGGTGGTACCTGGATTAAGGACATCAGATTAATAGTCTCCTAGTTGTATTTTCATCTCATGCTATAGACTCCTGAGCCAGTGAGCTGGGATTCCTTTCAAATCATCATAGTTCTCAACTTGTTAATTCCCTAACAAGTAATTTTTTTTTAGATTTAAACTGATTAACAAGTAATTTTTGACAGAATGATACGTATGTAAGTATACTGGTTTTTTAAAGCAGCACTTCTGGGTGCATTCAAAAAATTACATTATCATCACCATCAATACCATTATGATTCCTGTTATTAACACTGAATGGATGGATATACCATGGTAGACAAAACCAGATGCTGCCCCTGTCCATTACAAAGCTCATTATCTAAGTAATTAATCATACACATGTATATGTGCAATGGTGACAAGCTCTTTGAATCAGAGTTGCTGAGTAGTAAGGGAGCCTGTAATAGATAGAGGTGTGCAGGTCAGGAAAGTCCTTCTTGAGAAAATAACACTTGAGAAGAGATTTGAAAAATAAGCTGATGTTAACAAGACAAGATGGGAGGCATGAGCACTCTCTGGGATTAAGCAAGACGGCCAGCACGAGGGACTAAAAAAAGGCCGGTGTGGGTAGAGGAGAAGGAATGAGATGAGTAGGGAATGAGAGGAAAGACAACGTAGGCATAGGCCAGACCACGTGGAACTTTTAGATCATGTTAAGTAGTTTTCTTGTTCCACCTAAAGATCAGCGGAAAGTCGTCATGTTACTCAGAGGGTATGACGTGATCAGATTTTGATTTCTGAACAGTCGTTGTGAATGGAGTGGAATCATGAGGTGGAGGAGGATCTGCTGTTGGTGCAGGTAGAGGACTTGGGTAACTATTGCTGCAGTACGAGCAAGAGATCAGGGTAGCTCAACTAGGGTCATGGAGGCTGAGAGGGACAGAAGTGGACAGACTTGGTAAATATGTGAGAGAAAATCAATAGAGTTCGTAGGGAACTGAATATGGTAGGCGTTGGAGAAGGAGTCTTAGCGTTGATGCCTTGACTTTTGGTTGGTGATAATGAAACAGGCATAGCAAAAAAGAAACAGGATTTGAAGGAAGTATTAAAAGTTTGGTTTTGACCTGTGGACTTTGTGGAGCCTTTGAGACATTCAACAGGAATTGTTTAGGATGTGCAGGTCTAGACAGAAATATATATTTGTGTGTCATCTGCATAAAAGGAAAATGCAAGTTACAGATGTGTATAATATTGTCTAAGAGAGTGTAGTATGAGAAGATAAGAGGACCTTGAATACAGACTTTAGAAAATCCAACTTTTACAAGCCAGGTAGAGGAGGATATGGCTGCCAAGGAGACAGAATAGGAGGCAAGCCAGGAGTGTACTGTGTCACAGGGTCGAGGGAAGAAAGCCCTTCAAGAGAGCAGAATGGTGGCTCTTAGGGACAGAAGAGAGGGGGAAATGAGGAGCTGCTAATCAGTGGGTATAGTTTCAGTGATGCAAGATGAGTAAGTTCTAGAGATGCACTGTACAATATTGAGCCTATAGTTAACAACATTGTATCTTACACTTAAAAATCTGTTGAGAGAGTAGATTTCAAGTTAAGTGTTCTTTCCACAATAAAATAAAAATAAATTTAAATAAAAGAAGGGAAAAGAGATCGATGATGTTAAGTGCCATGTAAATGTCAAGTAAGATGACAACAGCAAAAATATCTTTCGGCCTTAGTTACAAGGAATTCATTGGCAGACTTAGTGAGGGCTGTTTCTGTAGATTGACGGAGCTGGAATCCAAATTGAGGAGAGCTGAGAAGTAAGATGAGGAGGTTACACTAGATCCTCTCTAAAGTTCCTTACAACTCTACAATAATACGTGCTTTGATCTCATACTGCTAGCCAGAGTCGCCCTTTGTCACAGGTTTCCCTACTCACCCTACTCTTGTTTAATAACAAAACTCTGCTGTTGAAAGAAATGACTTGCAAAGACTGTATTACTTTAAGCATCATTACAACCTCAAAAAATTTTAGGACAAATCTTTTTCATATACTTTTACATATGTATTTTCTCTTTTGGAAAGAATCTTGAGCACAAAAAAATCTTGTATGAGTTTTCCATAGCACCAATTGAAGAAATATATTTCCAAGAACTGATTTTCTTTTTTGGGTCAGGACTGCAGGGATAAAATCAGGTCTAGAGTTTCCATGTGGATGAATTCGGAAGCGAACAGATTCAAAGCTGCAGTCCAGGGATGTCTCACCCTACACCATACTGCTTTCCTTTTAAATTGAATCACTTTTTCTGGGCTTTGGGAGTTAAAAGAACACTTCCAAAGAATTGATTTTGTATGTAAGCAGAATACTTGGGCACTGCTTCTTTTCATCTAAAGAAAGGTCCTATATTCTCACTGTCTCGGTGGGATAAATTTCTGATAAAAGGGCATACAGACCATTGCTACTTGACGTGTGATCGGTGGACCAGCAGAAACAACCTCAGCTAGGAACTTGTTAGAAATGCAGAATCTCAGGCACCACCTCAGACCTACCAGATCAGAATCTGCAGTTCAACAAGCTCTTCAGGTGATTTATGTTAAGATTAAAAGATGAAAAGAACATGCATTTTTTCTCAGAATCTACTTTTTAAAAGCATAGAATTCTTTGTTACTCTGCCATAATATTTAAACTTATCCATGGGCATATTAGTCATTTATGGACTGAAAATTAATCATTTTATTTTGTTTTAAAATTAAGATCTGCAGTGGAGTGCCAAGGTGACAAACAAGGTACGTTTTACAGACAAAAAGTAGGTTACACACCCAGCTCATGGCAGAACATGCATTTTTCATTCCCCCTTGCCAGAGCTGATAATTACTTACACTGAACTATCTACCCTTCCTCTTTTTTTTTATTAATAACAACATTTGTAAGTTTAATTTGAAATAGCAAGGTTACCTGTCATGCTTTTGTACAGGATTTATAAACTTTCACTATTTTCTGTCTCTTTAGCCAATTTAGGAGAACATTTACACGTTATTACATGACTCCTCCCTGGTGATTAACATCTGGAATGGGCAGATGAAACTCCACCTGCAGTCTCACCCTTCCTTGCTCCAGCTCTTACTCCGAGCCTTACTCTCTAACCTTTAACCAGGGCAAGAAAAGATTGCTACTGCCCCCTGCCGGCCCATTGTATTTTTCCTCCTCTACAAATCCGTGACTTGAAGAGGATGCCCAAAGGATTTTGAGCCGCTGAAGAAAGCTCAGAGAAGGGGCTTTCCCTAGTGAAGAAGTAGAGAGATCCTTTGGGAACCGGCAGCTAAAATCAAACGAGAACACTCAAGGGGCGAGGAAGGTATAAAGGGCTTCTAAATTAAATGATCGATCCTCATGAACCATTTTCTGCATATGCGCTTCTCTATGCCAATGAAATGTCCCCTCCTCTTCAGCACAGGATTCCTCTTTTGCCTCTAGCTTTCACTGATAACGAGTAGACTACCCACTCCCCTATTATAATTTCAATACTCTAGATCCTGTTCTCTGCTTCGCCCAATTTTCTTTTCCCACGCCTAGACCTCATTTCCCTTCTCTTTTCTGCTTCAAACTCCCGTCCCGCCCACCCACCGACAGACTCGCATTTCCAGGAGCTCAGCCCCTAGCCTTCTTCACCCTCTCCATCCCTGACCTCTGCTCTTCCCTGGTCATCACCGCACCCCTTCAGCACCCCTTCGCGCGGAACGGCCAGTCACTCTTTGCCTTGGAATAGCAGGAATGTCCCTTCTGGAATGCCTCTCCCCGACCCCCGCCCCAAGCGACTGAAAAAGGAAACATGCGCACTTCAGAGCTAGGAGCTGTCCGAGTGCTGAAATTTATAGGCTCGGTAAGATCACGTCTCCGTCTTTCTGTAGCCCTCATTCCAGCACAGGATTTCAGCAATTTTGCCCTCTTCTTCCTACCCACTCCAGCACGCAGAGTCCTTTCTTCTCCCTCATCTACAACTTCTTTTAAAAAGGGAACATTTTCTAGAGAAAAGGGATTTGCTAAAGAGAAAGGACCTAAAACAAAAGCTACAGCAACCCGACTTCCAGCGTGGCATTGTCACCAGCCCCCTTTGCATGGTGATGCGATTAAGGTAGCAGCATCTTTATTCTTCAGGAAAAGCAGCTGGGCGATCCATCAGTTCTAAGGCTTTGTCTTTCCTAGGTTAACTGATGGTCCTAAGCCCCCGTTTGACCTGACCATGATGCCCGGTACTGGCACTTTTTGTTTTTTCTCAGCAAACTGTACAAACCCAAATCTCTTTTTGATTTTCAAGGAAACTAGATTCCTGCCAGATTTTGAGTCTGGACAATAAATAGATACTTTGTCCTAGCTTCTTTCTGGAATCATTTCGGGAATATTTTCCACAAGCATCACAGATACAGGAATGAACCGGCAGCTAGTGAACATTTTGACAGCCTTGTTTGCATTTTTCTTAGAGACAAACCACTTCAGGTAGGTGAAACGACTTTGCATGTTGATATTTTCCACAAGAAAACTGTTTGAAAGAGAACGTGTCATGCAATTTTTATCTATTTCTCTATGCCCCGGGCCACATTCGGTTAATTTTATAAAGGAGAGTTAGAGTTCTTTTGTTCTTTTAAAAAGCTGAATTATGGTGGGAAGGTGGTAAATTTTCACAAAGGCAAGTTTTATGATGCATAAACCCACTCTGTGCATTTCAACGTATTTTCACAGCCAATGTGATATTAAGATACTCTGATGAGTTGCATGCTCTTTACATTTCTATATAATGGTGATTTTTTTTTCTTTTTTTGCTTTCAAATTCTTCTGGAAGTCATTTAAAGGGATTACTGAATGCAGTGCTTTTCATATGGTGGAAGTGATTGAATTACTTTGCCAGGAGCATGTTCATTTTATGTAAAATATAAAAGAACCCAAATTCTTAGCTAACTTGGGACTTCTATTGTATTTCAGCAACTAGATGCATACTATGAGAACTACAATTCAGGAAATTTCTTGAAATACCAAAAACATTTAAAATCTCATTTTACCACTGTAGTCTACTGTTCAATATATTTAGAAATGTATTGCCTATCAAAACTGAATTAATATGACATCTTTGTATTCATGCATGCATGAGAAATGGACTATGCATAATTTTAAAAAGTGAGAAGTCATTATTTGCATGCTTGCATTTTCTACTTAATTTACAAATCGTCTAATCAATTGATACCTCAAAATACCAGATTATTACCAGTAAGTGAAATAGCCATCCTAATGGCTAAGAGGTTCTAAGACAAGATAGAGATAAGAGATGTTCATACAACAAAGTGTAGGACTCTTCATTTAATTTTCACCAAATTTTATGGTATTTTTTCACAGAACCAAGAGAAATGGAACATATAGCAATAATGCTATGAGTACTGGGAAAACCCACTATGTTCCTTTCAGGTTCACACCTCCTACTATGATTAAGAGAAATTGTAGGCTGGGTTTTATTAGAATCACCATCATCATCATCTTCATCACCACCACCATCACCATTATAATCAAATAATACTTGATTAATCAGATGAATCTGCATATGGGAATGTGAGTATTTCTAGGTGATTGTATCAATTTTTAACTCTTACCAAATGTTTATATCATCTTTGTACTCATATTTAATATTACTCCTTTGAAAAACCGGCGAGAATGTGGTATTTTCCTAGTGATAAGAATTAACAATATTATTTGTTAAAATACTGAAAAGAAGGCTTGAAAAATATATACTTTATGGAAGAAATCAACATTCAGTCAACGACTATGTATTGTCAAAGAATTCATTTCACTACAAACCATATATGCTCTTTTCATAAGTCGTTTAAGGAAAATGAAAGTCTGAGAAATTTTCCAGTTACCATTCAGAGTTTTTGATAATGCAAAAGACAAAATGCTTTAGAAGTTCTTTTTCATGAATACTTTGCTAGAGAGTCAACAGTTTAATGCTAATATATAAATAACAGCTGATAAAATAATAGAAGTACAGACATGCTCATTGTTGACCTATTTTAAAATGAAGTTAAATTTCCAAGTGCAGATTTTCTTTTAGAAAACACATTGGAAATTATTAATAGCTGAAAGCTGGAATACCATCTAGCAGGTGACAAAATAAGCAATGGGATACTTAGTTCATGATTTACTTTGTTCTGCCCATCTTATTATATATTGTTTATAAAAAGTAGAGGACATATTAAGGGCCGAAATGCTGGAAGAATGTTTTGGAAGTCATGGGGAAATAATTTAAGACAATCACATAAATTTTAGAAATTATCTTCATTTCTCTGATGACACTAGAAAGAAACAGCTTTATATATCCGTAAGAGCTACAACCTAAAGCTATGAATGTTGTATCATCTTAAACATCTTATGGCAAAGTTTGGTAACTTAGGAGATATGACTCAGGATTTATACCTTTCATCACTTAAAGTTAACTCTAGACCATGTACAAGTTAGGAAGTTGACCAAAGAGTTTATACTTTTCCTTTTCTTCTTCTTGACATATCAAATATATTTACAAAACATGATGTCAAACATTCTGTGAGCATTAGTTCTCAGGTGATAAGAATGTAATTGTTGCTAAAAGAGTTAATGATGTGTTTAGGGCAGCTTTCTGCAAAGACCATGACTCCAGGTCTGGAAAACAACCTTCGCAGACCCTATCTCCTTCAGATTTCTTGGACAAATTAATGGGAAGGACATCAGGATATGACGCAAGAATCAGGCCAAATTTTAAAGGTAGGTTTCACTGAAACTTATGTTAACTAAGCCTGTGGGAAATCTAGATGTTTGAATACTCCGAACAAAAATTTTCAGGGCTTTTTATTATAAAATGAAAACAACAAGCATAGTATTCATTTCATTTTGGCATTCTTTTGAACTAGTTGATTTAATAGCTTAAATTTTACACGTTGCTTGCCACTTTCAAAAACTTTCCTCATTTGTGTTATGTTCCACAAAGAAAACTAACGACAGAGATTATTGCCACATTTCCTATGTTATCTTAAGTGGGAGTGGGACTGGAAATGAATACAAGAACAAATGATGGACTTGATTTGTATGAATCGTTACACCAAAATCTTTGGTTTGGGTTTTAAATACGTACTCCCAAAATGAAGTTTACATCTCAATATATAACATGCCCTTTTATACACTTTCAGGCCTCTCTCATTTTTAAACCTTGTGAGGAAAGGCTCTAACTGAATATATTACAAAGTTTTGGTTTCCTCTTGTTTAAACATTCTAATTCTTTATTTGAAATTATTTATCTGAAGTTAACAAAGAAGATCACAGAATCGTAACGTGCGTACGTCAAAGATGGTGGATACTTTCTTTGTTCAATTAGAAACAAACCAAAAAGTTTGGTGTTTTTGTATGTTTAACATTACAAAAATGTCATTAATAGAAATTACTTTTTAGAAATTACCTTTTATCTATTTAATTTATTTTTACTCTGAATCAGAAAAATACTGAAATAAGAAAGAACCAATTAATTATTAATTGAATTGTTGTTGATGTTTTAATTTTTAGATACATATTTTAAATAAATGCATTTTATCTGGTAATTTAACTTAAAATAATGCATTGTGAAGTGCTTATATTTTATAAAAGGCTAAATCTATAATATTCTAGGTATTATGTCATAATTCATGCATCGCTTTGGTTTTGCTTATTAGCTATTTAATTGGATTGCTTTCCTTGAGGTTTGATTAATTTTTATTATTGGCAAATATGAGCATGAAAACTAAATTCAAAATTCCTTTCTTCTTTAAATGCTGCACCTCTGAATATACCCAGCTAAGGGCACATTTATTTCATAAAGAAACATGTCAGAATTTTGACCAAACAGATGTTTTTGACTTAAAGAGTATTTCCAAAAGAGACAACAGAACTTAGTTCAAAAGCTTGATTTTGCTGAAAACAGTTTTCATGTTTGCCCAATTTCATATTAATTTTGTGGTCACCGGAAGTCAATATTTGAAATAAAATCCTATGAGTAAGTATTCGAGAGTCAGCTTTTTCAATGGACCTGCTCACTTGTACATTTATTCACTGAGCCATTCAATAACTTTTAAGTCTGAACTACATGCAGGATACTAACTACTGCATGCTTTGAAAACTTGCGAGTTGAAACAGGTTTGGATGCTACCATCAAAAATTTCATTGGAGAGAGTAGATGTTACATGAATACTTATATGATAATATATAATACTAGGAAGAAATAGTTAAGTAGTTAATGGTTAAGGAACATTAGGAAGTATAGATAAAATACTACAGGATTCCAACAAAAGCAGAGATGCTTTCCTATTAAGCTATTCACGGAAAGCTTCATAGAGAAGGACCAGAGATGGAAAATTGTTTCAAGTTTATGAGCATCTTGTTTAATAGCAGCTATTATTCATTATTTTCTAGAGATAATTTTTTAAAAGGGAAGAAAAGTGCAAAGAGTAATAAAACAAACACCCATGTTGTCAATGCTACCTTAAGTGACCACATAGAATGAGCAATAATTTCCACACACAGCTTTTTTTTCTGGTTCTTCTGGGGATGTCACTCTTTGGAAATAACATTTCTCATGATTCTAAAGAATAAATAAATGAGGAGAATATCAAGCACAGCAAAGCATGGCCATGTTTTTGAGATCTGTCCTAAAGACCTGAGTACAGGATGTTTTAAAGACTTATAAAAGGGAAATGGGTGAATATAATTTAAGACTCTAACATTAATGAACTTTACTGACTTTTGTCTCCCTCTTCCCTTAACTCTCTGATTCAATGAACCCTGATATTCTTTCACAACTTTTACTTACATGGACCATTTATATCAGATCAATTACCTAACAGCTCTCGCAATTCTCTTTACTGTGAGGATCTTGGCTTTTCCTAGATGTAAAACATTCCCCATTATTTTAGACTAAAACGATTTTTCCTCCTTGGTGTTCCCATGAAACTTTATATGTCTAATATAGTTCTTTTGCATATTTATGTTTTATCAACTCACCCCCGCACCGCATCTGAGAGGGCAGGGAGGTACCTTATTTATATATATAGTTTATATACAATATTATATATAGTTTCAGGTGTACAGCATACTGACTCAGGGTGGGTTTTTTTTGCAGATTATATTCCATTAGAGGTTATTACGAGATATTGAGAAGGGGTGGGAACTTTTGAGGGATGAACCAGTGGTCGTAGTGGCTAGCAAAGATGATTTTAGCTGAGCTGAGGAGAAAGAAATAAAAGAAAGAGATAATAGGGAACTTGTAACAGCAAAGAGGCTAGGAAGACTATAGTACTTACTGAAGTTGATTAGCAATGTATCAATGAGAAATTTTATAGAGTAGGTAGAAATGAAAGGTGATTAGGAAATGTGATTGTATCTGGAATAGTGATAGGCTCCCTGTAAATGCCAAACACCAAACTGACTATGATAACAATAAACATGGTGATGATGATGACGATGATATTGAAAATAACAATAATGGTGATTAATAAGAAGACAAAAGGGCAAAATTTGATCACAAGAATATAAGCAAGAGCCATATATGGGCTGTTGAGATAAAGGCTATGGCTTTTCTAGAAGCCTTATTAAATATTAGCACATTTCTCTGGTTTCCCTGCTGCCATGCATTGGCAAGGGAAAAGAAATGTATATGCACAGTTTTTCTTATTGGAAGGAATTCTTCCTGCATCCTTTCAAGTCAGTAAAATATTTCATGTCTATTCCATATCCCTGATGGGCTCTGAAAAATGTCATAATGGGCATATATACAAGAAGGAAGATGGATGTAAGCTAGAAAAGGGAACCAGAAATGATTCAGACTTAGACTCTGTAATTGAGAGTCATTCTTAGAAACTATAGGGAAAAAATAGCTTTTCTGATGTGCTGAAGCACAAGTGTATAAACAAAGTCATGAGTCAGAGTTGCCAATTGCATTCCATCTATGAGAGCCAGAGAGACTTGGGTCAGACCTGATCCAAACATAAATTTTCAAAATCCTCAGTTCAGATTAAAAACACAAGCTATGTCCATTCACAATTACCTGTTTCTGAAACCACGGTAAATGTTGATTCTATGTCAACAGAGAAGCCTCCTTCCCCACTTGGGTGATTTGTCTCGTTGTCTGTTGATTCATCATAGTGTTATTCCATCATCCTATCAGATATTCCTTTGTCAGTATTATTGTATCTTGAAAATGCCACTTTAGACAGTAAGCTTTTAAAGAAGCCAAATGAAATGCTCAAATGTGGGCAAAACGCATTAGTTCTGATTCTCTCTCTTTGAATAAAAAGCCTTTATCTATTTTAATGAAATTTTCTTTGAAAAGAAAATTAACTTAGAGTTATATCCTAAGTTTCATCCCAATGTGAATAAATACATTTCACCAGAACACTCATTTGGGGATAGGATCTGGAATAGATAATGCCAGGAGATAATTATTCCCTCCACTTCTTGGTGCAGGCCATGCACACTAATCTTTTTTCCATATCCGGAGACCTAAATTTTAAAGCCTGATGTGTGATATTAAAACCTACATTTGCATGCAGTATGATTTCGTTTATTTTCCAAGGAGTTATCAGCTCAAAAGGTGTTTCAGATATAAGTAAGAAACAGATCCACGTCCAGAAAACTAGAGGTCTTCATGTTTCTCCCCTTGGAAAGTTTCTTGTCTGTAGCCAAGTGGAGCTCAAGCTCATGTGTTGTGCTTACCAATCCCTGGAGGGATGACTTGAGCACAAATGTCTAGCAGAGACACTTGGAAAGAGTGATTCTCTCAGTTGGTGATAATGTAGCCCTAGTGTGATCATTTCTTTGATCACTCTGGCAGATGCGGGCATCAGATATTACCATGGGTTCTGAGAAAAAGAACAGAATGCTTACAAGTCTCAGAAGTTTTTTTTGTTTGCAGAAGTATTTGACTTGAGTGCAGAAAGTAGTGGAAACCTTCAGGCACCTGAAAGGGTACAGGCATTTTATATAGAGTAAGACAATAGGAGATAAAAGGGGGGAAATGATTATTGAAAGGAAAAGCTGGGTGTATCAAAGAGAAATTTATGTATGACAGTTTTGTTCAGGGATGATGTTGATGAAGATTTGTGAATATCCAAAATCCACTGGCTGTGTCGCAATTTATTTTAGCTTTTGTGTACTGTATGTATACCAACCAACATATTTGTATATACTAGGCTGCTTCGATGGGCCTGCACGTTGCTTGTCAGGGATTTGAGGTAACATCAAGAAGGAGGCATCTACAGCATTCTAACACACTCTGGTAAAGTCTATTCCAAAGGATAAGTTCATTTATTGGAGTACGTCTTCCATTCCATGGTGACAGAGTAGTAGAGTGGGAGGGGCCTTGGACTTGGATCCAGAAAACCCAGGTTCATGTCCTGGTTCAGCCACTTTGGAGAAAAGATGTCTCCACCTCTCCATGACTCAGGTTTTCTTCTGACTTTGCCCACCTCATTTGCGTTGTTCTGAGCATCAAATGAGATCATACATCTGAATGATTTGTTTCCAACTATTAAAATTATTACAAATAATTTGAATTATTATTAGTAGTCTTCTATTTCTCTTTGATAACTGACACTGACTATGTTTTCTCAAAGCTTAGCCTTCATGGTGATTGGGTCCTTAAAGTTGTTCGAATTTTTTTTAATGGAAAAAAACGAGTCAAAGAAGTTCTAGCATTTTAGAGCCTTACCACAGTAACCAGGATGTAGATGTCACATGTCTCGGTGGGTTCTCCTTTATTAGTCTGGTAGGAAGATTTCCAACCTGAAAGGGCTATTTCATATTCCTAAATATGAGACAAAAAGGGAGCCATTTGTGGGAAGGAATTATCTTTTTCCATTCAAATCTTATCCCTGATTATTTTCTTAGACTCATTTTTTTTGTTCGTTTTGTTTTGTTCTTGTTTTTTTTTTTTTTTTTTTTTTTTTTTGCAGTACGCGGGCCTCTCACTGTTGTGGCCTCTCCCGTTGTGGAGCACAGGCTCCGGATGCCCAGGCTCAGCGGCCATGGCTGACGGGCCCAGCCGCGGATCTTCCCGGACAGGGGCATGAACCCGTGACCCCTGCATCGGCAGGCGGACTCTCAGCCACTGCGCCACCAGGGAGGCTTAGACTCATTTTTGAAATGAGCCAAGTAAAAGACATAGAACCAATTTCGCTTGGTTCTAGAAAGGGCTCTAAATTTAATGGAAGATATATGACTGTCATTTCTGATGTATTTTCTTGTCCAGTTACTGCAGTTGCAAGGGTCACTGCACAAACATGAATTGATTTTCTATTTTAGAATACGTATTTTAAGGAGAACATTTAGTCTCTACAACACTGCAGGTTAAGAGCACTGGAAATGGAAACCCATAATTTAGTTTTTGAGAATGTATTGTTCCTCGCTTGATTCTGGGTGATTTCATATCTTTAATTTTCATTATTAAAAGAGCCTAAACATTTTATCCTGAGTTCTATAGTGCTTTCTGTTACTCCCCATGGTGAAGAACAATTCAGTCATTTTGCTGATAATCTGAGACTTCATTTAAAAAAATAATGGCATATATATCAGGGTATCTCGGTACTTAGAGAGTAGACGTTATAATGTGTCCAGCTGGCACCATCAGGCTTAGAGAAAAAATGGTTATTAGCTTGTTCTTGGTGGTGTTGGGTATTTTTCTTGGTGTGTTGGATCAGACACTTTTGGAACAGGGTCTTAAAAATGAAATTTTTTTTTCTTTTGCGGTACGCGGGCCTCTCACTGTTGTGGCCTCTCCCATTGCGGAGCACAGGCTCCGGACGCACAGGCTCAGCAGCCACGGCTCACGGGCCCAGTCGCTCCGCGGCACGTGGGATCCTCCCGGACCGGGGCACGAACCCGTGTCCCGCTGCATCGGCAGGCGGACTCTCAACCACTGCGCCACCAGGGAAGCCCAAAAATATTGTTGATTAAGCCTCATAACAAGGTCTTTGGAAGCATTCTGTGTTCTCCTCGGAGTTAACACCTAAGAGGCTGTCTCGACTGTAGGATGCAGCATATTCCTCATTGACTTCTTTCTTGAGAGGGTTACTCTGAACACTTGTGACTGACTGCAGACACTTTTAGCCATGTGAAGCCCATTAAAGGAAGGACATGAGCAAAAGGAATAGGTCTCTAACTGGTATTCTTAAGTGTGAAGGACCTGTAAGAATAAAGTCACTAGATTTCCATTTTGGAGTCTGGTCTGGCTAGCCAACCAAATGTGGTCATGGGGCAAGTACGAGAGGGAAACTGGACACCGTCTCTGACTCATGCCCTGGATTATGCACTCAGCACTCCTTTAGGAAGTATAATACATGAGTACACCAAACGATGGCTCTGTTTCATGAACATGTCCATCCAAGAGGGAAAACTAAAATCCTGGATCGAGTCAAAATGCAGAAACTCAATAGGCAATTATCATGAATGTGACTGGATAAGTCTTGTTTTCTATTTTTCTATTTCTTCTTTTTTTTCTATCAGGAGGTGGCTCATACTTTCTTGAGGAAAAATAAGCTACACTTGCCCATGCATTGTCAAAGCAATAGAATAAATTTGCAGCAAGGGAGCACATATGTGAGCACCAAAAAATTACATGTAAACGTTTTCCATCTTTATATTTGAATCTAAACACACAATTCATTTGTTTATTCATTTAATAAATAAGAAGTGAGCAGTATCTATATGCCAGGCACCATGTTCCTTGCTAAGTATACAGTGGTAAACAGAAATTTAAGCTTTTAAATGTCAGTTCTCACTTCAGTAAAAACTGGAACATAATTTGTAAGTTTAATGCTGTACCATCCAGGATCTTTGCAGGAAAGAAATGACACACTGCAACAGGGTGTGGGAGGGTTTGGAAAAAACCAATCTCTAAAGGGAGAATGTAGTACTCTGGGACTGCCGGCAGTAAACCTGAAGAGGCAATGGAGGGAGTAGCTGCCAGAACCTAGAGAAAGTGGCTCTAGAGAGAGGCCACCTAATGAGATCTATGGAGCAATGGAATCAATCTGTGCTGGCCTAGCAGGGAGGAGGCTAGGGAATAAATATTCTGACCTCACTCTCCTCCTGCATTCCATTTCCTTGCGGGAACCTCTCCTTGGCCAAATCTAGCTCGAAGCCTGAGGGCAAGGGAGCTCAATGATACAAACCCGGAAGGTCAGCTTCCCGGAGCACAGAGAAGAACAGAAAAGAGGAGAGTCTCTGGGGGGAAATGGAAGATAATCAGCACAAAGTCAACTTATGAGCAAAGCCACCCTTCAACCTGGTCGAGCAGACAGCTCCCAAACTGATAATCCTTTATCAGTCTTGGGAAAGCAGGAAAGTGAGAACGGGATATCATCTGGATATACTCTCCCAATAGATAAATGATACCTCCAAATGCAGAGAAGAGAGAGGAAGATAGTGGAACGTGGTAGTTCTGTTTCCTAAGCAGACAACTGAAAGATGTGCAACCAATGGACGGGGGTGGGGGCGGGGAGGGAGGGCGGGAAGGGAGAAGGGAGAGATCTTCCTGCGGAATATCCGAAAATAATTAATGTAGCTTCCTTTCTATCTGATTTAATATGTTAATATGTTTGCTAATATTGTTGTGTTTGCCCCACAGTCAATACCCTCCAGGCTCCCCATGCTGGGATGGGTTGTGGACTTAGATTTGAACACAAGACTTAATGCCAAGTCTCTTGGGGCAGCACACACAGTCTTTCCTCCGTGCTCTTCTGTCTATACAGAGCTGAAGTAGAAGTGTTAGAAGAAAAAAGGACTGGGTGGGGGGGTTAGAAGAACATGAAGCCCAGGGGCAGAGTAATGTGCATCCTGAGGAAATGGCAGGTCTAAGGGAGAGTTGCTTGTTTCCCACTCCTTGGTTGGTTTGATTACTGCCCCTGAAATACAGCTACTCATCGTGGCAATTCTGCTACTTTAGGAAAACCTCAGAACCACTTTACCACCTAATTTTTCTTTCACTTTTAAAACCCAAGTATACGTAGACGATAATATAATCTATCTTCTTCTGATTTATTTACATTTAAATACTTCAAGATGTTGATTTCTAAGAACCAATTCAGGCCCAACAAGGCAGCTGAGATTTCTTTTATCGGGCTTTCTCTTAGAAATAGCATTCTTTGTGCCCCTCCGCCTCAAATGTATTCAGAAAGCAAGGGGTCTGTTTATTTAGCTTTGAACCTCCATGTCTCTGAAAAGTGAAGGATACACACATTTGGCAAACCACACTGTAACAACTCCAGTTAGATGATATAATTCAGGATAATTTACACATATACTGCATTGCTCGCAATGGATTTCTCATCTTCTACTTCTTCCTTTGAATTAATTGTGTCTTTCATACTTGAACGTTGTACAGAGTACGCCAAGTCAAAGGACTTAGGATTTAATGCTAAACTAAACTGGCAACCAACCAGATGTGTTTCTCAAATCACGCTTTTCGGAATACCTGCTTTAGAGCCTGAGTCCTGTTAAAAAGGCACATATCTGGGCCCCACATTTCTCCAGCTCTACCTCTCCAGAAACACTGAATGATGGGATCTGAAAACACTGACTTTACTGATTTCATTACTCCCTATAGTTTAAGAACTACAGGACTAGAATGAGAAATTTTTCCTCCTGTATCTGAAGAATAATATCTTCCTTAGAGTGTTTTTCTCAAGATACTGCGGGCCAGCATTGCCTTACCAAATAAAGGCGGGGGGAGATCCTACAAGAAAAAAAAAAATCTAAACTGAGACTCATGAGGCCTTGTTTTAACTACACTTTTGCCAGCTGTGACCTAGAGCATGCCACCTAACCTCTTTGGGATTAATTCTTGTCATCTCCAAAATAAAGGACTTGGACCAAGATGCCTAGGTCCAACTTTGATAGTTCCTAGTCTTTATAGTCTAACATCTTTGAGTATGTCCTTTTGTAAATTATTGATTCACCCACAGAAGAGCTTGGATGCATCCAATCTTCCTAGAGAATTGGTCTCTGAGAAATGATTAATTCTAACCAGAATTCTTAGCAGTTGCTGATATCTTATTTCAACTCCCAATATTTCAAGGATGATCATTATTCTCTGGAAGACTCTGGAAACGTATGAGGGGATTACTGAAGAAATCAGCCATTCACTATTTTTGTCTTGTTGTTGAAAGGTTCAGAGGTAGCAAATTCATGTGCAGAGGCTGCATCTAGGAAAAGTAGCTACCGTGTTTCTTCAGTTCAGCATCTGGCCAAAGATGTTTCTCGAAACGCTAGTCCCATGAGATGTTCTCAGATATAAGGTTTAAAATGTGAAATAAGAATGGAAATTCTGCAAAACAGCCTCCAAGAGACTCCCAATATTCGTTAGCATATTAAAATGTTTTGAGAAAACCTGCAGTAAAAATATACAAATAAATAGGTAATTTAAGAACTTCTTTTACACACGGGCTTATCCTCTACTTATTAGATCATAGATTCCTTAAATGAGTAACACTCTGGGGAACTGGTGTTTCATGGAATACACTTTGGAAAATGTGGTCTTGGTAAAATCCATAAACCTAAAAAAATTTTTTTGCCATGAAAACAGGTGATGATGGGAAACCTACATACACGTAAAATACGATGATCTGCTAGAAAGATAATATTCCTAAGAGTGGGAAGGCCCCAGCATTCAGTAAATGTGGCTTTCATTTTGACACATGGTCAACATTAGCATGCTGATGCCACAAGAGAATTACTCTACAAGTTAGATTATCATTGCAGGCTATTTATCTCCTGCTTCATTTACATGAATAAATAAGCAAACAGTGGCATTTTGAAAAAACAAACATTGAAGACAAAAGAAAAAACATGTCAGTACAGCAAAATACTTTGATCTGATCATCACCTTCTGTTTTAGTCTTTATGATTCGTGAATGCTGAGTGATAAATACACGCTTAAACAAATGACCTTTAACCCTGAACTAAAGACATTTTTTAGCAGAATAGGACAAAGTTGCATGCCCGTATGGAAAATTTCCTTTTGGATTGCCATTCTCTTTCGGGCAGTTTTCCAAGACGGAGAAATCTCATACAATTTCCATTCAACTGTTTGTTGAGAATGTTTTTCCCTATCACTTCCTTGAAATTTTAAAAAATTTGAATCCATACTAAAAAAACCTTCATTTGATAATTCAAAGTGTGCAATATTTATCTCAAATAACATGTGTAGATTTAAGGTTAAGGTCTTCACTTATTAGTATTTTTAAAATAAATTTATTTATTTTGGGCTGCGTTTGGTCTTCATTGCTGCACGTGGGCTTTCTCTAGTTGCATTGAGCGGGGGCTACTCTCCGTTGCAGTGCACGGGCTTCTCACTGCAGCGGCTCCTCTTGCTGCAGAGCACGGGCTCTAGGTGCACGGGCTTCAGTAGTTGTGGCACATGGGCTCAGTAGTTGTGGCTCACGGGCTTAGTCGCTCTGCAGCATGTGGGATCTTCCCAGACCGGGGATCGAAACCATGTCCCCTGCATTGGCAGGCAGATTCTTAACCACTGTGCCACCAGGGAACTCCCCACTTATTAGTATTAAAATATATTCTAAGTTGGTCTGCTCAAAATTGATATTTCATATAGTTAGATATATAAATTCCCAGGAAAACCTATTGAAAACTGTTTTCTATGAAGATGGATGCAGAAAGAGAAATGTCTTTGAAATATCACTAAATGTCTTGGGAAAAGAGTTACCTGTATGTAAAACTTGTTTATTACTAGTTCTTCCTTCATACTTTCTCTGAGTTTATTAAATAAGCAAGTACGATTTTTTCTTCCTGTTTCTTACTCTAGGGCCTTAGTAAAGTATAGAGAACAAAGTAGGGGGTAGGGAAATACTAAAGCTACCTTAGCCTTAATGGCTCCTGACCCACGTCATTTATACTCGACCCTTGAACAATGCGGGTGTTGAGGCACCGAATCCCAGCAATTGAAAACCCGTGTATAACTTTACGACAGGCCCTCTGGTACTCACAGTTCTGCATGGGTGCATTCAACCAAACATGGAGCAGATTGTATAGTACTAGCAGGTATTTACTGAAAAAAAATTTGCATGTAAGTAGACCTGTATAGTTCAAACCCACATGGTTCAAGGGTCAACTATATCTCACACAGTAGATGAAGACACATTGATGACGGGGCCACTACACATTCTGTATCAAACAAGTCCTTTATTTGAAACATTGCTTCAAAGTATCCATGTGATGGCACTGGCGTTGCTGATATTCCACTGTACAACCCACAGATAATGGAATACCGATGTTGAAGCTTTTCTGGTAGTTGAGGGTTGGCATATACTGGACCTTGAAGAGGAACTGAGTGAAGATTAACTATAAAGAAGTGATTTAGCACGCACACGGTTTGCTTACTCTGTCTTCAGACTTTGTATCATAGAGCCTGGGTGCCTGACTCAGATTCCTTGTTATCATTTGCTTCCACTATCACTGAGGCTTCTGCATTTCTAGGAGGCAGACAGTGGCATCATACTGGCAGATGGGGAGATGGCTTTGCTGAATCTTTAGTTATAGAAGTCATGGAATATGAATAAGAGGATAACAGTTTCCCCAGCATTTTCTGAGATTTGATTTTAAAATGAAGCATATAGTGTCTTCTCAAAATATAAAAATTTAAGAAGAGATCATCTCTGTTTGAAAAGAAATGTCACACAGGCCCAATGCCATGCCTTGTGAATAGGAAACCCTGGCACCAAATTTTTTTTCAGGAATATTTTTTATAGAGAAAATGCCACTCTGCTTGTTTTCTCTAAAATTTGAGGTCATAGCTTGTTACCAACAAGGTTGCTATGCTATTCAGTATTTATTTTCTCTGGAATATTCCTATTATATTTTCTGCAGTTCGTGACCTCTCTGTGACCAGTGGCATACGTGACCTGACCCTTGCCAGACTAATCCTATATCATCAGACATGTTTTCTCTAGCTCTCCAAAAATAGGAGGAATTACCCACAGTCTGGGATACGTATTCCTTTTATTTCCCCCAAGCACCTACATTTCCAATATTCACAGTTGTTTATCGTGCACATACGCCTCATTTAAGCTCATCCTTTATTCTACTCTTCTGAGCAAATATTCCCACTTAAAACTCAGCAGGCGGCTTCTTGTTCCATACATCTCATGATGCCAACCAAGTGTGTAACATGCAGGGCTTTCAGCAAAAGGTATAAATTTCTGACTTGGGGCAAATATCCCAAAGCCCATTAAAAAAAGGACTTCCTCAGCAAGAGAATACACTTATCTCAAGGAAAAAATTCCGCATTTTTACTTGTCAACAAGACTCTGCGAATAGCATAATGACAGGCACATTTTTTATTTTCCTTCTACTGGAAACTGGGCTTCTGTGAGCCCCTGGGTGAAAAGTCTGCTATAGTACCCAGCTGCCCCAACTGAGTTCATTTAAGAGATGTCAGTGTACGATTAACAGCAATATAGCTTGCGCGAAGGAGTCTTTGCAGAACTCAGTAGAAGTGGATGAACATGTGAAGCGTCCATGACTGTTATGAGTCCTTCACCTTGGGACCTTTCTCACTCCTCCGTACATTGAGAGAGCATAATTATTATATAACAATCTGGAAGCAGGTGCCAATAATGTGCCATAATAACTGCATATGTAAAGTCCCAAGAAAGCAGGTATCCCCTCGGTGTCTAACTTTCCATATACATGTCAGAATAAATTATCTGCTTCAGTGATGAAGCAAAGCAGTTGAGGGTATTAACAAAAAGTGTCCATCAGTGACATCGTGCAAAATGCCACATAAACTGCAGAATAACGCCTCTGAAAAAAGTTACTGACTTCTGAGGGGGGATGTGGCAGGTGGAAAGAAAGCAAAGAAATATAGAGTGGATAATAAATAGATGCTTCAGGAAAGCTGAGATCAGAAATAAACTCCTATACTTTTTTTTAGAAAATCCATAGTGCAGCTGCTCCGGGTGCCTGATTGGTTATGTCTTTATCTGAATGCACAGGAAAATCAAGCTGAGCTGTCACCCAAGGGAGTGAAGAGCTCGAATACTAGTATCCTTGAATTTCTAGGCCCCTCATGACTCTTGAAACTCTCCTGGGACTTCTCATCACTTCCGGATAAAGTCTATACACCTACACATGGCTTACTGGGGTTGTCCCGGTTAGGTTTTTGACTACATCTGTCTGAGGTTGGGTTTCTGAGAAGCAGATGCTGTGTGCAAGTGATTTATTATGGATAAGTGAGCAAGGGAGACATAAAAGAGTGATGAAATCAGAGAAGGACGTGGGGGGAAAGCCCAGTAAGGGTGTGATCTCAAGCAAAGTCCAACAGTGGGTGAGTTCGATCTGACCCCCCCGGGGAACTCTGGAGCGTAAGACACACCCCAGAGCTGTCTGAATGGAGGCAAGAGAGCTGACTTTTCATACCCCCTCTGTTAGTTATTGGGTAAAGACGGCCCTCAAGGTATGCATGGGGGGCACGGTAGGGAGAGTAAATTCCCACACGCTTCTATCTCTTCTCAGGTGGGTAAAGTGAGTTCCAATAGCTCTGGGACAGTCCTCTGTGAAAATACACATGTTCTGGCTACTGGAAGCAAAAGCATGGAATTTTGCCATCTGCAGCAACATGGATGGACCTGGAGGGTATTGTGCTAACTGAGATAAGTCAGGCAGGGAAAGGCAAATACTGTTTGGTATCACTTATATGTGGAATCTAAGAAACACAACAAACTAGGGAATATAACAAAAAAAGAAGCAGACTCACAGACCTAGAGAACAAACTCGTGGTTGCCAGTAGGATGAGGGAAGTGGGGAGGGGCAATATAGGGGTGGGGGATTGAGAGGTACGAACTACTAGATATAAAATAAACAAGCTACAAGGATATATTGTACAACACGAGGAACACAGCCAGCATTTTATAATAACTATAAACAGAGTATAATCTTTAAAAATTGTGGATCCCTATATTGTACACCTGTAACTTATATAATATTTTACACCAACTATATGTCAATTAAAAAGAAGAAAGCATACTGAGGTGAGAGGCACAAAATGGTAAGTAAGATCCAAGGAACTTGAGGGGGGGAGCCTCAATATCGTCCTCTTCAACATCACCACTCCCCATGCCCCGCCATGCCCTCCCACTCTGTTCCAACTTCAGTGCCCTGTTTTCTGTTCTCAAACCTTTTATTCTGGTGCTTTGCACTTTCATTTCCCTTCACCATGCCTTCCTTTTCACCAGCCGAATTCCTACTCATGCTACAGACTTCGGTCTCAATACCATTTCCTCTAGAAAACTTCCCTTACACTACTAAGCCCATCCTCTCCTACATGCTCAGTCTACAAGCTCTCTTGTGATTGGCTGCTTCCCTGTCCCTTTCCCTCCTAGACCAGTCCAAGGAGGCCAGAGATTGGACTTATCTCATTCTTCATTGTACCTTCAAACACCTGACAGTAGGTAGAAGCCAATAAATACGCATCAGGTGAATATAAAAGTGTACAGGGCTTCCCTGGTGGCACACCGGTTGAGAGTCTGCCTGCCAATGCAGGGGATACGGGTTCGTGCCCCGGTCGGGGAGGATCCCGCGTGCCGCAGAGCGGCTGGGCCCGTGAGCCATGGCCGCTGAGCCTGCGCATCCGGAGCCTGTGCTCCGCAACGGGAGAGGCCACGACAGTGAGAGGCCCGTGTACTGCAAAAAAAAAAAAAAAAAAATGTATAACACCAATCATTAATCACAGAATCTGTACTAATGCAAAGGTGGGTGTGAGCAATTGAACTAAAATAATAAATTATTATCTACTATTTGTGATTCTTTCAAAATGCACAAAGTCTTTTGCCATGTCTGATCTCATTTCACTCCTTACACATTTCTCATAATAGAAAACAGCTGTAATTTTGTTTACCATTCTTGTTATTTAGGGGGAAGAAAAAGTCATCTTGTTCGCTGACAGGACTTAGAGCAACACTAGCTCTCCAGATACATGACGCCTAAGATGGGGAGGAATGTAGGCCATCATTTAGAGAATGCTGACAATGACACTCATTCTCGATCTGCAATACTTTACTGAAGGGATTTTTAACATCGATGGCCCCCCTTTCTATTACAGCATGATTCTAATCTATCTTCAAAGTTGCAGGGTTTTGTGTACTTCCTGTCTCTGTAGGAGTTTAATCAATGTTTAATGTTGAATGAGATGAGTGGATTCATTCACATATAGATACATATCAAGCATTTATTATGCATATGTCACTGTGCTAGGCACCAAGTAGAGGAGAATTAAAAGGCAAATTGTTAACCTACCAGCTTTCTAACCTCCAGCCTTTCTATCCCAGCCCCCCTACTTTGCTACTATTTCAGGACCAACATCCCATGTCTAAAAAGCTTTATTTTCCATGCCCAATACTGAACAGGGATTATGGTGGCATTAAGGTTACCCAGATAGAATCCACTGGCCTGAGGCAACTCTCCTCTTCAGTGCATGAAATGCTTAGTGAATAAAATCAATACACCCAAATGTTAATTTTGGATATACCTGAATTACCAGTAATTTCCAACTGCTAAAGTAATATCAGATTTACTTGATGGTTACAGCATTTAACTCCTTCCAACCAGCAAGCCTGTGGTTGATTCTCCTCTAGAATTGCCCTTTTGAGCCTTATCTTCCATCTTCATCAAAACTGATTCTCCTCTAGAATTCTCCTTTTGAGCCTTATCTTCCATCTTGATCAAAACTGATTCTCCTCTAGAATTGCCCTTTTGAGCCTTATCTTCCATCTTCATCAAAACTTGCAAAGTGGTTCTCAAGTTACAGGATTCTCCCAGATTATGAAACAATGCACCAAAAATCTTTATAAAGCCTGGAAGGCCCAACTAAGGTAGCTACTACTAACGATAATGTTTATATTTCTCTGGAGCCTTTAACATGTGAGAGCTCAATCTGCAGAAGAGAAAAAGAAGTAGCTCTAGGCTTCATATAAAAGGTGATGTTGTAATTGGGTCTTGAGAGATGCATAGGTGTCCAAGGAATGGAAAGGGAGACTTCAGGTAGGGAACTCGCATGTCTGGAAAGAATTTGATTATTTGGGGGGGATAACAGAACATGAGTATAACTGAAGGAAGTAAAAGGATGGAAGTCATAGAAAATGAGGCTAGAGAATAAAGTTAGTTAGGGCTAGAGTGTTAAGCTTACTATTAAGGCATTAAGATCTAACCATAGGTAACAGGAAGTCAAATCGAGGTTTTTAAGCAGAGAAGGGGCATGCTTAGATGTGGATTCTAAGAAGATAACTCAAAATGCCTTTAGAAGGATATGCTAGAAAGATGGGGGTATCAGGGAATCATCGCAATCACCCACAAGAGAGAAATGACGACAGTTCAGGCTTACGCTGTGGGATTAGAAAGGAGAGGCTAAATTAACAAGATAAGTTCAAGTCAAATTGCATCAGACAAGATATAGAGGGTACAAGAGAAAGAGTAATGTTTGACTCAAGGTTCCAGGTTAAGCAACTGAGCAGACGGTGTTCTCATTTACTCAAAGAGGAGACGTTAGAGGAAGAAGATGCTGAGGAAGATAATGAGCTCAGCTTTGGGCATGTTTTTGAGATGACCGCCACACATCCACATAGAGATGTCTAATCTGCTGTTGAAAATGTTAATCTGGAGCCAAAAAGAGATATCAGGGCTAGAAATGTAGGAATGGGAGTCATCCAATCATGAGAGTGTTAACTAAGATCACTCAGTGCAAATGTGCAGAATGAAGAGAGAGAGGAGTAAGGATGAGACTCCCATGAACATGAACACTGATGGAATGGGGGGAGAGAAGGACTCAACAAGGAATACGAACGAGTGGTCACAACAGCCGGAAGAGAAGCAGGAAAAGATGTAGCCATTGATGTCAAGGGAAGAGAGAGCTTTGGGGATGAGGAAATCAAACCTGCCAAGTGCAGCAGGGATGTTGACTAGAAAGAGGCAAGGAAGTGGGCAATTGGGTTTGGTCAGTGGGACATTTTTGACCTTAGCGAGGGCGATATCTCTAGAGCACTGAGACCAAAGCCCAGATTGTAGTTGCTTGTAGAATGAATGAGATTGGAGAAAGTAGGGGAAAGTGAGTGTGTAGACTTCTCATTTAAAAGACTAATGCCAGCATATAGTATTTGTTTTTCTCTTTCTGACCTACTTCACTCTGTATGACAGACTCTAGGTCCATCCACCTCACTACAAATGCCGTATGCTAACACATATATATGGATTCTAAAACAGAAGAAAAGGTTCTGAAGAACCCAGGGGCAGGACGGGAATAAAGACACAGACGTAGAGAACGGACTTGAGGACACGGGGAGGGGGAAGGGTAAGCTGGGACGAAGTGAGAGAGTGGCATGGACATACATACACTACCAAACGTAAAATCGATAGCTAGTGGGAAGCAGCGGCAGAGCACAGGGAGATCAGCTCGGTGCTTTGTGACCACCTAGAGGGGTGGGATAGGGAGGGTGGGAGGGAGATGCAAGAGGGAGGAGATATGGGGATATATGTATACGTATAGCTGATTCACTTTGTTGTAAAGCAGAAACTAACACACCATTGTAAAGCAATTATACTCCAATAAAGGTGTTTAAAAAAAAGACTAATGCCAGGGAGAAAAAGGGAGATCAGATATCAGTTCACAAAGTTTGAGGGAAGAAAGGTTTTTGGTTCTGGTTTTGTATGAAATGGCCTCCATTTTCTTGGTGAAGCAGTGCCCTGTCGTCTGCCACAGAGGGGTCACCACCACCGCCTAGGCTGGTTGGTCCTGAGTACAGTCAGCATGAAGTTGAAAAAGGGCACTAGGCTCTTGATGCTTTGTCTTGATGGCCTTCTTTACCATCAGGACAGATCGCCCAGACATTCAGGAAACATTTGTAAAATTTAAACACATTATAAAACAGAGTTTTCTACTAAAATACACTTCTCAGCAGGCTTATTGAGTAGTGAGAATTTTTTAAATGTAAGACCCAGAAGATGAAGCCAGAAGGTATCAGATGCAACACTCAAACAGAAGATGAGGGGAAGAAAAGGGGCTCAGGGTCCAAGTTATCCATCATTTGCCTTCTCGGCCAACTCTTTATTCCTCACCGCATCCATCCATATAGTTCACACCATTTTAATTGTAGCAACTCAGAAAGCATTAATAACGATAACATTATTTGTTTATATTATTTGAGTCGTTACCATGTGTCAAGCATTCTTCTAAGTACTTTGCATATTCATTCATTTACTCCTCCCAATAACCTTACAGAGAAGTGCATGCATGTTATTATTATCCCTGCTTTATAGATAAAGAAACTGAGAAAAGAGAGCTGATGTGTTTGCTCATGGTTATATGGGTAGTAAGGATGCACAGCTAGCTTTCAATCCCAGGCAGTCTGGCAGGCATCCAGCCTGTTACCAAGAGTAAAGGCCTGGAAGATTTGTGTTGTTGTACACCAAGTTCATGAGTTACACTTGTATCTGTTTCTTAATTACAGAGCTATGCTAGGGGCTGTGAGTCTGGAGGCCTGCAAGAGCCTTTGGAGCATTTTGCTTCAGAATCTGTTTATTATTATTCAAATTTGCATCCTCAGACTCGAGCACTTTATGAATCCCCCATAAATGTTTGATGAATAATTAAATGAATGAGCAAGCTGATTTCTCTCCAATCACCCGACAGCTTTGTGCTTGGAATGTATTGGAACCAGCTTGTAGACCGTTTTGGAGGCGGGGTTCCGGGGGGCGTCTGGTGTGTGGGGAGGCAGTCAGTGGCTGAGGAAAGGAGATGGGATACAGCAACTGCTACCTTCATGGGTTACACATTCTGTGATTTTTGTCTCTGACTAATGGCATTTTCTAGTCATTTTCTTACATCTTCTTTCAGAACAAACGTGTGATGCATTTAAATATATTCCAGGAAAATGCTGACTATGACATACCAAAAGCATGCCCTTCCATCTGGCATTTTCTCTAGTCCTATAGTCTGCTTCCTAGTGCACTTTATTATCTGGGCTCCAGGAAATGTTTTCATTTAATAATCTCAGTCATTTAGGCATAGTGGGAGAAAACGCTAAGTCTGAAACCTGAAGTTTGCAATTTGATTCTCCTTATGATTACTTTCCACCATACATGAGGAGTCCACGCCTGCCAAGGGAACAGAGGAGAAAAGGTTTTGAGTGCTGCTTGCTTGCTGGGGTAGCATCCTTTAAGAATTGAGACTGCTCTCTGAAATACTGTAGGTGGTTGTTTCTTAAGCACAGGAAGTACTTAGTGCTTATGAACAATGTCAAGTTTACTTTGTAGCAAGGTACAAATGAATCACAAAGTATTGGGGAGAAACACTTATGATGTGCCTAACTTACAGGGGCTTTGGGAACTTGCTGAAAGCAATATCAGACAACCCCCGTCCCTTAGCAACGTGACATCTTGCAGAGCAAATGAAATAGCACACAGAAAACAAGTCTGAGCAACACAAGCCAACTCTTGTCTATGTAAACATGAAGCTTCAGGGCTTCCCTGGTGGCGCAGTGGTCGAGAGTCCACCTGCCGATGCAGGGGACACGGGTTTGTGCCCGGGTCCGGGAGGATCCCACGTGCCGCGGAGCGGCCGGGCCCGTGAGCCGTGGCCGCTGAGCCTGCGCGTCCGGAGCCTGTGCTCCGCAACGGGAGAGGCCACAACGGTGAGAGGCCCGCGTACCGCAAAAAAACAAAACAAAACATGCAGCTACATAGGGAATGATGTCACGGAAACTAGGATTTCTGAGTAAGGGGAGTTGATGATGGCTAAAGTATAAGGAAGAGATAGAAAATGAGTGAGGACAAGAAGTGTAGGTGGGGTTTACAGAGAGAACGCGTGCCTCGTGATGTGGCAAGCAACATGTTAGGTGTGTTCCATGCATGATCTCATTCATTCCCGACAAAATTGATGAGCACTCCTGTTACCAATTCCCTTTTTCTAAATCTACAAACTAATACTCAGAATCCTTACACTCGGCACAGCTGTGAGAGGCAGAGCAGCGGGTCAAATCCAGGCTCTCTGGGGCTGGAGCCTGCACACACACCCACCGCCCTCTTCCTTGCAGTGGTCTAGGCGGGCTACCAGTGTCCAGTAGGGAACATGTGGAGAGGTATGCGTTGACCCAGGCTAATCCCCAGAAAGAAGACTCTCTGAGAAAGATTCTTGCCTTTTAACTTGAGGAACACGCTCCCTCCATTTCCTGAGGGCTTGAAAATGGGGCCATTTCTCCTCAAAGGATTTCCTTTGCTACAACGCTGCTCTATTGTGTTTGGTACTACACACAAAATTAGAGCCTTTTAAAAGCCTCAACAAATCTTCTCTCTAATATGAAAGGATTATGAGTACAAACCCCATTCTGTTTCTTTAGCAAAGCATTCAAACTCCCATGTCTTCAAGGTGATAGTGTGCCCATTGTCATGAGCCCACAGGAAGCGATGGCGTCTCAGAGGAGAAGGGCATTCTCCACTTTAAGTATAGACTCAGCAGTGCTAAGTGCGAGGAGGCCACTTAGCGTCGTGACTCTTGGAAGGACAGCTCTACTCAGCTCAGCATCAGAGATCCTGTCACACTGAGATGGAGGTGGAAATCCACGATATTAAAATCCAGGGATAGGAATGTTTCTGCACAACTTTAAAAAATCTAGAACGATGCAAACTTGGGGGGGACCTTCGAATTTCAAGGAAGATATACCATACAAAGATCAATATGCAGGTAAAACTTTCAATTGCTGATTACACTTTGCCTAGTGATATGTACTTTTTATAAAAGAGAGCCATCTCTCTCCCACCCCTCCTCTGTATGTAAAGAAATTCATCAACATCCCTACAAAGAATCTCTCCTCTCCTTTCCCTTTCTCCTTTTCCCATGGACGATCCATTGCTTCCTCTGCTACGTTCCCTTAAAATGTTAGGCTTATTATCATATTACATCATAATTAGTCTAATTCATGTCTTTCTGCCATGGCAAACTGTGAGTTTATTGAATTCAAGGATCGGCTACATTTTGGTATTCCCAGCACCACAGAGACACCACTGGCGGCACCCAACCCATATCCCCGATCCGTTACCACATCACTGCACCATCTGACTTCCAAACACTAGCACTTGCATTTCTTCGCTTGAGGGCTTTCTCTGACCTAAGCCACTTTGCCCACCCTTGCGGCCGACCAGAAGGGAAGATGAATTGATGTCCCCTGAGAATACTCCCATCTAACGACAGCTGGGTGTTGATATAAAATACCCCAGCTCCTTCTCCCCTTGGGCAGAATAGCTCAGAAGAGTGTGTCTTCCAGAGTTACTTATGGGATAAATCTTCATGTGATTTTGGGGGATGGATAATAGACTCGCTACAGCACCTTTTCTTGGCTTCTTTCCCCACCCTGTATCTCCTCCCCACTTCCCAACTGGTGTATTATTCACCTCCTTAATAAACTACCCTCACCTGAATCCTTGACTCGAGGGTAGCCCAAACTAAGTAAGCACCTAATATACAGAAGAAGTCCAGTAAATGTCCTTTTAATTAAACTGAGTTACAAATCTGGCTAGTGTAGCATGAGATAAGAGAGATGGAAGCCTATGCTACATAAACGCAAGGGGCCTATCCGTCAGATGTGAGCACACGAAAATGCAACAAGCACCATGATTTCAGGGTTTCCCTCTGCAGCAGGGAAGTGGCTGTCCTAGTTGTGAGTAGAGAAGAATGCATGTTAGGAACTCTGGTTTCTATTTTTAGCTATCTTGCTGACATAGAAAACTTCTGTTTCCTCCCAGTGCAATGGTGACCTTCCTACCCTCTGAGAAATGGTGCAGAATGCCTAATGAGGAAACAGGCTCCCATTTGCGGAAGCCACAGACGAACAGAGGAGGGATGTGAGAGCTTAGGTACTATTCACTGGCAGACACGGTGCTGTAAGATCTCTTTTGACTGCGGAACTGGAAGTGCTGGGTTGCCCGGCACTGTCATGGCCTTGAACAGGATTTAGGTCTTTAAGCTTCCACAGCCTGGCTCTGAGTCTAACAGTTCCAAAGGGTAATAATTTCTTCTAACAACTCACATTAAAAGATAATTTTCAAAAAATAAAAAATAAAATCACGACTCTCATGCAGATATAAAATGAATACGTGTTAAATTTTATTTAACTCATTCATCAATGAGGGAACCAGGCAGATGGCATAACCAGTTCAGAAGAAAATCTACGAAACAGACACATTTATAGATCAAGACTATTGGCCTGAATGTACAAATAGAGGCAAGACCAGCCTCTTCGCGGTGGGGGAGGGCAGTCACTTGAACCTCTGTGGGACAGGACACGGCAGGATTTGCATGTCTCTAAGCAAGAGATATCTCCCGTTGCTATGAGTTATACAATTTAAAGAGTTATAAAATAGCTCCCACAGAATGAGAGTCAGATGACATGGAGGGGTGTACTATAGACAATCCAGAGTTTTCCCTTGAAGCACAATTTTTCCCTATACTCATGATCGCTAGATTCAATAATACACTCCTTCTCCGATAAGGAGATCTCTTCTTTTTTGCTAGAGCCTATTTAAAATCCAGGTATTTTTCTCAACACTGTGAGTAAGGGTGAGCATAATAAAATGTAGAGCAGAGATATGATGCTTGAGAAAAGTACATCTAATTGCTAAATAAAGGGAAAATCTCAAGGTTTAGGAGGAAGATCCTTCCTTGATAGGGGAAGGAGATGGTAAGAGAAAAGAAATAGGTGGCATTTCACACACATTGCCACATTCTGTCCTCCCAATGAACCTGTGAATTAGACGAAGATATTTCTTCTTTTATAGATGAGGAAGCTAGAGCCCAGAAAATAGTACAAAGCAGAGACAGGTTTTAAATCCATTTCTAGCTCTGAAGTTTATGATTTTTCCCTTTATTCTGTGCTGCACTGGTGAGGGATAATGTCAGGAGGGAGGACAACAGTCAAGAAGTTTCCCGACCCCCACCTCAAACATGGCAGTTCAGTAGTAGTTTCAAAGGGCCATGTGGTAATGCTGCTCATCGGTGACTGTCATGTTTTTGTCAGAATTTTATCATTCTTGTTGAGTGCTTTGCAAAGAGAGCAAACGGAATGCACTTTCTATTTCACAGGCTGAGATGAAATAATTGATTTAAATGAAGGACTTTTTGAATGAACTCCTCTTTGAAGCTGAAGGGATGGAGGCAAGTGAGGGGGTTAAAATGCCTTGTATTGAAAGTTGCTCTGAAATAGAATGGAAATGCCCAGATTTCTTGGCATGCGCCTGGCATTTACTTACACAAAAAGGCTTATATTCTGATCAACAGCATTCACAGAGCATTTATTGAATGCCTACTATGTGCTTAGTACTATATAAATGCCTTAGGAAACGCTACAGGGAATCAGATCTGAGCATGCTGTCTAGAACATACTAGACAGAATTAGACAAACATGAAAAAAATGACTATACTACAACATGGCAAGGATTATAGGGCTCTGGAAGTTCCAAGAAAGATGACATTCAAGTAGGAAGAATCATGGGAAAATTCACTGTATATGTGTGTGAATTGCACCCACCAATTTCATTATTATAACCTCAAAACCAGCATAGTTCCCTCTTTAAAAATTACTAATGCAAAACAAATCTATTTTCAATTTGTCAGGCCCTAACACGTTGATGAACTTGCTTGCTATTCATTTAGTAAAGTAGTAGAGGATTCAATTAACATGAGAGAAAGTCATCTTTAATCCTATTTTTGTTACTTGCTAAAATGAAAGGAAATATCATTTGGGTTCATGAGAAATTCTCAGATCTCTTCATTTCAAAACTAATTCCAAATGGCATTTAAAATCGTCTTCGTCTAAGGCTAAGTGGGCCTTTATTTATTATCCACCCCAATCCCAAGATGGTAAGAATCTCATGTTTTCCAGCAATTCTCCATCTGAGGACATTTTATTATAGCATAAATAGAACTATATGTAGATTACACTTACAAATTATTCCCAACATGAAGGTTTCCACTTAGTCTCTGAGATCTTTAAAATAGGAAATGAATCTTGTCACCACAAACAAAGAGCCGTAAATCTCCCAGAACATAAACTGCTCACTAAGGTCACTATGACTCTGCAAACAACAAAAAAAGCAGCAGTCTGCTTTTATTAGAAAGAGGCTTAACAAAAATGCCCTCTCTGTGGTGCTGGGTTGGGCACACACTTTTTGTTTCATCTGACATTTCTTGCAGAATGAGCGAAGGGCTTTCCAGCAAATTGTTTCTGACTTGTCCTTAATGCCTGATTTTCTTATATTTTGTCCCACAATTCACCATCTAATTGTAAATGATAATTAGTACAAGACCAGGCACATAATGGGTACTCAATAAATGCTTGCTGACTGAATGAATGACTGAAGAGATATAAGATGGAAATGCACAGAATTCAGCAAATGCCTGCAAAGAGGCACCAAATTTAATTTCTTGATGAACAAACCAAACAAAGGAGTACAAATTCCATAATACTGCCATTTACTCATCCAAAGTATGTTTAAATATGTTTAAAAATCCACATTCTGTGCTGAAATACATAAGAGAGATGACTTTCTTATCAGAAAGTCATATGACCAAAAATATTTGAACATGACCCTAGCATTTGTTTGGCTAAGCAGAAGAATACTCTGAAGCGCATTTCATTGTTACATAACATGTAATCCTTGTTAAGTTGCCTTTCCACTCACCCTGTATTTTTACGTGCTATTTATAATTTAGTAGTTCTCAACCAGGAGTGATTTTTGTCCCCCAGGGGGCACTTGGCAATGTCTGAACGTGTTTTTGGTTGTCACAGCAGGGGCTGTGGGAGGTGGGGTGCTATTGGTATCTAGTGACTAGAGACCAAGGATGCCGCTCCACAACCTACAACTCAAAAGACAAACTCCCACAATAAAGAATGATCTGGCCCCAAATGCCAGTAGTCCTTAGGTTGAGAAACCCTATTTTATTTTATTTTTTATTTATTTATTTTTTAAAAAATTATTTATTTTTGGCTGCATTGGGTCTTTGTTGCTGCGCGCGGGCTTTCTCTAGCTGTGGTGAGCGGGGGCTACTCTTCGTTGCGGTGCACGGGCTTCTCATTGCGGTGGCTTCTCTTGTTGCTGAGCATGGGCTCTAGGCGCACGGGCTTCAGTAATTGTGGCACGCGGGCTCAGTAGTTGTGGCTCGCGGGCTTTAGAATGCAGGCTCAGTAGTTGTGGGATCTTCCCGGACCAGGGCTCGAACCCGTGTCCCCTGCATTGGCAGGTGGATTCTTAACCACTGAGCCACCAGGGAAGTCCCTGAGAAACCCTATTTTAAATAAAGAAGCTACCAGCAATGATCTCAAACCCATGGTGCTACGTGGCTGTCCATACATGAAGAATGTTTATGCAGAATTCCTGAAAGCAAGAAAGTTATACAAGGTGGTTGGATCCTGCTAAAAATTTCTACAGAGCTGAGAAAAAACAATTTATGGAGAGAAGAGAAAGGAAACTGGATGAGATGGGCATTATTTCAGGTAAAGCTTAGCATAGAAAAAGTTGGGAAATCTAAGTTGTAGTCTCAACATTTCAGTTTACTCTATATTAAGATGGGTTTAAAGGAGGTACATACCTCCTGCAGAGGCATACTCTGACAATCCAATGAATTTGTAATAATGATAGTAATACTACTACTATTACTATAAATAAGCTGCAATTTATTTTACTATCATGGGCTTTCCATACATTACTACCAATTCCCACAATTAACATCAAGGCAACCGTCATTATTCCTATTTTACAGAAGAATTAACAGACCCAGAGAGTTTCTATAATCTGCTTAAAATTCACAGGTAATAATAAGCAGAGCTAGTGGCAAAAATAAGACAGACTGGTAGTTACCATACTTCAAACATATCTTTGAGTAGTATGACCCAAAGTCCAGGTTTCTCAGGACAGTACTGGTTTATGCCTGGCGTTCTTGTGTAATTATTAATAGCACCCAGTTTCAGCTCGGTGCTTTGTGACCACCTGGAGGGGTGGGATAGGGTGGGTGGGAGGGAGGGAGATGCAAGAGGGAAGAGATATGGGAACATATGTATATGTATAACTGATTCACTTTATTGTAAAGCAGAAACTAACACACCACTGTAAAGCAATTATACTCCAATAAAGATGTTAAAAAAAAGTGATCATCTTGCATAAGATAATGGCCCCTGTCTTTTCCCTTCTTTTTAAATCATGGAGAAATCCACAGCATGCAAAGAAAGAAACTTGCCAGCACTCTCAAACCCCTCTGACATGGATCTGATGAGCCGTGTGCACATCTGTCCATTCACGCATCCTTGTGTGAGAGCAGCTGACAAGTGGCAGCCATTAGTGGGAAGGACTCACAGAATCTGCCATTTGGTTCTCTGTATTCAAGCTACCTAAGTGGCTAATTAATTGCTTTGTCTGGCAGTTTTATCATTTTATCAGCATGGCTGGTCCAAAGCAAATGGTTTGCTGCATCAGGCTGTGGGAATCAGTAAATATCCAACCTTTTTGACTTATCTGAATAGTTTGCCCTCTGCACAGACCTGGATGTCAGCAACTAAACTGAATGTAGTAGGACTGATAAAATCGTTTTGACTATGTGTTGGGCAGAAGAATCAATAGTATATAACTCATTAGTGGTGAATTTTCAAGAAGATTTTTTAAATGCAATGGGTTAGTTTGTGTGACCATTTCTAATTAATATCATGACATTAAAAAAAACACAACTTTCTCCATTCTTTGAGATTACATGCTTCAAATCACCACTCACAAAGGAAGTGCCACCATGAAAAGCCATTCCCTCCCTTTACAACCCTCTCATCTTCCAAGACTCTCTCTTTCATGGGCATCAAGTCAAAGTGCCATGCAACAGAGGAAGCCATCACAAGAAACAGTGCTTCCCCATGTTGAAACAGCAAGTCTCTGACCCTTAACTATACATCTTCTTGATTTCTCTATGTGCTTTATTTTCTCACTTTATCTCTTGAGCTAATGGTGAGAATCTTCCTGCGAGATAAATATCTTCTTATTCCAAAAGAAATTTAATTTCTGTATAAATCAAGCACATATAGTTACTATACCATTCCCATCCAGGGGCCCCACACTCAATCAGCTGTGATACTTGAGGACTTAATAAATTATTTACAAGGAATAAAATGCAAAATCAAAATGTCATTCTTGTCTATTTGTGACAAGAGAGAAAAAATAATTTTCATCTTAGAACTCAAAGAATGTCCTCTGCTCTCAAGTCTTTTGCCCTAAAATGATGTTGGAAAATAACATAACTGAGGCAAAACTAATGAATAGTGACTAGTTGTTTTGGTGTTACACAGAATCTCTACTCCTTCCTAGTGCTTATTTTTTTTATCTTTGCTGCAGCCCTCATTTAAATGTTTTCAAGCTTTATTGAGATATAATTGACATATAGCAATGTCAAATGTGTAAATTTAAGGTGTACAATGTGTTGAGCTACACACTTACATATTACAAAATTATTACCATGTAGCAATACCTAACACCTCTATCATGTCACATAATTACAAATTCTTTTTTGTGGTAAGAACATTTATGATTCACTCACTTAGCAACTTCCAAGTATATAATACAGTATTGAGAACTATAGCCACCATGCTGTACATTAGATCCCCAGAACTTATTCATCTTATAACTGTAAGTGTGTACCCTTTGACCAACATTTCCCCCATTTCCCCCACCCCCCAGCCCCTGGTAACCACCATTCTAATCTCTGTTCCTATTACTCTGGCTCTTTTAGATTTCACAAATAAGTGACGTCATGCAGTATTTGTCTCTGGTGATTATTTTTAAATAGAATCCTTCACAAAGCTTTAAAAAATAGTATTTATTGTTAATTTAGAAAGCTTTGGTCAATACAAATATATATAAGCTTATTTTAATTCAGTCACTATGAATAATAGATAAAATTTTCATTACCATGGTAGAAGTTATAAAAATCAGTTCCACAAAAAATTTCACAATTTGTATGGAAACACGAAAGACTCTGAATAGCCAAAGCAATCTTGAGAACGAAAAATGCAGCTGGAGGAATCAGGCTCCCTGACTTCAGACTATACTACAAAGCTACAGTAATCAAGACAGTATGGTACTGGCACAAAAACAGAAATACACATCAATGCAACAGGATAGAAAGTCCAGAGATAAACCCATGCACATATGGTCACCTTATCTTTGATAAAGGAGGCAAGAATATACAGTGGAGAAAAGACAGCCTCTTCAATAAGTGGTGCTGGGAAAACTGGACAGCTACATGTAAAAGAATGAGATTAGAACACTCCCTAACACCATATACAAAAATAAGCTCAAAATAGATTAAAGACCTAAATGTAAGGCCAGAAACTATCAAACTCTTAGAGGAAAACATAGGCAGAACACTCTATGACATAAATCACAGCAAGATCCTTTTTGACCCACCTCCTAGAGAAATGGAAATAAAAACAAAAATAAACAAATGGGACCTAATGAAACTTAAAAGCTTTTGCACAGCAAAGGAAACCATAAACAAGACCAAAAGACAACCCGCAGAATGGGAGAAAATAGTTGCAAATGAAGCAACTGACAAAGGATTAATCTCCAAAATTTACAAGCAGCTCGTGCAGCTCAATAACAAAAAAACAAACAACCCAATCCAAAAATGGGCAGAAGACCTAAATAGACATTTCTCCAAAGAAGGTATACAGATTGCCAAAACATACATGAAAGAATGCTCAACATCATTAATCATTAGAGAAATGCAAATCAAAACTACAATGAGATATCATCTCACACCAGTCAGAATGGCCATCATCAAAAAATCTAGAAACAATAAATGCTGGAGAGGCTGTGGAGAAAAGGGAACACTCTTGCACTGCTGGTGGGAATGTAAATGGATACAGCCACTATGGAGAACAGTATGGATGTTCCTTAAAAAGCTAAAAATACAACTACCATATGACCCAGCAATCCCACTACTGGGCCTATACCCAGAGAAAACCATAATTCAAAAAGAGTCATGTACCAAAATGTTCATTGCAGCTCTATTTACAATAGCCAGGAGATGGAAGCAACCTAAGTGTCCATCATCGGATGAATGGATAAAGAAGATGTGGCACATATATACAATGGACTATTACTCATCCATAGAAAGAAACGAAATTGAGTTATTTGTAGTGAGGTGGATGGACCTAGAGTCTGTCATACAGAGTGAAGTAAGTCAGAAAGAGAAAAACAAATACTGTATGCTAACACATATATATGGAATTTAAGAAAAAAAAGTCATGAAGAACCTAGGGGTAAGACAGGAATAAAGACACAGACCTAGTGGAGAATGGACTTGAGGATATGGGGAGGGGGAAGGGTAAGCTGTGACAAAGTGAGAGAGTCGCATGGACATATATATACTACCAAACATAAAATAGATAGCTAGTGGGAAGCAGCCACATGGCACAGGGAGATCAGCTCGGTGCTTTTTGACCACCTAGAGGGGTGGGAAAGGGAAGGTGGGAGGGAGGGAGTTGCAAGAGGGAAGAGATATGGGAACATATGTATATGTATAACTGATTCACTTTGTTATAAAGCAGAAACTAACACACCATTGTAAAGCATTTATACTCCAATAAAGATGTTAAAAAAATCAGTTCCAGGTTTTAAATATGCAAGATACAGAATGCTCTTACCATTGATTCATTTTTATGAGCGAGCCTGAGTCATATTAAATATAATTAACGAGTCACATATTTGTTGTCCACATTATCTGTCCTGGCCACATTTCTCTTCCATAGTGCCTCCTAGCTCTTGTGATAGCATAGTGGTCTGACTGGAAATTCATGGTTTTCACCTGGGCCCACTATAGTGCAGCTGGCCCAAAGGATATCATTTCCCATCCACCGTTTCTGCTAAAGTGGATTTTATTCATGCCACAAAGCACAGTATCAAGCTCACTGTAGATAGACCTACAGACAATCCCTATGCTCCTCCATGTCCATGGCCAGTCCTCACTTCAAGATATGGAAAGATTATGGAATTCCAGAACCATTTCTGTTGTTCTCCAACCTCTGACTCTAAGAGTCCAGAGCAGGGCCCAGCAAACTTGACCCATGGCCAAATCTAGTCCACCATCAGTTTTGTAAGTAAAGTTTTACACTAACACAGCCACACTCATTTATTTATATACTGTCTATGGCTACTTTCACTACAAAGACAGAATTGAGTAATTGTAACAGAGACCTTGTGATCCACAAAGCCTAAAATAGTTACCATCTGGCTCTTTACAAAAAAATGTTGCTGACCTGTCATCTAGGCCACTGAGTTTTTAAGAGAACTCATCTAGGAATTAATACATTTATCAAATCTGATTACAAGCAGAGTTTGTGACTTTCATCCCTGAATTACATTCCTAGACTACAGGATCATTACGTAAATTGAGAGTCTTAGATAGATAACTGCGAAAGGTTAAGCTGATCTTTACTGATTCTTTGTTCCTCTTCCATTACCTCCTCATCCCAGGCACCTACCCTGCAGCCCCCAATAAAATATTCCCTCCTTGGCAGGATCACAGGGTATGATAATACCGCTATAATAGCCTTTAGTTCTTATAGTTATATTATTATCATCGAATATATTTATTGCTCAAGAAGAATTTGTTAATTGACTTAATAAATGAATTAATGTAGATCAGCATTTTCAAAACTATGTTTTGAAGAATGCCTGCCATCTTTGAAATGTACTCCATGAAAAGGATGATCTATTTTACATAGAGAACAGACTTGTGGTTGCCAAAGAGGAAGGGGGGCAGGGGTGTGTTGGATTAGGAGTTTGGGACTAGCAGATGCAAACTATCAGATAGAGAATGGATAAACAACAAGGATGATCTATTTTACATAGAGAACAGACTTGTGGTTGCCAAAGAGGAAGGGGGGCAGGGGTGTGTTGGATTAGGAGTTTGGGACTAGCAGATGCAAACTATCAGATAGAGAATGGATAAACAACAAGATGCTATTTTATAGCACAGGGAACTATATTCAATATCCTGTAATAAACCATATGGAAAAGAATATGAAAAAGAATATATATGTATAACTGAATCACTTTGCTGCACACCAGAAACTAACACAACATTGTAAATCAACTATACTTCAATTAAAAAAAAAAAAAAAAAAAAGATGGTCTATTTCAAAAAAACAAAAAATCTCCTAAGGTCAAATAAAGTTGGGAAACAACAACACATACTTTATTCTCCTTTAGAAGTACCAAAATTCACATGACTGTATTAAAATTTTGCAGAGGAAAAGGTTGACATCAACAAAATGGCAGAGTAGGCATCTCCAAGCTGTTGTTCCCCACACAGAAACATCAGAAAGTAAGTATAAACTGTAAGAAATAACTTGGTCAAAATTCTGGAAAATAGTCATAGGTCTACAGCAACCAAGAAACTACTGAATCAAGAAAAAGCTAACTTCAAAATGGCAGGAAAGTTTTGTGGTGTCTTTACTTGTCCTTGTCCCATCCCCTCCTCAGTAGTGGTTTTGGTTTTGAATCAGTGGCAGCCTACATTCCCAGTGTGGAACCCTGGTCCCTCGTTCTGGAGGAGGCAAAGCAAACATTATTCACAAATTATTTTGTCTGTCTATTCTAACCTGTCTGTGTGCTACCAGAAGGACAGATGCAAAGCACTTGTATCAGTTTGCTAAGACTGTCATAACAAAATACCACAGACTAGGTGACTTAAACAATAGAAATTTACTTTCTCACAACTCTTTAGGCTAGAAGTCCAAGACCTATGTGATAGCAGTATTGGTTTCTCCCAAGGACTGTCTCCCTGGCTTGCGGGTGGCCACCTTCTCACTGTGTCCTCTTATGGTCTTTTCTCTGTGCACACACATCCCTGATGTCTCTTTTCTCCTCTTCTTTTAAGGACCCTATTTGTGTCAGATTAAGAACTACATTTATGACCTCATTTAACCTTAATCACCTCTTTAAAGACCTTCTCTCCAAATGCAGTTACATTCTGAGGTACTGGTGGTTAGCACTCCAACAAATAAATTTCTTGAAGGGACACAATTCAGCCCATAACAATGCTCATCTTTGTTCCACCTAACGTGGTGGAACTCAGGATAGAAAAGCAGTAGGTATTGATCAAAAACACTGCAAGAAACACTAAAAACCTTCAGATGCATGGGTAAAAGATTACAGTTGAAACATACAATAGACCATCTAAGGCCTGAGAGCAAAAGCTGAGGAGAGTTTCTTAGGGAAATTATGAAATTCAAAATCAGCCATGGATGCAGGCAGGAACGTTTAGAAAGCCATATGCATTCTCAGGGCAAGATGCATGCTCAGAAAAGACCTGAGAAGATCCTAAGATTTCACCTTGGGCTGATCGCTAGGTTCAGTTCAAGAATGGCTAAGTATTGAAGAAGTGCCCCAGAACAGAAACAATCCATAAAAACTGGGAAAGGTATTTTTTGTTTGCTTGTTTGGTAGATTTTTTTTAGCCCTTGGCATTCAAGAAAATTTCTATCGAAACCCTAGTTGAACACAAGCTGAGAAACAGAGACTATAAAGGCCACACACAAGAAGGAACATAGTCTTTCCAAAAATAGTGTAGGAAAATAGTCTTTCCAAAAATGGTTCACTACATCTATCACCAAATAGATGGCCTACAATAGCTTTCAACAATAAAAACATCCAGCAAACTCTGGACAAAGGGGGAGAATCTAATTTCCCCCTTTTCCCTTACTTTCCCCGAGTTGTCAGTTAAAACACTCAAATGTCTGATTATCAACAAATATCACAAAGCATACAAAGAAACAGGAAAGTATGTCCTATTTGAAGATAAAAAGTAAATAGAAATCATCCCTGAGGAAGTCCTGACATTGGACTTTCTAGATAAATCCTTTAAAATAACTGCCTTAAATATGCTTAAAGATCTAAAGGAAAACAAGGACAAAGAATAAAAGGAAATCAGGAAATTGATGTAAGAATAAAATGAGAATACCAATAAAGAGCTAGAAATTATAAAAAGGAACCAAACAGAAGTTCTGGAGCTGAAAAGTGAAAGGGAAATTAAAGAAGAATGAAAACAAAAACAACATACCAAAACTTATGGGATGCAGTGATAGCAGTGCTCAGAGGGAAATTTATAATGTAAATGCCTGCATTAAAAAAGAAGAAAGATCTCAAATCAATAACCTAATATTACACCTTGAGGAACTAGAAAAAGAAGAGCAAACTAAACCCAAAGCTAGCAGAGGAAATAAATAATAAAGATCAAAGTAGACAAAAATAAAAAAGAAAATAGAAAAGCAATTAGAGAACAACAAAACCAAAAGTTGGCTCTCTTAAAAGATCAACAAAAATTATAAAACTTTAGCTAGACTGACAAAGAAAAAAAAGAAGACTCAAGTAATTAAAATCAGAAATGAAAGTGGGGGCATTACTACTGACCTTACAGAAGTAAAAAAGGAATTATAAGAGAAGATTGTAAACAAATTAGGTAACCTAGATAAAATGGACAAATACCTAGAAATACAGAAATTACCTAAACTGACTCAAGATGAAATACAAAAATCTCAGACTTATAACAAAGAAATTGACTGAATCATCAAAAGCCTTCCAATGAAGTTCAGGACCAGATGGCTTCACTGGTGAACTCTTACAAACATGTAAGGAAGAATTAACACCAATCTTTCTCAAACTCTCCTAATGAGGTCAACATTACCTTGACACCAAAGGCAGATAAATACACCACAAGAAAATAAAATCACAGACAAATAACCTTTGTGGATATATATGCAAAAATCCACAACAAAATAGTATCAAAACAAATCCAACAGTGAAGTAAAAGGATTATACATCATGGCCAATAGAGATTTATCCCAGGAATGCAAAGGCCATTCAATATAATGAAATTGATCAAATCGCCAACTGGGGTGTAGTTTGCACTAGGTTGCTGAGCCTCTGTCAAGTGAAAAGACACAAATTTCCACAGGGGAAAGCAGTGAGTGAATAGACAGTTCATGGCAGTATGAACCATTTCTTATCTCAGAAAGCATTATGGGCAAACTACGTGAGGGCAATAAACATATTGCTCAGCATAACATGAAACTGGAAGTCATCGGAAAGTGATTTATCTGTTGTCAAAGGGCAAAGAGTCTATGGCCATACCCCTTGAGCACGCCTGATTATACCTGATCTCTGAAGCTAAGCAGAGTCAGGCCTGGTTAGTGCTTGGTTGAGAGACAGAGGGCAAGAGGAAAGAGAGTTAGTCCCTCCGTCTCTGGAGGAAAAAGTAGGCTCTTTGTTCACAGTGCGTCTAGGATTAATAAATCTTTCTTTACAGTATATTTACTGAGGCAACAATCTGGACATTAAGTGACACTGCTGTGTTTGGTTCTTAAAATGAGCTAATTTTCTTTGACTTTGTATTTCTGGGCATCCTTTTTCATTGGAGGGGTCACAGGATATAAAGAAGGAATAGGGTAAATTCAGAGGTATCAAGAGAATCAAACTAGATCCACTGATTTAAAGGGTATCACATGAAAGGAGGTGGATTCCTGACCCATTCACAGTTCAAAACGCAGCTCCATTTGAACTCATAAACGTGGGCTATTTCATCACCATGGGCGCCTACTGTTGACATCTACAATGTTGATGAGCCTGAGGTCAAAGAAAGCCACCCACCCAAAAGGCAATTTTGACAGCAACTATTGACAATGAATTCCGTTTAATAGTCTTCAGCTTATATTTTCCAAATCCAAAACTCTTCAGGGTAAGTTATCATTGCATAACTGTCATTACTGGAAATGCTAGTGGGAATGCTATCACTGTTGTTTAACCTCTCTGGGTAAAACTTTTTTTTTTTCTTTGCAATCTCACCATCATTTTAATTTTATTTACATCTCTAGTCATTTGCACAGATGTTGATGGAGCTGTATTTTTGCTTCAATGTGTATTGCAACATTCTTATTGCGTTCTGCAGGTCCTCCAGTAAACGTTACTTGCAATATTTTTATCAACAGTTTTGGATCAGTCACAGAAACCACCATGGTAAGTGCTACAACGCCACTGGCAAGAGAAAAACGTGACTTGATTATGCCATGAACACAACCTGTCAAATTTTCTATTTATTGTTCAACTTGCAGGGCCTCCTGTAAATGTTACCTGCAACATATTTATCAACAGCTTTGGGTCAATAGCAGAAACTACAATGGTGAGTGGGACTGAGCACTGAAGCCATCGTGTGAAGGAATGGGATATGCGATCAAAGAGTACTGTTGTATATTTGTAGGACATTTACTGAGTGCCAATTTCCAAGTTCATTCCCCTCTAGAAAACAATTAGTTATTTGTTTAAAATTCAATAATCTTTTATCCATCATGCCAGAGAAATTTTGGAAACACGTGATGTTCGGTTAGATTTAGGTAGAATTATCAGTATTAAGCATGGTTTATAATTGAGGATATTTAAATATTTGCATCTCCAATGTTTCCGAAATACAAATTTCAAAGTTTGGGAGATATTTTTCATATAATGGGAAGTTTTAACATAATCAATCCTCAGACACGCTACATTTAAGACAGGGCTCTCCAACCCCCTGGCCTCGCACTGTTACCGGTCCGAGGCCTGTTAGAAAGCGGGCCGCACAGCAGAGGTGAGCCGCGGGCTAGCGAGCGAAGTTTCACCTGCTGCTCCCCATCGCCCGCATTACCACCTGAACCAGCCAACCATCCCCCTCCCCCCGCCCCCGCCCCCGGTCCATGGAAAAATTGTCTTCCACGAAACTGGTCCCTGGTGCCAAAAAGGTTGGGGACCGCTGATTTAAGATATACGCCAAGGAGCTGACCTTACAATGAACACACACACACACACACAATTTTGGTGGCAATAGAAAGTTGTTCCAAGTCTGAAGCACTTACATCACATGCATGGCTTTTCCAAAAAAAAAAAACCCATAAACATAAAAAACTAATAAAAACCCATCACACTCTAAGAGCAGACATGTTTCACATACATGAAAAAGATATCAGGTACTGTAAAATCCACCAAGATTCCTTTTCGACGTCAAGATGGTGTTGTTGCCTGTGACACAGCCCATTAGATCAGTAGGCTTACAGTGCTAGGCTATTGTGTGGAGATTACATTTTGGGTAAAACATTTTCTTGGCCCCCATACAATTTAAGTCCTAAGTCAATTGGCTGGTTCAAATTTTCAGTACTATGTAAAGTATACAGCCATATTATTGGATGAGATCAAAATAAACTATAGTTGAGCTTGACTATACACTACGGTGGCCAATGTCCTAGAAACACTCAAGAAGTGAAATAATGGGCATAATGCCATTGAGAAGTAAAAAATAGTGTTCCCCTGTGTTTATGAATTCTCGCTTTTAGGCTACCAAGATTGTGTTTAACAAATTACTGGACTTTTTGGTGTCCCTGAGGTTAGAAAAGAATAATTTACCTCTTATCACTCCTTTCCACTGGCAAGTCAGACATAATGCAACTCCACTACCCGTTTTAATATTATTCTGACACAGCATTGTCCAGAAACAAGACTTCGGGGCTGTGACAGTATGTAGTGCATTAAGAATTCTACCCAAACAGGGTAGTTTTGATCAGGTTCTTAAATGACTCATAAGAAAAACTGAACATGGAAAGAAGACTCCAACTCTGTACTTGGCATTCAGTTTCTGTCTCTCCCCTCCTGGTTTTATCCTGGTAACAGAGGGGCAAATCTTCCAGCCGCCCCAATCACTATCACCAGCTTTACACGATGGCATTCAATGACAATATTTGCACGACCTAACGCTGATTGCATTAATTAGACCCTTAAGTTGCTTTGATTAAATCTCCTCATTGCATTTTACTCTCAATCACAAATGTAAATGTGCACCTTTTCAGCGTTCATTAATGCAAGAAAAAGCTAAACATTTAAGGAGATGAAAATGGAAACGATGGATATCCTTGTTTTCCTGTGTCTTTAAGAGCTACTGAAGGTGGTTAATAAATGGGCTGCTTAGGTGCTTCTTGGCCACTTATTAAGGGTCCTTTGTCATGTTTCCTATGCGAAAATTTGGAAATCGTTGTCCAAGTGTAATACCGACGGCCCGTCTATTTTGCTGTATGAGACGTATTGAATCGCATGATCAGACGAATGATGTGTATTGTGCTTCTTTTATTGTATTTCTTGGCTTCTGATGTAATGACAAACTGAATTTGGCTTTTAAAAAATATCTTTTATTTTCTTCAATTATGGCTTTTGTGTGAAACTAAAAAAAAAATGTTTTTTGAAACTCTGCCATGCTTAAATCAAAGAATAAATCATGTCATGTAGGGTAGGGACTGGCAAATTTTTCTCTAAAAAGCCAGACAGTAAATACTTAAGACTTTGAGGACCAGACAGTCTGTCACAACTACTTAATTCTGCCCTTTTGGCATAAAAGCAGCCATAAACAATAGTAAGCAAATGGGTGTGGCTGTGCTCCAAAAAAAATCTACTTATAAACACAGGCTATGGCCAAATTTGGCCCACAAGCCATAGGTTGCCAACTCCGGGATCTAAGGCATCACTATTTAAAATGGACATTATTCAGGGGCTCATAAGAACATGAGAATTGCTCCACCTTGAAAAGGTCTTACTTTCCTTACTTTCCCAGACTCCTTAGGCCCTGCCTGGGGATCTACCTGATGTACCCACAGAGTGTCATCACAGCCCGAGCTTCCCTTACCAAAACCCTGAGATTCTACCATCCACGAATATTCTCACAAAATGTGACTCAAAAAAATGGTCAAAAAAGTTAAACAGAAACAGATTCTTTCTTGAACTGTCTTTAGTTGGAGTCAAGACATCAGACCCTTAGGTTTTATGCACAGTAATATATGTAGTCATTGAGGACGTTGATTAGTGCTATGGGGGGGGGATAATAATTTTGCTTTCTCTATGTTTTCTGGAATGGTTTTTTTCCAACGATGTCTCAGAATTTTGAGTTTCTCAGCATGTTGATTTCCCTCTCTTCCCTCATGTCCCACTCTTATCCCACGACCCTTGACAGCATTATTGAAGAATTTAGTTTGGATGTTTGTTTCTAAATAAGAGGCAATAATTATCTGTTTTAAGAATGTGATATGGCTTTCCTTTGGTTCTATCCAGTCTGCCCTCTTACGTTTGATGAAATCCCACTAAATTACTGTTGGTACTAACTGCCCACCAAGATTAGGCTCACTTACAGACACAGTATTGCCTCTTACTCCTTTGGTATGTTAGTGTTTAAAGACTGTGCTCACAGGACAATATATTTGTGTTATTCTAAGGAATATTTTTATGGATAATTATGATCATGCACATTATTTCAAAATATGTACTTCTGTTCATTAAGAGTCACAGGGAGCTGGTGATGTTCATTATTAGCTGACCCTGTGTTAAAAGTATTCAGTGGAACAATTTTTTTTTTTTTCTTATGATTCCAAAAGACTCAGAAGACCAGTAAGGGATGTATGATGAGACAGGTTACCTTTCGGTTTTGGAACGTCAGTTTACCATTTCCTTTTCTTTCTTTCCCCTTTTCCTTTAGCTAGTGATGGCAAGTGAATTTACAGGAGGAGGAGTATATTTGCAACCGCCTCCTTCCTACTATAAAGGCATAGTTTGGGAATATCTATAATGTCAGTAAAGGTCAAGAGTATTTGCATGCCATCTGCATACAGCTGTCCCCAAGGTTGGGCCATCAGAAAATGGAGAAGAGATAGTCTCCTCAAAGCTTCCAAATGACTGCCTGGAAGGATGTGGGTGAATAGAGTGTGATTTGGACCTATGGGTGCTGGAACACTACCCATGCTACAGCAGCAGACTCAGACACTTTCCTCATTTAGTATTGAGAGACTGCAATAGGGGGAAGGGGGTAGAAAGAGCTGAAAGGGTACAAAACGTATCCACTTGGAGAGCATCTCCAGAATATGATTCCAGCTGCCCAAACTCTTCCCCAAATTCCACGTGCTCTGCTGGTTCCCGCTACAGGGGGAAGAGTTGTTTTTATCTCCGATCTGAAATCACTTTCCTAAAGAACTGGATAAGGTGTAGACAGCCCCTTAGGAGAATGCAGGCTACGCTGTAACTGCTGAAATGACATTACAGGCTCCCTTTCATTCTATACGTGCATAAGCAACTCCTAAGGAGATGCTAACTTACCAGGAATAGCAGGTAGCTACATTCCTTATTTCTGACTTTTTAAGGGAGAAAGAAGAATCTACCTAACATTTTGTTAATCTGAGATATAAGGTGTCCATGGTCTCTAAATTAACAATGCAATGTTAAAACCTGGATTCATCATAAAGCAACTGCACCCCCCCCCATAATTTCAAATTCAAAGCTAATTTCCCATATTCAAAGCTAGCACAGACTCAAGATGATGAAAACTTCACTGCAGTGTAGCTAGAAGTTAAAACTAAAGTGCCATATAGGTCTGTGGGAAATCCACAAAGCATATCTTTGTCTCTAATAACTTTATAACATAACTGGATTGAAAAATATATACCTATAAAAAGAGAGCAGTAGTAAAGTTTAATAACAATATTTATGAGACAGAGTGGCAATCTCTATGCACAAATGCTACACTAAATATAATAGTAACAAAATAATTCAATTTAAGGAAACAATCTTTGTGGCAATGGGCATAGAATTAGAAGGTACCAAGAAAAGTAAAACTTTAGAAATTCTAAATTTGATATGAAATAATAGTATGGAATATAGGTACTTGTATTAACCGTGTTAAGAATATAATAAAGATTCTACGACTTACACACTGCTTTTGAAAAATAAAAGATGTCTATGTATTTATACACATGTGCACACATACACACACATATATATATACACACATATATATAATATATACACATACACACACACTTTTTAATTTGAATGTTTCTATTACCTAATCTAGTACCCAGAGAGTCAATCATAGGAAAACAAATTTTAATACAAGGAAATACGTCATTTATTTGAAGTAGACTCTGTCTCTGGAGAGAGAAGGTAGTATAAAAGAAAATTCAGTCTACACGTAAGCTTGTCTCTTAATATTTACTTCTTTAATATTTCATTAAACCTAGAAGCAAAAATAAAGACAAATAAAGGCTACAGAGCAATATAACTATCTCCTGTGGTTTGGAATATCTTGAGAGAACAAACCTATCTGTAAATAAACAGAGGTGATGCATAGATAAATCATGCATCAAATTTGTACCCTACATTGAAAATGAGAGCGAACTGAAAGAATTACAGAGGTACAGCCCCGGAAAATGTTTTCTTTGGCTATCTACTTCTCTATATCCTTGGGGATATAGAGTCCTTTTCTATTCTTAAAGATTTTAAGGGTTGCCATTTATTTTGGAATCATGTATAGCATCATGAACAAAATTATGGAAAACTTTAATTCCTATACATTATAAAGAACAAACACTCCCAAAATATCTAATAAAAGTCTTGTTTCATATAATTCCTGTCATTGTGGAGTAAAATGTATTTTCTCCTCTAAGTTTTCCACTTATTCTTGCCTGCAAATAGGCTAATTAATTTATTTTAAATTAACTGTTAGATATTTAATGGTTCTGTTGTAATAAGATAGGTTCAGTGCTCTTTTTAAAGTTCTGATATTGAGAGAACCTATTTTATTATTTTAAATATATAAAATTCAAAATAGAAAAGCAGGAAACACTGGAGAAGAATACTTGTGGGAAAGACTTTTTAAAAAGATGTATTAATACATTAGCTGGGAAGTTTTATATTGAGATTATTTTTTTTAAAAGGTCAGTGTTTTCATATTGTATGTCACTAATGTAATATTCTCTAGAGTCTCTCAAAATGCATCTTTAAATCATTCTCAGGTTCAAAGGAGCACTGCGACGATGTTGTCTTGGTGATTCTGCCCAGTGCTCGCTATCTGGCATCTCATGGCCTCTCCCATTCTATGTTTCCTTCCTGGGTCGGGGGCCTCAATGGCCTCCCAATGGCCTAAGAAATTTAACCCATTCTCCCCTGTTATTTCCAGCTGTCATTACTTCTTATACTTAGAGTTTTTCTACCTCCAGAATTGGCTAAGAGATGACATCCTCTTCTTTCCTACTGAAACAAGCTCATAGACCCCCACACACAAAATTTTATGAAGGATAATTGGTTCTCACCCTAAGGGAAATAAAAGGGGTAGATGTCACACAGTGGAGACACTGCATTTTTTTCCTTCAGGAAACCTTAAGAAAATCTCACAGTTGATCTATCCAGTGCCTATTTATATGCAAATTGGATTATTATATTTTCAATAGGCCCCTGTTTTGATTTTCTACAAATCACACATTCCCACTCTTTACTCACACAAAACTCCAAAGGTTCCAGTCACTCCTGCTGCCAATGAAACACTGAACTGGTCATCTCTTTCCAGTTACTATCCTCTGGTCCCTTTGGACAATCCCCAAAATGCAAAATATGTGATGGGGAGAACTTTGAGGTTCTGCCATTCTCTTGGCTCACTCATGGAAGGAGGGGGCAGCCAGTGAGCAAACAGAATGGGATGGAAGCCTGGCTGGCCTCACAACAGCACCCTCTTAGGTCTGGGAATTTGCTGTGCAAGCCTGGTATAATCCCAAATAAAAGTCAGCTGATAAAATTTTCCAAGTCAGAAAGTCCTTATGTTGTACAGTTATTTCTTTTAATATTTCAGCTTTTCCTAATAAGCTGGGTTCTGATGACTGATTTTCAGAAGTTAGTAACTACTTGATTATTAGCATTCTTTAAACCCACAGTGGGCACTCTTTCTAAGAACTGCCACTTCCAAAATACTCTATCAGCCTGATCATCAGGATGGCTGTATTTGCGGGGGGAAAGTCATGGTAATTTAGAGAGTTTAGTCATAAGCAGAAGGAACTGGATTTGAAGCTCTCTTCCATACACCCTGATCTTTATAACTTACTAACAGATTTTCTTTTGGCTCTAAAGGGATTAACCAAAACCGACCAACCCGAGGTGGTCTCCATCGTACCTTATAGAGTAACCAACCATCTGAGTTTTGCCTAGGACTGAGTGGGTTCCCTGAAAGTTTCATTTTTACCTGAGGCTAAAACGGGAAAGTTCTCAGGCAAACCAAGGACATGTTGGTCACTGTTAGAGAAAAGTAAACAATGACTCAAAATCCAGGTGCCCAAACAAAGATGTGGAGACAAAGCAAATGGAGGTGAAAAAGGAAAAGGAAAGAGAGTAAGATGGGATGAGTATGTATCACCCTCAATGACCACAGTGGCAGATGTGGACAACTGTTAGCTCTGAACTAGGGAATACTGTTGAAGTATTGACTTGACTAGGGAATACTGTTGAAGCCTTTATTGGGTCTGCTCTGTCAAGCGAAGCAACAGTTTCCATGAACCTAAAGACCTTTGAGTAGAAATCCTCTGAAGAGAAGTTACTGTCCCAAGCTGATTGATTAGCACAGAAGAAAATTCCCATGCCAAGTGGGAATGAGAGGGTGTACCTGAGGCTCCCACAGGGAGGAACACCTTTATCAAAAGGTGCTCAGATCAGGAAAACATGAAAAAGATTTCGGTTTTGATGAAGCATCCAGTTGACTACTGTAGATACAACCCATTCAGAGAAATGATAAAATATTTAAGAATTTCAAAAGTAAGTACCTGTAAGGGAATTATCTTGTCAACATGAACCATATTAATATTTATGTTGATAAATTTAAAAAATATTGCCCCATCACGTCAGAGTTTCATGATAAGATTTCTACTACCAAAATTACAGAGTGGGTTTTCTTCTGCCCAGAGCATCTGAGCAGATTGAAAATAGAGATCATGTCATTTCTGATTTGGAAAATGAATTGGTTTTATTTGACAATCTGCCATCACAGACTGACTCCTGTACTTATCATTACCTTTTTCTACAGCAAAATCAAATTGAGTTAGTATTATTTCCTCCCAGAATGATTAAATGAAACAAAAATTCAACCAGCTCAACTTGTTCCATTAGTGTTCTGGTTTGGTCAAGTCTTCTTTCCTTCTCGCCTCTGTTCCCACTGCTAATAGAACTGAGTGGTTTACTTTGACCAAGATACACACAGCTGGGTTTACTCAGATACCAACACTGCATGCATCGAATCAGGCGGAAGAGTGAGGGGAAAATATGCCAGAGTGGGCAAGAAGTAACTCTTACGTATGGCGTTTCTGTAGGACTACCGAGTGAATATTTTTCTGAGACAACAGTGGAATGATTCAAGGCTGGCTTATAGCGAGTACCCTGATGATTCTCTGGACTTGGACCCATCGATGCTGGACTCCATTTGGAAACCAGATTTGTTCTTTGCCAATGAGAAGGGGGCCAACTTCCATGATGTCACCACCGACAACAAGTTGCTTCGCATTTCAAAAAATGGCAAAGTGCTCTACAGTATCAGGTAAGCTTCCTTCGGCTGCCCCCTGCTCCCTTCTGCATTTTTCTCCTGACCTAGAGCTGCATGATTCTGCAGGGCAAGATGTATATGAATATTATCCTTTGTGGTCTCTTGTTTATTATTTAAACTTAAAGTTGGTGAGAGTGCCAGTGGTTCCCATGGTCTCAAAAGTGTAATTCTCCGTAACCAAAATATATTTGGTAGGATGGTGGGTAGGTGATGGTATCATATAAATATCTGCACAGATATGTTTTAATTTATTTGTTTATTTTATTGATTTATTTTTGGCTGCGTTGGGTCTTCGGTGCTGGGCACGGGCTTTCTCTAGTTGCAGTGAGCGGGGGGTACTCTTCTTGGTGGTGTGTGGACTTCTCATTGCGGTGGCTTCTCTTGTTGCAAAGCACGGGCTCTACGTGTGCAGGCTCAGTAGTTGTGGCTCGCGGGCTCTAGAGCGCAGGCTCAGTAGTTGTGGCTCACGGGCTTAGTTGCTCCATGGCATGTGGGATCTTCCCGGACCAGGGCTCGAACCTGTGTCCCCTGCATTGGCAGGTGGATTCTCAATCACTGCGCCACCAGGGAAGCCCCACAAATATGTTTTTGATTGGTTCAATAAAGGAAGTGCATGCCCTTTAGTTCATTTACCACTGAGCATAACATACAAATTCTCATTTCAAATAATTATGCCATTCTATAGCATTTAAACACACACACACACACACACACACACACACACACACACACACAAAGATTCAATGGCTCAGTATTGTCACTGACAGCATACTTTGAGCTCAGTGAATGGAAAACTGGTTCTAATCCCAGATCTACTTCTAACTAAACATGTGATCTTGATCTGTTAACTTTTCTTGGGCTTGAGCTTGGGATAGAAAATTTCTCAAATGCATTTTTGCTTTTTTATTCAAATATGATCTTCTCCAGAATATTTATTACCCTACAATCAAAATAATCACTCCCTTTTTGGAACTCTAATAATAGTTTCTCTATGAATCTGTAAGTCTCTGACTTCTTCCTACCCCATATTTTGGCTACTTCTGTACACAAATATAGCATAAGAACATAGACTTTTGGAATCAGACAAACCTAGAATTAAACTGAAGCTCTGCCACTTACTAAGTTACATAAGCTATAACCTTCAGTTACCTTAATTGGAAAATGGGAAACACCATATTTATCTCAGAGTATTCTTGTGAGAATGAATTATATACAGCAGAGGTCAGCAAATATTTTCTGTAAAGGGCAAGTGGAAAGTATTTTAGCTTTGCCGGTCAGACTGTCTCAACTCTGTCAGAGCTACTCAACTCTGCCATTATAGCACAAAACAGCCATAAACAATATGCAAACAATTAGGTGTGGCCATGTTTCAATAAAACTTTATTTACAGAAACAGGTGGTAGACTAGATTTAGCTCTTTGGCCATAGTTTGCCAACCCCTGATATAGAGTAAATAAAAATACTAGCCACAGTTCATGACACAGAGTATGTTCTCAATAAATGAAATGATGGCTGTTTGCATTTTTAAGTTAACATTCTTTCTAAATAATAAGCTCTTTAAAGCCAAGATATTCAGATTTTGCATCTTTTGTAACCCCTTCCAAAGGGCCAAGACAGTGTATTGTATATGAGAGAAATCGAATACATTGAATAAATATTGACATTTTAAAGATACTTTAGAGAATTCCCCCTTTCTCTCCAATCTTATTACCAAAAAGGAAAAAAAAAAAAAAGACAGCTAGTGTCTTTGCAAATGATTTTCACAAGTTTGCAGACTCACCACCACCAAAACTGTATTTCACAACTCTATATACAATTTAGGTCTGTACTGTGTATTCCATTCTTAACCTAGTAATTTCACAGCTTGCTGATGGCAGATAGTTGCAATGTCTTTTGGAAGGAAAGAGGCTGCTCATTTGTAAAAAGTGGCAAAGTCACCGCTTCCACAAAGAACCAGGGAAACTTCCTCCACTTTATTTTTAAGAAATTTTACATTTATTTTTATAAAAATTTTTAAGGAAACACAGAATATTCCACATGGTGATGCATTTGGTGTAAGACGCAGTATTGGGCACAACCTAAGTTGATGTGACCTGATGAAATGGGACATATATAGAGCATGGTGCTGGGAAGGAGAGTTATAAAAAGCAGCACAGGGTATCAGCTGCTCCAGCTAACCCTCTGGGCCTTGGGTGGCATTTGCTCTAGTAAATACCTGGCATCATGCACTGCCGAAAAAAACAGGTGTTTTTTTTTTTTCCTTCTGTTCTATAAAGGCCCTTCCATTCTAGAACTATGAAGAATATAATGTCCCCAAGATTCGATCCAGAGGCAATTCTTCTATCTCCAGTTCCCAGCAGGCTCTGAAATACCCCAACAATTGTTTGGCGTTGGGTGGAGTTTGTCCTGTGGCAGGCTGGTTTACACTTTTCCTTCACCGTGGGTATTCTATGAAATCAGGGGAAAGACCCTTGGTGTAGGAGAACTGGGCACGCCATTTTAGGGAAACACAGCTCTTGGCAGATTTGAAGTGCAGGAAACTAACTACTTGCCTGGAAGGGTTTTCAATGAGCCAGACATTATGCTGGGCCTAGAGATCCAAAGCTGAGTAAAATGTGGTCTCTGTCCTGGAAGGGCTCCAGTCTAACAAGGCAGCAGACATAAGATAAATTGAGTAGTAGGAATAAATAGGGAACAAGGAAAAGAAAAGTGGCTCTAACTTTGCAAACGAATTCTGTGACTCAAATATTGTTAGAATTTGGGGGTCGGCACCCACACTCCTGTTTACTTGAGTCACTGGACTCAATTTAACTAGAGGGTAAGGAGGAATTAGTGCTAATATATGCCCGGCTGCAGGTCCAGCTCAAGTATAAAGTACAGTCTCTTGTGTCTTAAAGGGGCTGGAAAGTCCTTGCTGACATTCCATTAGGAAGGACTTTCCCTCAACTCTCAGGTTCACAATGCAAATGCCCCCAGGAGAGGGAATACGCTATCCTCAATTCATACTAAGCCATGAAGAGCTGATATGAAATTTTCTTTCTGATAGTAGGTTTAATGTGTGTGAAGAATAGTGAGAAAGAGCATGTCGGACGCCTGAGAGGAAAAATCAGATAGGACGAGGAGAGTTAAGAAAGTTAGAAGGAAGGCATACAACAGAAGTACCAAAGATAAACTCATGAATTGCCTCCACCTGACGCATTTTAATAATTACTTCAACACTGGTCCACATTAAAAAAAAAATGTTCTGTGGTTATGTTTTTGTATTTGAATTTTCCTAAAACCTAAAGCAAATGGATGGTAGCATTTCAGCCAGGAAAAATTCTATGCTTTCTTAGCTTTGTAGGAGCAGAGGTAGAATTAACGCTGCATGGAAAGCGAAGCCCAGGGCTTTGATGGCCAAACAAAACACAAAGAGAACTATGCAGCCCATTGACTTCACAACAAGCAAGAGATCACACTTCCCAAGAGGTAATATATCTGTTTGCCAGAAGACAAAGGTTTAAAAAGGGGAGTGACAATAGACCAGAAATCCATACATGTTCTGCAGATTCAAACACCCGAGGCACCTGAGTAAAATTTAAACACATGTTTTAAATAGGAACCAAAGGTCTTAGCTCAGTGTTAGAAAATTTCTGTCCAGTGATGCAGGACATAGTCTCTGATGATGCAAGTGTCAAATCTATTTCTGTCCACTTATCCTCTGATTACTTTTTTGATTATTCACTTCCCTCATATGTTTGATCTTACTCTGTTTTCAAGTTTTTTCTTGACCCACTCCATTAAGTATTGACTGTTCTTGACCAAAGTGTAAACAAGGACACACATCTTGCTTTGTATACCCTCTTCAGAGACGGTCAAATTCTAAATTCATATTACTTTAAAAGGCCTGAATCCACAGTGGAATAACGAGGTGAGCCTTGAGTATAATACATATTAGCGCTCAAACAATATTTACTGAACCGAGTATAATGAATTGTAGTAGAAGTGAGGGCATCATGACCTATGGTGTGCAATATGAAAGAGAAAAGGAGAGGGTGAGCATTTGTAAAGAGGAGCAGCCGGTCTCATACGTCCACAATGTCATTGCTAATATTTGTTTTTTTCCCTTACCTCCCACTGCTTCTGCGACTTTTCTGCCAAAACTCTGACTTTTGTAGAAGCATAGGATTTTTTTTTAATTGAAGGTATTACAGGGCAAAATATCCTTGTTTTACTGATGAGGAAGTGACTTCCTTAAAAAGTTAAATGAGCTAAAATAATGCAGCCCATAAATAGGAAAGCTAGGACAAGAATCAAAGCTCTTGACTTCTATTTCAGAGCTATCATCTCCTACCCCACATTAATTCTTCATTTACTCCAACTCAAATCCAGAGACACAGACAAATACAATACCAAACACACGTCATTTTTGAACCAACCTTTTGGGGACTCAATGTGCAAAGGACTAGTGGAGGAAGAAGGTAAAATTTAAGATGAGAATATAAAGTATCTTAAAATTTCGCAAATGTCTAAAAAGACGGTTTAAATTCAAGATGCCACAATTGACCTTCAAATAGGAAGCTCATTTGACAGTTTTATACAGCATGTATAGCTTATATAGCATATCTACTTTCTGAAAACTTTTACTATCCCAGGGATCAAAGGGCTGATAAGACCCATTAAAGTTATTAAGTCAACTCCTTATCTTCAGGCAACCTGTTGAGAACTTATTCTATTTTTAAAGACCTTCAGAGGAGATTTTATATTCTCTCTTTGGATCTTATAATAAGTTACTCTAACATTGTGCAGAAATTCCTCCTTATATAACTTAAATCATATTTGCTACAAGTTAAATCAGTTGCTTTTCCCCACATTTGTTAACATGATCAACAAATGGCTACCATTTTTAGAAGGATGGAGGGATTACCTCACTGTTTTTGTTTCATTTTTGAAAATGAAATACATTTTCATCCCACCAGAGTTAGTGGGCATATGTTTAGTCACCAAAACTATGTTGCTGGTTTAATTTTACAGCGTGTAAAATCAGCACCAAGATGTTCTTCATCTTGCAGTTTTCAGTTCGCTGTATGGTTCAGGGCGCCTACTCTGAACCTTATGAGGTTGAATGTTATCCTGGTTCCTTCTGATACTATAGCAAACTGGGGTTTTAGAGTCTAACACCCTTGGGCTAGGGTCCCTGGCCTCAGAACTAGCTGTGTGACCTAGGGAAAATTTGTTCTCTCCCTGAACCTCTATTTCCTCAGCTTTCAGAAAGAGATGATTTGGTTAAGAGCTTTAGTAGAATACACTATATGCTATATGCATAGACAGTCAAAAGTGGCATTGCCCTGTACTCTAGGGCCCTTGGTATTTCCTTGTAATTTCATGATTGTGCTTTCTGTCCCCGTCTTTAAGACAAAGAGTAAACTGACCAGGATAGATCCCTACGATCTCCGGACATTATTGTTTGCCTTCAGTGTCTTTTATTTTACTGACCAGGTACCTAGGGGCCCTATGCTACCTGCCAACTGCATAGAGTTCTCCAAACAATAAAGAGTTATGGGATTGATCCTCCACAACAGCACCCCGCATCACCAAGATATCTGTGCTCCTCATCATCAAACTTTATCTGACCTGAGACTTATTCCTTTATGGTGTTATAGGTGATTTACTTGTGAATTCCTTTTGATTGAATTCATAATTACGGGTGTTGATGATTCAGTGTTCCAACATCCCAGTAGTAGCTGAGTTGTCATACAGAACTCTTAGGGATTGACATGCCTTCTAACTCTGATGATAGATTACAGGCACCACTGAGAGTAGGTGGGGTGTAGATTTCTAGACAGACATCCAACAGAGCTCCCCAAATAATCCTGTCTAATGACCAACTCTATCCACACACATAAAAGGCCAACTTTTCTAACATAGCCTCCCACCCTTGACTCATCCTACAGCCTGATGCAAGAACTTCAAAGATTCTAACTTTAGCTATAGAACGATTTTTATGGCATAGGAAAAAAGAACATTCTTTAATTAGATGTCAGAGGTGAAAATAGAATGCACAGTGAACTGAGACCTGCCTAAATGTTACCAATGGTGATACTTTGACTGTGTTACTCTCAATTGTGATGAGACACGTAAGCCCATATTTTCCATTAGAAGGCAGCTATGCAAAGCTGTGATTTCTTCTCTCTGTGCATATCTGGACCATGTTTATCTTTATATCCTATAATCCAGGCGAAATTACATTCTCATTTTCCAAATCTCTGTCCAAATCCTCATTAGATTTGGGACTTGACTTAATGCAGTAATTAATGACTGTAACATAAGCGCCCACATCAGAATTAAGCAATGAGGCTTCAGAGAAGTGCTGGAAAATGCCATGGAAACCACGATTCCCTTCTTCCTAGGGCAAGCAAGGTTGGGAGGGTGGGAGGTGCTGGCATGCATATATGCCGGTGGCTTCAGCGGGAGCTGAGTTAAGTGGTGCGGAGGGGGCACTTTGGGACAGTGGTCCTCAAGAAAGATGCGTCTGAGGGTAGAAGCTTTAAAGTCTAGAAAGTGTGTTCTGTACATGACAGACTCTCTTAAAGTGCTGGAAAGCTCTACTGAGCTCCTGATTGGGTTCAGAAATACACATACACTCAAGGGCATAATACTGGTTCAAACACAACAGAGTAAGGATTTTACCCTTGTTTGAAGGGAAAAAAGGGGGTTATGCAATGAAATACATGGCAGGCGCCATGACCACTTTTCCTTGACTGCTTGCCTGATTGGACTAGCAATAGCAACCAGTAGGTTTTTCTCCATTTGGAGAGGTAACTTCTCACTGCATTAACATTCATTAGAGTTTGCTCTGAAGGTGATGGTGCAAAGAACAGAATACCAAGAAGGTCGCTTAGGGCATCAGGAGCGCCACACCTCCTTCCATCATTTACTGTATCCTCTAGGCTCAAAGACCAGCTTCTCTAACCCCATCAGTTTATCATTCTGAGCCTCGGTTTCCTTACTATAAAATGAGATTGAACCAGGAGATGAGATGAAGTCTGAGGCTCCTTCTAGCTCCGTCATAAGTCTATAATGAGTCTCAAAATGATCTCCTCTTTCCCAAGCCGCAAAATTCCTTCTGGATGAGGAAATAAGAGTGGGTCCTTCATGTCCCTTAGGGTTTGGGAGTCAGCAAGAGGAGATTCTGAATTGTAAAGTGCCTATCTCGAACTACTTTGGGATCTTTGAACCTTTTTCTCCCAAACTGAATATCTGAGGACAGGAACTGATTTTGGAGGGGGGTAGGGAAGGTTGGACTACTTGTTGTTTAAGAGGCAGCCTTATACTCAACATATAGCTTACACCGTGACAAATACTTAATACTGAGCTCCCTGTTGAGAAATTTCCCTATCGCAAATTAGATCATTTGTACCCTCTGATTCAACCAGCAGGAGTATCCATGAGATATTATTTTAGAATGTGTTCATGAATTATGGGTTTATATACTTTCAGAGAATTATACAAAGATGGTTGGCTAGGATAATTATTAACTGGATATGTAAGACCAAAGGAAATCACGTGGTAGATTTGCGCCAACAGAGTTCGAGGGCTAGTCTGCCATTATTAATCACCTGAATTTCCCTGCTCACCTTATGCTGACGTGGGCTTCTGCCTGGTCCACGGTGCTGCTTTTCAGAGGCTCCCTGGATGGCATTAATCCCCAGATAAACACAAATAATATCACCATGGCTCTTATGAAACGCATGAAATACTTTAGTGCATTCTCATAGCACATAATTCAAAGGAAAGACACTCCGTTTTAAAATGGGAAAAGATCGTCTATCCTCAAAGCTCAACAGTCTTTCCAATAAGTCTATCCTTGCCTGTGGCATTTAAAATTACAAACCAACATCTGATACAACATTTATCATTGGACAGTCATTGAAAGACAATTAAGGACATATATAATTATGTGAAGCTCTACAACGTGACACACACTCAGAGCAAGGCCGTCCCATATGGGATTGATCACCCCTTTCCAAGGACAACAGAACAAATGTTTTATCTGATGTTTCGTTTTAGTGGGGGTATTTTGCTAAATCTGAGCAGTTAGATGAAAGATAGAAAGCAACAAGTGAGCTAAGGGATTAAAGAGAACACTATGGGAGTGGGGCAGATGTCAGTTCTGAAGTTCAGCAGGACTTGGGTTCAAATCCAATCTTACTAAGTGACCATGAGAAGTCACTTAATTTTTCTTTGATGTGCGGTTTCTCTCAGTCCCCGATTCATACTAACTGTTCAGTGAATGTCATAATCCCCCTTGGGTGGCCGTAGAATAAGGGGAGGGGAGCGGCGAGACGGTTCTCCCCATTCTTCCTAACCCGTACACACGGACATTCCCCTACTCAGTACCTGTTACACTCACACTCCACTCACCGTCCATGAGTCCCAAGCATATGACTACTCTCTGTGCCTTGCGTTTCCTTCCTTTGGGAGGTATATGGCTCCTAGCAGAAGTGACAGTTACATCTTTTTTTCAGCTAATGTCTTGGGCCCCCTCTTTAGCTGCTTGTTAAGAGTCAACTAAGGAATTGTGCTTGGTTTCAAAGTGTTATCTGATCAAGAATGGACCATCCTACCATCTGACCGAGACTCCGTTCTCTCTCCAACCTCTGCCACCAGAAACAGTGGCCAGCAACTCTCCGCCAGTTACGACAGTGGAAGTCTTAGTACGGCAAAACACCAGCAAAGTAACACAATTTTGCTCTCAGCTGTCAGCAGATGAAAAGTTACTTTGGTTTTCTTAAAACCATATCTGCAGTTCACAAGTTCACACTTGTTCTTTTTCTCTTTCACCAAAAGTAAAATAATCCCCAATAAAACATTGCTTGCTATACAGCGCTATTCCCTCTTTTTTCACCTCAGTGTCACCATTAAATAGCTGTGAACTGAGGCAATAGAGTGAACGTGGACAAGTCAGTTGTCCTTATTTTAATGTGCAGGCTACTAACATTTTATCTTCATGAATATTTGGTTGTATAAATAAATACTAGCTGTGAAATGACTGAAATTTAAAATGTAACTAAACTGTGGGCAGAATTGGTTATATGAATCTTTGACAATTTGAGCTCTGCTTCCTGATGGTGTTCCATTTAGCCCTCTCCCATTCACCACCTTCAAAACATTTTCGTTCAGGAAATATCAAAACATTTGGAAAAGTTCTAGCTGCAGATTGATCAGTCGCTCTCCAAGTTGAATCCAATCCATATTTGGACTTAATTAACATGGGCCCACCATATGTGTGCACATTTTCTGAAGGGACCAGGCACAGATGGGAGCAGATATTGTATTTCTGTCCTTCCCGGCTAGTACTGCTCAATGCATATGGGTATTTTCTGTGATGCCTTTATAATGTTTGGTAAACATGGACCTTCCTAGTCAGCCACTGGCATTTTAGTCAGGGGAGAGGGGTAGAACAGCTGATGAACTAGCAGTGTTGCCATTCATCTCCTGAAAATCCCAAGGTCAACATGGAAAAACAGGTTTCCTATTTATTTGGAATTAACTAAGGGGATAGAGTCTAACTGCACAGCTTACGACCAACCTGGGGTTTAGTTTCAGCCCTAGACGATGTTGGAAAAATGATTTCTCTCCGGTGTCCTAGCCACAGGGTTCTGAGCCCTGTTATCCACCTAGGTTCATCCTTCTGTTTGATACTCTCAGTATCAAAGTCTGCTCTCAGGGATATCGGTAGGGAACCTGAGAATCTATCAGCTCATATACAAAAAGGAGGAAATGACTAACGGTACTTGAAACACTATACTCTCCTTAGATTTGCATCTTAATAGTCATGGAAGCCTTTAGCTAAGTGTCTATTAGCTCATTATACTTGGCAGCCATCAATTTTCAACCTTTACTTATATAAAAAAGCGCAGCCACATTTCATGCGTTGCATGCCAAGCCAAACTTGGACCAATTACTTTTGTTCTCTGTGGACAAATATCCTTTCGTGGTACCTTGAGTTTTGATTTAGGATCATCAAATGATTATTGCAAGTCATACTTCCCTGAGAGACCCAAAGGGCCCTCTCAGGATCTAGGTCTGGAGGGGTAGGTTATCTGCTCTACCCAATCAGTGTGAGCGCTTATCTAGGATCCAAGGGAGTAATGAAAAGCCTTTTACTTGATTTAGTTCAGCTATGTCTGATTTACATAATCTGGAAGGATTCTTTAAATGAGAATTTGAAAACAACTTTAAAAAGTTGAATAATAAACGCAGAACTATTGGGATAGACTCCATTAAAAGAATATATGTATGTACACACACACATATATACACATATATATTAATATCTTAGTAATGTTAAACTATGATCTCCTTCAAGAGAGAAACTCTTGTTTCAAGTGTCTGATAAGCATGACGCTCAATAAATGCTTGCCAAAAATTGCTAAATGGATGTAGTAGATTTACAGCCCAGGCGGAGTTCTCTTTAACACGAATCCCTCCTCACTAAAGACCTGGAGCTGGTCTTCCTCCACGCTCTGACCTCCTCCCTGCTCAGTACCAGGAGCTTTTGTAAATTTCTAGTTGGGGTTCATCCAGTGAATACTGCAGCCACCACCCCAATTTCCTTTGAAATTTCTCGGTGGCTGATTTTTCTAGTCAGAGACCAGAGACAGCGCCCTGAGTAGAGTTCCACTGTCCACCTTTGCACACTCGTGTGTGTTAATAAGCATCTGGTCTGGGTTCCTCTCTGCTGTACCTTCCACCCCTCTTAGCAGCCTTCCCAATTTTCTAGCCACACCCACCATATTCTTGGTTGCCAATGAACTGACCTTGTTTTTACTGCCTTGACCTTACCAGCATGCCACTCCATGGTGACTGAGGCTCGTGATTAACCCCCCTTGTCTCACTACCCCCGGTCCAATCACTTAGAAGTCTACTTGGGCCTCATTGTCCGGACCTGGTTTCAAGTAGAAAGTCATATTTTGCAAAGAGAGTGCTAGAGCTACTGAAAAATCACAGACCCCTTTCTCATTCCCTTCCTATTTCCCTTTCAAATTTTTCTTCTTTTAGTCCATCACAGGGACAGTAAATAAAAGTCCTCCCTTGGGACATGCTGAAGTAGAGCTTCTTAAAATGTGCTCCACAAGACCAGCATCAGTTTACCTGAGCTGCTTCTCAGGAGGGCCTGAAAACCTGCATTCCTACCAAGCCCTTCAGATGACACTTACGCCCACCAGAATTTGAAACCCATGGTGCTGCTAAAGGAGATCTTGATCAGACAACCAGCCTGGTGGGGTCTTTTAATCCAGTGACTCCTCTAACTCTTCCCTCCCTCTCCCCATATGTGCGAGTTGTATAAATGATGCACATTTGGGACTTTCCTGGTGGTCCAGTGCTTAAGACTTTGCCTTCTAATGTAGGGGGTGCAGGTTCGATCCCTGGTTGGGGAGCTAAGATCCCACACGCCTCGTGGCCTAAAAACCAAAACATAGAACAGAAGCAATATTGTAACAAATTCAATAAAGACTTAAAAAAATGGTCCACGTCAAAAAAATCTTAGAAAAAAAATAAGTGATGTACATTTAACTTGTCTTCTAACTTGCCCCACGCTAATTTCACTTAAGGTCTAGGTAGGTTAGGAGGACACTCTTGTTCAATACATGATGCATCCTGTCAAATCTCCCTGACATTAGAATGTCACATGGTTTAGAGATTGCCAGGTACACTTGAGAGGAAAGCGTCAACAGACCTACATTGTACAGTAAGGCTGTCCTTACGTTCTTGGAGAAAGAGTGGATAGCATTCTAGGATGTTGGATGACAAAGCCCTATGGGGGCAACAAATATCTCACCTATATACCCAGACTGCCAGAAAGTTCCAACTTTAAGAAGCATTATTATTTGGACTTAAGGCTTTCATCATATTCAAGAGTGGAAATTCACCCATAAGAGAAAATCGTCATGCTGGTCACCGTCACTTACAGTTTAGAATCATAGAAATTTTGAGCAGGATGAGGTCGTGGGTGAAGAATGAGGCCCAGAGATTTAGTTAAGGTCAAATTGCTCGTTCTCTGTAAGCCTGGTCCACCACCCAGGTCCCTGGATCCCCAGTCAATGGTGCTTCTCCTCTGTGAGGTGGCCAGGAGAAGCTGGAGAAGTTTTTAAAAGGAAAAGTCATGGGAAGCCTGGATGCCTGCAGAAAAGTCATGGGAAGCCTGGATGCCTGAAGAAAAAATGAAAGGTCTACAACCTATTCTGCTAGCTTCACAGACAAAAGAGGATGATAACAGATTCTTTTTCTAAGGAGGAAACGTGGTAGAGTGCAAAATAATAAACTTTGACATCAATTAAAGTTGGGTTCAAATCTAACTTTGGTTGCTTACTGGTTTTGTGACTTTGGGAAAACGGCTTAACCTCTCTGAGCTCCAATGTGCTTATCTCAAAGACAGGGAGAATGCTGTGTGCCTTGTGGGATGGTACTACATGACTGAAAAATAATGAGAGCACCTGACCTACAGCAGGTGCTCAGAGAATGATTATCAATACTATCGACATCACTTGAATTTTTATCTTTCCTTATTAAGTATTTTAATCCTAAAAGAACACCATAGGTTCTATCCCCTCTGATATTTCTGTGTACTGCTAGGGTTTGCAGTGTGCTACACAGAGTGTGCTAAGCATGGTCTCTGACAGAGGAACAGCAGCAATATACCCGAGACTCTTGCTTTTCCTGAAACACAGAAGCATCCCCTTACCCTTCCTTTCCAAACAAGACAGACTACTATAACCATCAGAATTCACTCTCTCAAAAGAGAATATTGGCAATCTTTGCTTTAAGCAGGAAGATCCCTAATGACAATTTGTAATTCCACCTGAAAATTAGTTTTCTCTTCAAGTGCCTTTTTTGCCCTCAATAATCTTTTGCTGGGAATGGACTTCCACTTCTAATACTGAGTGCCTTATGAATGAGGAGTTGCTTTGTGAGTCAAGGAACCTCCCGTCCACCAAGACGTTATAAAGTTAAGTGATTAGTTCGCATGCTTCTAGCAATAGGAGAACAGTCCTGGCCATAGACCCAGCTACCTGAGCAATGCTCAAGGACAGGTGGACAGGGCTTCCGGGCTTTCTTTCAGCTTGTTTTGCCTTATTTCTAGTTCCCACTAGAAACACTAGCAACTTACAGAAATGGCCAGGCCGGTTTTCTGGCCTCTTTTGCCAGTCTTGGGTATTTGGCAACACCCCATGGGCTCAGATGACCCTTCTTCTCTCCTAAATCCTTTGTCCTTTCCCATTTCTGCTGAATAAAAGCCTTAAGTTCTCCCACAGAGCTTGAGGATGAAGATTCATTAATTTGCTCAACAAATATTTATTGAATACCTAATCTGTTCAAGGCATTATTTTAGATGGTGAAAAAGAGAGAGTTGTAGCCTTTGTGGTTTTTGCATAAGGCAAGAACCTTGCATAAGAGAGAAATAAGTAAATTTAAAAATATATTTGATTTAAAAAATTATAACATTAACTCAGTTTACAATGTCTGCATCTATCAGTCTTTTAAACTGTTTATGCACCCAACATAGGAGCACCTCAATACATAAGGCAAATACTAACAGCCATAAAAGGGGAAATCGACAGGAACACAATCATAGTAGGAGATTTTTACACCCCACTTTCACCAATGGGCAGATCATCCAAAATGAAAATACACAAGGAAACACAAGCTTTAAATAATACATTAAACAAGATGGACTTAATTGATATTTATAGGACATTCCATCCAAAAACAACAGAATACACATTTTTCTCAAGTGCTCATGGAACATTCTCCAGGATAGATCATATCTTGGATCACAAATCAAGCCTTGGTAAATTTAAGAAAATTGAAATCATATGAAGTATCTTTTCCGACCACAATGCTATGAGACTAGATATCAATTACAGGAAAAGATCTGTAAAAAATACAAAACACATGGAGGCTAAACAATACACTACTTATAACCAAGTGATCACTGAAGAAATCAAACAGGAAATCAAAAAATACCTAGAAACAAATGACAATGGAGACGCGATGACCCAAAAGCTATGGGATGCAGCAAAAGCAGTTCTAAGAGGGAAGTTTATAGCAATACAATCCTACCTTGAGAAACAGGAAACATCTCAAATGAACAACCTAACCTTGCACCTAAAGCAACTAAAGAACGAAGAACAAAAAAAACCCAAAAGGTAGCCAAAGGAAAGAAATCATAAAGATCAGATCAGAAATAAATGAAAAAGAAATGAAGGAAACAATAGCAAAGGTCAATAAAACTAAAAGGTGGTTCTTTGAGAAGATAAACAAAATTGAAAAACCATTAGCCAGACTCATCAAGAAAAAAAGGGAGAAGACTCATATCAATAGAATTAGAAATGAAAAAGGAGAAGTAACAACTGACACTGCAGAAATACAAAAGATCATGAGAGATTTCTACAAGCAACTCCATGCCAATAAAATGGACAACCTGGAAGAAATGGGCAAATTCTTAGAAATGCACAACCTGCCAAGACTGAACCAGGAAGAAATAGAAAATATGAACAGACCAATCACAAGCACTGAAATTGAGATCTGTGATTCATAATCTTCCAACAAACAAAAGCCCAGGACCAGATGGCTTCACAGGCGAATACTATCAAACATTTAGAGAAGAGCTAACACCTATCCTTCTCACACCCTTCCAAAATATAGCAGAGGGAGGGACACTCCCAAATTCACTCTATGAGGCCACCATCACCCCGATACCAAAACCAGACAAAGATGTCACAAAGAAGGAAAACTACAGGCCAATATCACTGATGAACATAGATGCAAAAATCATCAACAAAATACTAGCAAACAGAATCCAACAGCCCATTAAAAGGATCATACACCATGATCAAGTGGGGTTTATTCCAGGAATGCAAGGATTCTTCAATATACGCAAATCAATCAATGTGATACACCATATTAACAAACTGAAGGAGAAAAACCATATGATCGTCTCAATAGATGCAGAGAAAGCTTTTGACAAAATTCAACACCCATTTATGATACAAACCCTCCAGAATGTAGGCCTAGAGGGAACTTTCCTCAACAGAATGAAGGCCATATATGGCAAACCCACAGCCAACATCGTCCTCAATGGTGAAAAACTGAAATCATTTCCACTAAGATTAGGAACAAGACAAGGTTGCCCATTCTCACCACTACTACTCAACATAGTTTTGGAAGTTTTAGCCACAGCAATGAGAGAAGAAAAAGAAATTGGAAAAGAAGAAGTAAAGCTGTCACTGTTTGCAGATGACATGATACTATACATAGAGAATCCTAAAGGTGCTACCAGAAAACTACTAGAGCTAATCAATGAATTTGGTAAAGTAGCAGGATACAAAACTAATGCACAGAAATCTCTGGCATTCCTATACACTAATGATGAAAAATCTGAAAGTGAAATTAAGAAAACACTCCCATTTACCACTGCAACACAAAGAATAAAATATCTGGAAATAAACCTACCTAGGGAGACAAAAGACTTGTATGCAGAAAATTATAAGACACTGATGAAAGAAATTAAAGATGATACAAATAGATGGAGAGATATACCATGTTCTTGGATTGGAAGAATCAACATCGTGAAAATGACTCTACTACTCAAAGCAATCTACAGATTCAGTGCAATCCCTATCAAACTACCAATGGCATTTTTCACAGAACTAGAACAAAAAATTTCACAATTTGTATGGAAACACAAAAGACCCCGAATAGCCTAAGCAATCTTGAGAACGGAAAATGGAGCTGGAGGAATCAGGCTCCCTGACTTCAGACTCTACTACAAAGCTACAGTAATCAAGACAGTATGGTACTGGCACAAAAACAGAAATATAGATCAAGGGAACAGGATAGAAAGCCCAGAGATAAACCCACACACATATGGTCACCTTATATTTGATAAAGGAGGCAAGAATATAGAGTGGAGAAAAGACAGCCTCTTCAATAAGTGGTGCTGGGAAAACTGGACAGGTACATGTAAAAGTATGAGATTAGAACACTCCCTAACACCATATACAAAAATAAGCTCAAAATGGATTAAAGACCTAAATATAAGGCCAGAAACTATCAAACTCTTAGAGGAAAACCTAGGCCAAACACTCTATGACATAAATCACAGCAAGATCCTTTTTGACCCACCTCCTAGAGAAATGGAAATAAAAACAAATATAAACAAATGGGACCTAATGAAACTTAAAAGCTTTTGCACAGCAAAGGAAATCATAAACAAGATCAAAAGACAACCCTCAGAATGGGAGAAAATAGTTGCAAATGAAGCAACTGAAAAAGGATTAATCTCCAAAATTTACAAGCAGCTCATGCAGCTCAATAACAAAAAAACAACAACCCAATCCAAAAATGGCCAGAAGACCTAAGTAGACATTTCTCCAAAGAAGATATACAGATTGCCAACAAACACATGAAAGAATGCTCAACATCATTAATCATTAGAGAAATGCAAATCAAAACTACCATGAGATATCATCTCACACCGGTCAGAATGGCCATCATCAAAAAATCTAGAAACAACAAATGCTGGAGAGGGTGTGGAGAAAAGAGAATACTCTTGCACTGGCTGTGGGAATGTGAGTTGGTACAGCCACTATGGAGAACAGTACGGAGGTTCCTTAAAAAACTACAAATAGAACTACCATACGACCCAGCAATCCCACTACTGGGCATATACCCTGAGAAAACCATAATTCAAAAAGAGTCATGTACCAAAATGTTCATTGCAGCTCTATTTACAATAGCCAGGACATGGAAGCAACCTAAGTGTCCATCATTGGATGAGTGGATAAAGAAGATGTGGCACATATATACAATGGTATATTACTCAGCCATAAAAAGAAACGAAATTGAGTTATTTGTAGTGAGGTGGATGGACCTAGAGTCTGTCATACAGAGTGAAGTAAGTCAGAAAGAGAAAAACAAATACCGTTTGCTAACACATACATATGGAATCTAAGGGGGGAAATGTCATGAAGAACGTAGGGGTAAGACGGGAATAAAGACACAGACCTAGTGGAGAACGGACTTGAGGATATGGGGAGGGGGAAGGGTAAGCTGTGACAAAGTGAGAGAGTGGCATGGACATATATACACTACCAAACATAAAATAGATAGCTAGTGGGAAGCAGCCGCATAGCACAGGCAGATTAGCTCGGTGGTTTGTGACCACCTAGAGGGGTGGGATAGGGAGGGTGGCAGGGAGGGAGTCGCAAGAGAAAAGAGATATGGGAACATATGTATATGTATAACTGATTCACTTTGTTATAAAGCAGAAACTAACACACCATTGTAAAGCAATTATACTCCAATAAAGATGTTTAAAAAAAAAGATTAAGTCATCTGAAAAAAAATACTTAATTCTGTAAGACCGCCCCACAGAAAAAGAAGGAGAGCCAGAGTAAAGGGGATAAAAATAGTTCACATTTTAGTATATGTTGTTTGTGTCAATCTTCTTTGGTGCAATTTCTGCATCTCTGTACAAATAATATCATCTCGTTCTTTCCCCAAAACTCATGTTTTTAAATTTAAAAAAAGCTTTTAAAAAAAGCAGTGGTGGTTACTTTTGAAGGTTCTTGACTGAGAAGAGAGAACTTGGGAATGTTCTTGGGTGATGGGAATATTCTAAATCTGGTCTGGGTGCTTGTTAAACAGGTGGGTATAGATGCAAAAAGGTATCATGCTGTAACTTAAGATTTGTGTATTTTTACTGTGTTTAATATATACTTCAATGAAAAGGAAAAAAATAAGTAAAAGGCAAGTCTGAGTTTTAGGCCTGCAGATGTGTGGTACACTAGACACCATGAATTATGGGATCTGTTGGCCATGAAAGAACTGATTAGATCTTTCCAATCACTTCCCATTTGCTCAGCGGATGACGTGATTTAGCAAGGTGGGGAGCTGTTAACTTGCCTCCTTGCTATTGGCACCCATTGAGTTCCCATACAAAACCTACCTAGAAAGGAAATTAGAAAAATAAATAAGGAAGAAGGGAAATTCCCACTGAGTTCTCAGCTGAGACAAGATTCAGAGAGAGTTTCATGCTCATTGGGAATTCTCTCAGTGAGGTTTTCCATGGCTGTTAATAGTTTTGACCCCAAGAATTCTGGGGCCCTATAGGATCGTTAGATCTGCCACAAAGGCAGAAATATCATGTCTGAAGCCTCTTCCCCCTAAATAAATGTGAAAAGTTCACTTCACAGAAGAACTGTATTCAGCAAACCTATGATTAAGAATACTAAAATTGGGTTGTTTCCAACAGCAAACAAAATACAACTGAATTTCCTGTTGCATGTTTTTAAGCTGTATTCATTTTTGCTATTATTATTTTCTAATTTCTCAAAAGTAAACTTTTCAAAATCATAATGAAATTTCCAGGTTTTCTAGTTTTGATTCACTTAAACTATACACATGCCCTCTGATTATTTTTATATGATGGACATATTTTTGTTTGATGTAAATATTTCCTCTTTAAAAAAATAGAAAAGAATAAATAGATTCTTACTGTGTTAGTAACAGTTTGAAACCCACAGACCCTTTTGAGATTTCCCTCCCTTAAAAAAGTGTCAAATTTAAAAAATTTTTTGATTACTAGAGATTTTCATTTTGATTCTTTTACTCTTCCCTTCCTTTAAAGTGTTCATGGCATCGATCTCAGTAAAATAAAATCTCAAAAAAAAGTCTTTATGCTGGGAAGAAATTTAAATATCTTTAACTATATTTATACTGCTATCTCTAAATGAACTCCACAACTGACAAAAATTATTTTTCCTGTCTAAAACGTTATTTTAACTCAGATGTTTAGAACCCAAAACTGTTGTTTTTCATTTAGAAACATGGTATCTGTGTTCTCAGAATAGCTCAGAGAAGGTAGGTAATTTATTTATCAATGAAGGTGAAATACTGTATGTTTGTGGCAAAATTTTAATAATAATAATATAATTATAATATAGCAAAACATTATTGAATAAAACATAATTTAATAATTTTACCCTTCAGCTATTGTTTAAAGAAAGGCATGTTTAATTACATAAAGACGGACATCTTAGAATAGCCTACACTTGTCAATATAGATAATGCAGAATGAACAGAGTAAAAAATATATATATTAATCATCCCACCAACCAGAAATATCTACTCTTAATATAGTGTTGTGTTTACTTCCAATATTGAAAACATATTTACATAATTGAGATTATACTGCACTGTTTTGTATCTTGCTTTTCCCAGTCACTGTTGTATTTTGATGATTTTCAAGATTGTCAGCATGGATTCTTTGTCTAACCTCACTTCAAATCCCAAATCTTTTCTTTCTTTAAAATAACTGGGCCACTCTTTTTAAAATTTTGTCTTGGCTTGTATAGAAGGTATAACATGAAGCTGAGAAAGGAAAGAGAAGGGAACCAGGAGGGGAGAGGATGACAGAAAGGGAGAGTTTAGGTAATGGTGTAAGAGTCAGAAGGGTCTATGGGTAGAACAGCTGTTTGAGGGAAAATGAACAGAACTTGGAGCAGTGAACTTCAGAATAACATGGATTCTAGTATTAGAGCTAGATGGCAATAAGCATCATTTGATCCTACCCCATCATTTGGTGAGGATGCGTGTTTATTGAGTTTAAGGTTTTGCTTTGGGGACAGAAACAGTTGGAGGCAGTACTTGAGAGGGAACACAGGTCTGCTGATTCTAACCTTAATTTCCTCCCTTGAATCTCTGAGGTATAGAAAAACTGAAGAGCAAGAGGTGTGTACCATTTCCTTGAGGACTAAAAAAGTAAATAGTAGAAAAGAGGTGGTGGCTTAATCAATATCCTGATAAAAGACTTGATCAGAGCTGGCTGGAGCTTGGAAAATTAAGGAAAGGGGGAGCATAGTAGTCCCCCCAGGGTGCAGAGAGGAGAAGACTATGTATTTATACAAGCCACCATCCTCAAATGGTTTTGGTTTTTTTTTTTTTTTTTTTTTTGATCAAGGATTACCTGCTCCAGATTTGTCAAAATTCTAGAATGAATGCTACAATGTACAACTGACCTATCCATGTAGATAGCAAATGAAAAGATATTGAAGTATTTGCCCACCTGATGGAAGGAGAACTAATATTTATCACAACCAATTATACTTATCACATCATTTATTGTCCTTGAAGCAAAGCCCACCTGTCCAATTCTAAAGCAGTATAAACTTTACGTCTTTTGGACATCCGTGTGTGTAAGAAGAGCCCACGGTTCTTGTTACACTATTCCTCAGTGCTCTTCTTGATTCTAGAATAAACTTGAGACCAGTGCCACTGGGGAGATGAGACTCACAGGCTGGAAGACGGGAAATGGAGAGTAAGGGGTTACAGCAAAATTCTAAAGTACTTTAAAAATTTACCAATGACGGCTTACTGTTCATTTGAAAATTAGAAAGCATTGTCTTGAGTGAGAGCTGAGACTTCATTACTTGAATCTGTGTCACTCTGCTTAATGCCAAGTGTGTTTTTGGTTTGCTTCTCAAGAACCAGACCTCAAAAATTAAAAAGTTGTTTAAAATTTTTTTTTTCTCTGCTAAGGCTCACCTTGACTTTATCCTGTCCCATGGACTTGAAGAATTTTCCAATGGATGTCCAGACATGTACAATGCAGCTGGAGAGTTGTAAGTCACTACTACTGAAATGACCACCTGCTTGTTTTAACCAATGACCTGGTTCTTTCAATGTGTCATTAAGGAGAAAAAACCTGTAAGACTCATTCTCTAGCTACTTAACAACTCCCGAGGTCCTTAAGGGAAGGACAAGCAAAAGTGTGTGTGCGTGTCTTATATCCAATAGAGCGAAGACCATTTTTCAAGGTAAAATGCCAAATAACTTGCCCTTCCTCAAAAAACGAGCCTGCTTTAGTAAGCTTTTCTTTGAAATGTAAATGTCTCCTGGGAAAATTAAGATTATTAGTCATTTAACCTCTATAATGAATCACATTCTAGTCAGAAAGCTGTATTTCCTTCTATCTTATGCTTGTATAGACCTTCACCCCAAAGGAATTTTGGCAGGAAGGGATAATTGATTTGAGGACAAGACGCAGGGGCCTCAGCCAGAGGAGGATGCAAAAATGAGGGGCATGAGATGATAAGGAATAAAGGCATCTCCCTTAGATGGGCAATGGATAGCCAAAGGCCTGGTGAAGGGAAGAGAAAAATGCTACTACTTTGTCCCCTCTATGCCATGGCCCTGATGCCACTGAAATCTTTGACATGTGCCATAAGTTGCTGATGCCTCCAAGGTAATGGGATTTTTAGACAGGAGACATGAAATTTTTTCTGGCTTGCTCTGTCAGTTTCTCTGTTTGTAAAATGCAGAGAATAATAAGTGCTACTGACCTACAGGGGTGTTAGGAGATTTAATGAGGCAGGGGCAAGAAAATACTTTTAACTTCTTGGTTTAGAAAAATAACAAATGTAAAAAGATATATCAACTATTATTTAAAAAGAGGCAGTGACAGGGTTTCCTTCTGATCTTTTAAAATCACTGTAGCTTTCCCTTGAAACTTCCTACAGAAATAAACAAAATAATGAAACATCTCTGTTTGAAGAAGTTGTCAGGAATAAAATGAGAATTTCTGGTTTACAATAGGCTTTATGTATTCATCTTTTCCCTGATGCCCCTTCTCTTGAGAAGACAGTTAAGAAAAACTTTTTCCTACATAATGATTCCTTCTTTGTGACTTCTCTACCGCTCCCACTCTCCCCTGACTCAACCCAACACTTAGTTTCTCTATAAAACAGCAACCATAGCTGTCATCTGAGGCTCCTCCAAGGCTTAAAAACTCCAATTAGAAAATATGCTTGGTCCTTGCAGGACCTAGAAATAATGAAATCAAAGAAGCAGTGATGCGTTTACCACTGACTTTGACTGTGAAGGGTGGGAATTGCTCTTTACTTTTCTACCCTCACATTACGTCCTCCTTCCCCATATCTTTACCTTTTCTGTTTGCTCCCTGCTGGGGTTTCCGGGTGGCTTACAAGGACTATTATTGTAGTGGTCAGCAAGAAGCTGACCAGACACGAATAGGGGGTGTTTGGCAAGCTTCTAGTATTTGGTGGAGATACCCAAGAAGGGTTCATGCCGCATGGATGTGGAAGAGATAGGGTTGGCCATTCTCTTTGTGGACCATCAATGCTTATACGAAGTCCCCTTTGTGATTCCTTGCTTGTTTTTATTTTCTGGCTTTGAATGGAAAAGGTGGCCCAGAGAAAGAGGAAAGTAGATTCCAATTAACTTTGCCATTGATTTCTGGGTAGCTTTGGTGAGTCACTCTCTTGCAGTAAACAAGAATAAGAATCTATAAACTTCATAAACTTGCTGAGGTTACTGGCCAGCCAAAACCTCAAATAATAACCCTTGTCCTCCTCAATCTCCTTTTAGAGTTCAAATATCACAAATAAAGAAAGAAGGGAGAGAACTGATGCCTGAAAAAAGAGTAGCCTTCATTTCCAGGGTGTAAAAAACCCAGAAGCCCTTGACATAATGACCTAGTTAGCAGGAGCTTGGAGACTAAGAGCTAACTTTGGTTTACTAAACTGATAACAATCTTACTCTGGATGGTTCAAAAGTCATATAGCAATATGACTCTATATAACAGAGAATCTGTTTTACTTCATATTAATCATTGTGATGTGTGGGCCCCTTTAGCAAGACACTAGCACAAATGAATATGCTTGATTTGCATATCCCACAGCTTCCTCTTAGGTTACTACCTGCCTATAGTCTTCTCCGCTTGCTAAAGTAACTGAGGATTGACCATAAGGACTTGAACACAAACTTTTTCAAAACAAAGCTAATAGACCCTAGGAGAGGGGCCAAGTTTGCAATGGAAATATTTTAAGCAGGCCTGTGATAAATCCATTCTCTTTTTCTTTAAAAAAAAGGAATGCTTTTCATTTGAAATACTAAGACTGGTGCTGTGAACTGCATTGTCTTAATGGATATCCACAGACACAGCTCTTTAAAGTAAAGACAATCTTCAAAGGATTTTTGTTTGTTTACTTGTTTGTTCTTCAGAAACATTTAGTGGATAGAGTGGGCAGAAGAAAAATGGACTTTATAAATTCCATTCTCCCGTTACACAGAAAAAAAAATCATTCAGAAATAGCTTGCTGTCTTCCATTTCTTTGGCTCCAATGACATGTAGCTGTCATGATGATTGCAGCTCTTTTATTTAAAAAATGCTCTTGAATTGATTGAGCATGTCGCTTTAGATGATTTCCTTGTTTGTTTCTTTACATGGCTAGACTTTCAAGCTTTCTTGGAAAGATGCATTCAATTTTTCACTATGATTTGTTTACTCCAGTTGGGTACACGATGAATGACCTGATATTTGAGTGGTTAAGTGATGGTCCAGTTCAAGTTGCTGAAGGATTGACCCTGCCTCAGTTCATTTTGAAAGAAGAGAAGGAGCTCGGCTACTGCACAAAGCACTACAACACTGGTAAGTTACCTTCGAGCTGCTAAACCCACGTGGGCTCCATCTGCAGCTTGGAGTATATATCCCATCACCTTAATTGCTGCATATTTAGCAAGAAAGTGGAGCTACAAGGCACTGTCCTGGGCTTGGCTCAAAATCCCCTCAACACATAAGGTGCCTATATCCTTTCGAACAGGTCAGGGAGCCCAACAGATAATTTTTCCAAAAGAGAGAGAGAAGGAAAGAGATTTGGGGATCTCTTGCTCTTCTCTTGCTGACCATCTACTATCAAATGAGTCCGAGGAAAAGTGTATGAGACCTTGTAAATGGTGCAGGAAGTGTATGAATTCTGGCCCACTCCCAGCATCCATTCTTGACGTTAGCTCCTCAGGTCAATTTGCACTCTCTGCCTTAGTGGAAGACAGAAATAATAACATAGGTCTCTGCAAACCCAGAAATACAGCTGTTGTACTCTCTAGTGCTATAGACAGCGTGCATGAAAATCAACTTGCGGGGAGTCAGCTGGCTCTAAAGTCATGCGTTGTCAGTGGTGCTGACAGACACATGGGCCGGGGGGAGAATGTGAGGTAGTAGCAACAAGTGGGCATCTGTTGTTCCCTGGAAGATTATGCCCGCCCAGTAAAGTTGATATCTTTTCCTATGAACATCCTCGTCTTTGATGCCACACAGCTGATCAAGGAGAGGCAGTCGAGACATGATGGTTTGTTCAGTGACTGCTCTTGTCCATGAACGCTTGTTCCAGAAGTCAACAATGCTTCCTATGAAATAACTAAAACCTGACTCTAAGGTGTTCTTCCTGGCCAAGAAAAAGCCAACCCTATCTCATAATCTGTATGAGCTAAGCCAAATTACCTTCTAACTCCAAGCCAATTAAAGAGGAAGGAAAGTCGTAAGGGGCAGGAACATCTGTCTCTTAATAGTATGTTACAAGTTTTAACATCTTTATATGCACTCTATTTTATAGGCAATGCAACACTGTAAACAGATTTTAGGAATATTCTAAACGTGCTCAAGCAATTACCCAGGAGGTTATGAAAGTTTTACAGTGACTAGATTGTATTCATGGTTTCTACAAATGTATATTTTTCTTTTGCTATTGGTAACACAAAGACAGATACACAATTATCCAAATCCTTTAGGAGCCCCATGTGAACTCTACTACTTAGGAAGGAATGGTTTCAACTATTTCATATTATATGTTATATATTATATGCTGTGTAGTATATGCTATACATATATGCTGTAGGTTATATATTATATCCTATATATTACATACTATAACCCCCACAAAACATGCATATTTTCTTTCCAATGGATAGTCTAGAAAATTCTGAAGCTCTGTTTAAGTAATCAGGCTGCAACAAGCACAGATGTGAAAATTATATACGCCACATGGTTTTGGTCCAGTGACTCTTTAGATCACTCGTTCTCACAGTCATTTCCATTATGGGTTGAGTTGGAAAAGAGTTGAATTGGGTGTGTAGTGTTAGCGTTTTGTGCAATCTTTCAAGTCCATCTTTAACGCTCCTTTTTAATAAAGGGAGTGGGAGGCTGGAATGGGAAAGATAAATTCAAATTGGATTTTAAATCATCGCTTCTTGTTTCCAGGAAAGTTTACCTGCATCGAAGTTAAGTTTCACCTGGAACGCCAGATGGGATATTACTTGATCCAGATGTACATCCCCAGTCTGTTGATAGTCATCTTGTCCTGGGTCTCTTTTTGGATAAACATGGATGCAGCCCCTGCCAGAGTTGCACTGGGCATCACGACAGTCTTAACGATGACCACCCAGAGTTCAGGCTCCAGGGCATCTCTGCCAAAGGTAAGAAATCTCCTCACTTGCCAACAAGTGACCTGAGAGGTCTGTCAAAGGTCTTACAGGCTGGAGAATTCTGTGAAGACAGAAATGTTTGCTACCCTGCGGCACTGTTGGAGATGCAAACGCAGTAAGAAAAGAATGGAAAGCTGAGTCTGAGAGTTAGAGCTCTGAGGACCTGGGGGATCTTCATAATGAGATCAATTGGGGGAAGGAGATGCAGGGTTGAGAGAGAAGAGGGATGAGTGGAGGCAGAAACATGTCTCAGGGATTCTAAGAAGCCCTTGAGTATTTCTGACCTCATGTTGTTTATGAGGCATGAAGCTTGCAGGAAAACTGGAGTAAGATTGATGCAACTTGTATTGTCAAATAGTTACTGGGGAGGCTATTGTGATTCACATGCTCAGTGAAGTCATTTACAGTAATAAAAGATTGACTTAAGCTCCTGCAAATTTACACAGTAAAGCCATATGCAATGAGTATACATAAGAAATAAAGGTGCAGTATGAGGGTGCATCAAATCAGACACATGGATGTTTGCTATGCCTCAATTTACCTTCATGGCTAATAACGCTACTATTTTGAGTGACACAGTTACCTAGAGAAGAGCGGTAGACTCACTGAAGATGGTGAAAATTCTGGCTATTGTGGCACGTCGACAGAGAAGTGTGGAGTGGATATTGGGGACAGAAAGACATTTTGTAGCACCCTGAATAAGAAATCATAATGGCTGCATAATCTATTTTTATGTAAGAGCAGCCCTCTGCATTTATAAATATTGCTTAAGCAAGTAATGATAAATGTTCTGCTTGTGAAATGCCCCAGTACCCCCAAATGTGCCTATGTGTATTTCCCCCTTTCACTGAGTACATTGAGCCATTAGCCTCAATCTTCCAGGAATATGAGTTCAATTTAGTATTCAGTATACACTGTCTCTTACTGGTTTACCAGTCCCTTCAAAACTCAGTTCCAGAAAATAACTGAGATGTAATCCCCTATCTTGGCTGGCTTGGGCTTATGTTCAGTTGTGCTGTAACTGACATGATGAGAAATGTTATATAATGCTCCACATTACCTCCTATGTTGGAAGATAAGATGACGTATGGAAGAGGCCTGTGGCTATAATGGAGTCGGGTTGAATAGCAGGAAAATAGTTATACAAATTTTTCAAGTTCCATGCCTCCAAAGATAAATATTAGATTTTGTATGCTAATAGAGAAAGGAATAGATCTGATACTTTTTTACTTTCTAGAATAACAAATAGTACGAAATACCTGTGTCATTTTTCTGTTGGAATACAGATGTCAAAAATGGTAACAGCATTTTTTTTCAGCTACATAATCACAAATCAATATTGCCTAATAGAAATTCTAATCCCCTCTGTGCCTCCTTCCAAACAGGTTCATTTGATTATATCCCGTTATTTATTAGCTACTGCTATCACTGTAATGCCATGCCATTAAACACTAGGACACACAAATATATTTCACATTTTACTAGACAGCTAAAGTACTGGTGGCACACTGCAAGCAGATAATGTGAAAACATAAGACATTTCGCCTCCAACTACTCATTGCTGACAAAAGAATAGTCATTTATTTTCAAAATGAGAGCTTGAGTTTTTTTACAAATTTGTTATTCATTCTTATTAGCCATTGTGATTTTACAGCATGGTCAAGACTATTGTTAAAAAGGAGATCAATCAAGATGGTAGAATAGGAAGATATGGAAGTCACCTCCCCCCATGAACACATTAAAAATACATCTACATGTGGAACAATTCTCATTGAAAACTAACTGGAAACTGGCAGAAAGACTCCTGTACAACCAAGGCTATAAGAAAGATACATATGGAATTGGGTAGGAAGGAAAGAAAAGCAATCAGGCCAGGACCTATGCCCCTGGGAGGGGACTCAGAGGAAAAGGGAGAACACATGAACAGACGCCTGCCTTGGGGAGTGAGCAGTGAGAACCACAATTGGAAGCCCCAGTCCTGGCATCCTACACAGGGAAGACAAGCCCCCTTGGCTGCTTGAAGGACCACTGGGACTAGTAGGAGGGCTGGGGGAAGCCTGGACTCCGCTCCTGAGGAACATGCAAGTGCACTGGCTTGCCCCTGGGGCAGGACAGAGAGGGTGGTGAGAGGACTGCTCCAGTGGCTGCCAAGTTTCCCACAACTGCCTCGGTGCATGCTCCAACAAAGCTTACTCCACATCTCAGTGTGGTATGGGATCTAGGGCTGCCACAACCAGGGAAAAAACTTGGCCGTAGGATGCAGAGATGACCCAGTCCCAGGGCAGAGCCTGGGTGAGGCGGCACTAGCCAGTGTTGGTGCTTACTCAAACGTCATATCAGAAGCAGCCCAGAACTCTGATGATGGCCACTCCACCACAGCTTACCCCAACATACAAAGAGAGTCCACACCGGCCCCGCCTGCCCTGCAGTGCAGCTCCACAAAAGTGCAGGGGTGGCAGAGACTGGGGGAAGTGATTAGCAGTGAGGGACAAAGGGGACTTGGACCCGAGGCTGCATCTGAGCAGATCGAGGGAAATAACTGCTGGCACCTGTACTGGCAGCACATCGGAGACAGCTCAGACATCTGTCTGTGGCAAAAATGAGCCGAGAGCCCACATGGGCCTCCCTTGCCTTAGCAATCCCCAGCTCTGGGGCAAAGGTTCCAGTGCTAGGAAAGGGGAAAGCAGACACTTAAAGGGAACAGAGCCATATCAAGCCCAACCCTCAGGGCTTCTACTCCAGCAACTTGGAGGGCAGTGATGGCCATTGAGCAGAAGGGAAGTCCCACCCCACACCCGGTTACACCTCTAGCCCCTCCATCTTCAGCCTCAAGTCCTACCAAGGTGATAGCTACCAGCACATCCTGAGGAAAGACCTGGCTTATGTCCACATCAAATCTGCTCTCCCACCAAAGGCATTAGGCACATACAGTCTATAATATGAACATCCCTTCCAGACTGGAATAGATAACTGTTTCATTTAAATTCATAGAGGCAAAGAAAGTAAAGCAAAATAATAAGGCAGAGGAGCTACTCTCAGCTGAAACAGCAAGAGAAAACCACTGAAAATACATAATTAAACAGAAATAAATAACTTACCATATAAAGAATTCAAAGCATTGCTAAAAAGAATGTTAATTGAATTAGGGAAAGAACAGATGAACACAGTGAGAATGTTAACAAGGAATAAGAAAATATTTTTAAAACCCCAATCAGAAATAATGAATTCAATAACTGAAATAAAAAACACAGTAGAAGGAATGAATAGCAGACTAAGTGACACAGAAGAACACATAAGTGATCTCGAAAATAGAGTAACGGAAACCACCCAATCAGAAAAGCAAAAAGAAAAACAAATTTGAAAAAATGAGAGCAGTTTGTGAGATCTCTGGCATAACATTAAGTGCACCAATATTCAAATTATAGGGGTCCCAGAAGGAGAAGAGAGAGAGAAGGGGATTGAAAATGTATTTGAGAAAATTATGGCTAAAGACTTCCCAAACCGGTGAAAAAGGAAACAAATGTCCAGGTACAGGAAGCACAGAGGGTTCCAAACAGTATAAACCCAGACAGACATATCATAATTAAAATGGTAAAACTTAAAGAGAATTTTAAAGGCAGCAAGATAAAAACAGAGCCATATACAAGGGAACCCCCATAAGGCTATCAGCTGATTTTTCTGCAGAAATTTTGCAGGTCAGAAGGGAGTGGCATGATATATTCAAAGTGCCGAAAGGGAAAAACCTACAACCTAGGATACTACCCAGCAAGACTGTCATTTAGAATCCAAGGAGAGGTAAAAACTTCTTGGAAAAGCAAAAACTAAAAGAGTTCACCCATACTAAACCTACCATAAAGGAAATGTTAAAGGGTCTTCTCTAAATGGAAAAAAGTAAGAATCTATAGGAAATGGAAAATCCAAAAAGGAAAGGCAAATATATACTAAGGACTAAGGATCTACCACTTAAATTAGCCAGTACAAATATTCAAAGACAAAAAATATAAAAGCAACTATAACTACAATAAACAGTTAAGGGATAAACATGAAGATGTAAAATATGACATTAAAACCACAAAAGTTTCGGGAGGGGTGTAAAAAAATGTATATCTTTTATGAATGGAGGAAGAAGATGTGGCACATATATACAATGGAATATTACTCAGCCATAAAAAGAAACGAAATTGAACTATTTGTAGTGAGGTGGATGGACCTAGAGTCTGTCATACAGAGTGAGTAAATCAGAAAGAGTAAAACAAATACCATATGCTAACACATGTATATGGAATCTGAAAACAAAAAAAGGTCTGATGAAGCAAGGGGCAGGAAACGAATAAAGTCACAGATGAAGAGAATGGACTTGAGGATACGGGGAGGGGGAAGGGTAAGCTGGGACGAAGTGAGAGAGTAGCATTGACATATATACACTACCAAATGTAATATAGATAGCTAGTGGGAAGCAGCTGCATAGCACAGGGAGATCAACTTGGTGCTTTGTGACCACCTAAAGGGGTAGGATAGGGAGGGTGGGAGAGAGACACAAGAGGGAGGGGATGTGGGGATATATGTATACATATAGCTGGTTCACTTTGTTATACAGCAGAAACTCACACAACATTGTAAAGCAATTATATGCCAATAAAAATGTTTTAAAAAATGTAGATCTTTTAAAATGTGTTTGAACATAAATGACTACCAGTTTAAAACAAGTAGATATAGTTATAGGTCAACATATATGAACCCCATGACAACCACAAATTGAAAACCTACAACAGATACACAAAAACTAAGAAGAAAGGAACATAAGCATACTAAAGAATATCATCAAACTACAGGGGAAGAAACAAAAAGAAGAAATGAACAGAGACAAACTATAAAAACAACCAGAAAACAAGTAATAAAATGGCAATCAGTTCATACCTATCAATAATTACCCTAAATATGAATAGACTAAATGCTTCAATCAAAATACATAGGGTGGGGACTTCCCTGGTGGCGAGGTGGTTAAGAATCCGCCTGCCAATGCAGAGGACACAGCTTCCAGCCCTGGTCCGGGAAGATCCCACATGCTGCGGAGCAACTAAACCTGTGCACCACAACTATTGAGCCTGCGCTCTAGAGCCCATGAGCCACAACTACTGAGCCTGTGTGCTGCAACTACTGAAGCCAGTGCTCCACAATAAGAGAAGCCACCGTAATGAGAAGCCTGCGCACTGCAACAAAGAGCAGCCCCCACTCGCTGCAACTAGAGGAAGCCCACACACAGCAATGAAGACCCAACACAGCCAAAAATAAATTAAAAAACAAATTTATAAATAAAAAAAGACATAGGGTGGCTGATTGTATTTTTTTAAAAAAGACCTATCTGTATGCTGCCTACAAGACTCACTTCAGAACTAAAGACACACACAGACTGAAATAGAGGGAATGGGAAAAGATATTTCATGAAAATGGAAATGACAAGAAAGCAGGGGGTAGCAATACTCATACCAGACAAAATAGACTTTAAAACAAAGGCTGTAACAAAAGATAAAGAAGGGAATTATATAATGATAAAGGGATCAATACAAGAAGAAGATATTACACACATTACCATATATGCATCCAATAAAGAAGCATCTAAACATAGAAAGCAAACACTAACAGAAATAAAGGGAGAAATTGACAATAATACAATACTCGCAGTGAACTTAAATGCCCCATTTACATCAATGGACAGATCATCCAGATAGAAAATCAATAAGGCAATAGTGGTCTTAAATGACATGTTATAGCAGTGGGACTTGATAGTACCTACAGGAAATTCCATCCCTAAATGGCAGAATACATATTCTTTTCAAGTGCACATGGAACGTTTCCCAGGACAGATCACAAGCTAGGCCACAAACCAAGTCTCAGCAAATTTAAGAGGATAGAAATTATTTCAAGCATCTTTTCTGACCACAACAGTGTGAAGCTGGAAATCAGTTACAGAAAGAAAAATGAGAAAAGAGCAAACACGTGGACACTAAACATGCTACTAAAAAACCAATGGGTCAATAAAGGAATGAAAGAAGAAATATGAAAATACATTGAGACAAATGAAAATGGAAACACAACTTTCCACCACAACTTTCCAAAATCTATGGAATGCAGCAAAAGCAGTTCTAAGAAGGAAGTTTATAGCAATACAGGCCTTCCTGAAGAAACAAGAAAAATCTCATATAAACAGCATAACCTACCACCTAAAGGAATTAGAAA